>NC_060138.1:306706075-307014021 GCF_021461385.2 Schistocerca piceifrons
GGACATCACACACATCCATCCCCGAGGCAGGATTCGAACCTGCGACCGTAGCAGTCGCGCGGTTCACTACTGTAACAGCCTAATTATCTATCCATAGAAGTTTAATGTTAGCACTGGATTCATTATTTGGAGGCTGGTAGAACTTTGGGATTCCTATATTTCAGTGTTTCACAAGGCAGGGCAGCGGTAAATATTACAAATGGTTCAAGTGGCTCTGAGCACTCTGCGACTTAACTTCTGAGGTCATCAGTTGCCTAGAACTTAGAACTAATTAAACCTACAATTTTGGTAAACATTTTTGGAATACAGTGATAAATAGATTGTTTTATTTTAACCAAATTTCAGTGTTGATCACAACACTTATGTCAAAATAACATAGGTGATCGGTTTCGGTTATAGTTATATAACCATCTTCAGACTCATGGCTTCCTTGGAGGATGGTAGGAGGAGCTCTCGTCAGCTGCTGCGAAGTCATCTGATCATTGGCGTCGTAGCAGCTGACGAGAGCTCCGCCTACCATCCTCCAAGGAAGCCATGGGTCTGAAGATGGTTATATAAACATAGCCGAAACCGATCACCTATGTTATTTTAACATAAGTGTTGTGATCAACACTGAACTTTAGTTCAAATATAATAATTAAACCTAACTAACCTAAGGACATCACACACATCCATGCCCGAGGCAGGATTCGAACCTGCGACTGCAGTGGTCGCTCGGTTCCTGACTGTAGCGCCTAGAACTGCACGGCCACTCCGGCCGACCACAATATTACAAATAACATTAAATTAAAATCAGATCACAAAAATATAGTTGGATTTGTCTGTGTCGCCCAGAAACCGTTTCGATCAGTAAAATTAGCAGCCGAAATCGCAATCTGGTCACCCGGCGGTACTCAGTTGTGAAAACCAATTCCGATACGTAACGATGGGGAGGGGTTTTTGGAGAGCGGAGGGGTATGTGATGAGGGTATGTGATGACAGCACATTCTACATTTCATTCGTTGCTAAAAGTTTTTTTCAGTGGGCAGCTTGAATTCGTCAAAACTGACAGCGACCTTCATCCCTACCTTCCTCTCCCTTACGTACAAAATCTGTTTAGTTGTTGTAATACTATAATAACTGATGCCACCCACTCCATGCATAATTAAGTCTTAACATATGAACGCATTCACGCACCATAAACTAACTAAACATGAATAATTAAAGGAAAAACATGCAACATCAGAACTCCACCATTTGTTGTAATGCTTTTATTTTATTTTAAAGCGATGTATGACAACCAGTTTTTTATAGGTAAGTCTGCTTGTTGAGCCGCTGAGCTAGCTTTCTCTGAATTCAGGAGGCGAGATGGTTTTAATCTATGCGCCGGCAACCTTCAAAAAGTTTGTTCAGTGGTTTCCCAGTAGCAGTTTAGGCAAATGCTGAGGTTGGTCCCTCACTATAGGCCACAGGCAAGGTCTTCTGAATACCCTTCTCTCCTGATAGATTACAATTCCCTCAAAGGTTCTTAAATGAAAAGAGTTGCATCGAAGGACAACCGAGCATCTCTTTGAACTCTCATCACTAAAGGCCGCATGATAAACAAATAATAATCCAAATGCTCCTAATTTAGGATCATGCATTTGTCTGCTGGGATATTCTTTAAGGCAGAAAATGATTTTTCTTTCTCTGCAAAAACTGACAGATGCATACTTAAATGAGAAAACTTGGATAAGTGTAATGCTGTGTACTTGCGGATCCTTTGAATCTTCGCAACCATAAATTATTCTAGCTTCTTTGACTCCTCATTCCAAAAGCCCTGTCGCTTATAGTCGTGCAATCCTGAGCACTTCCTCAGATCAAATCCAGATTGACGGAGGAAGAGTGTAAAATGAGCTTAGAACAGAGTAAAATGACCTTTGATGTTGAAAATAAATCGGGGCATGACTGCTTCTTAGTGGTTTGGGCCAATACACAACTGGCCTAAGTAACGGAATTACGTCTCCACTTGGGAAAAGGAGCTGCATCGGAAGTGATCCGAGCAGCAAGTTATCTTGGATGGAGAGTCATTGACAAATGTAGAAGTAATTTCTAGTGAACCATTGCTGCTCATGTTGTATATTAATGACCCTGCGAGCAATGTTATTAATAACCTAGACTTTTCGCAGATGGTATACGTAGTTATTTATAATGAAGTACTGTTTGGAAGAGGTTTCACGAATTTTCAGGCAGATCTTGATAAGATCTCAGACTGGTGCAAAGATTGGCAACTTGCTTGAAATGTTCTGAAATGAAAAATTGTGCTCTTCACTAAACGAAGAAAATGTAATACCCGATGATTAGATTATTAATGAGTCGCCGTTTAATTCGGTCAATTCATGCGAATACCCGAGTGTAATAATTGATAGGCATATGAAGAGAAACGATCACATAGGGTCAGTGGTAGGTTAATAATCTGGCAAGCAGTTGGTGGAATCCTAAGGAAAGGCAATCAGTTTACTGCAAAGAAGGCTGCATATCACACACTCTTGCGACCCATCCTACAGTAGTGCTCAAGTATATGGGACCGTGCCAGACAGGAGTGACGAATACAAAGGTCACAAAATAGTCACAAGTTGGTTTCAGTCATGAGATCATGGGAGAGTATCACGAAGATGCTGAAAGAACTGGCAGATGCTTGAAGATAAGGCCAAACTAACCGGAGGAAAACTACAAGTACTTAGAAAATTTAAAGAACCACCTTTAAGTAATGATCGTTGATTTATATTAATACTTCGTAAGTATCGTTTCCATAGAGATCACAAAGACAAGATTCGACTAATTACAGCACACGGAGAGGCATTTAAGGAATCATTCTTCCCGCGCTCCGTGCTGTAATGGAACGGAAAAATTCCCTAATAACTGCTACTGTGGGATGAAGCCTCTGCCTTGGATACTGTCGTTGTCATAGTATGGAAGTAAACGGAGATAAAACGCCCTTGATAAACATTTAATGTGCATTGAGCTGTAATAAAAGCCGCCATATTCTCACACGAAGACAATGTGGACATTTCCAAGTCCATATGAGTACCAGCGACGCCCAGTTCAAGACTCGCTGTAATTTTAAGTTTGCGACACAGAGTTTTGTTTTAAACACGGGAGTGCCGTGGAGTTGTTGAGAAACACAAGACTGAGTGCATCTTCAACAGGGTACAGTGAAGCCCCAAGGTTAACGAAGCATAGATTCTCTCGCAGCAATGAACTTCTCTCGCAGGTAGCTTGCACGAAATTACTGCACAAACCGCCAGCGAAAAGCCGTATTGATAGTGTCTCTCCGTAACATTGTTGACAACTGCCGACCGAGTCGATGTTTAACAGTTTAGATTACAGTTTTCCCACTATATTTAGACACGGTATCACAAAATATGATGCGAGTCAGCGATAACCTACATATCACGAATACAGAAGATGCATGCCAGACAAAATGTACACGAAAAGCTTCAAAATTCTGTTATTGCCACAAAACTGTAAGAACAGGAAGTGCTTGAAATGCTTTGGAACCAATTAAACCCTTTTGTAAACGCAAAAATATCACTTCTGTCGATATGTACACACAATCTATTCAACGTTGCTTTCATGAAATATAAAAACTATCCGTATTATTTCATATATGAGCAGCGCTTGATGTGCTAGGGGCCTATTATAAAGAACTTTGGGTTTAACAGTGTACTGTTATCCACTACTTTCTGTGGTCATATTTTTTCTGTCGTATATTCACTAGGACTTCTCATACGACCATTAGATGAATTTCGAAGTACATCTACTTCAAGTGTAAGACAAAACGAAGATAATGTTGGCACAATATGCACATCAGTACACGCTTAGGAACTGAGCTCCATGGCCGGATTTCTGTACGTCCCACAATAAACTTACGTTAGTATTACCAGGCTGATGTGGGAGCTTTAGGAAAAAGAAAATCTTTGTACACATTGCAAACATGTGCGTGTGTTAATTTTACGAGGCAAAAATTTAGCTACTTCTTCATTATATTATGGCAAGATACACCGTGTAAGTGTCTGAAGCAGTTTTCGTAAATGTTGATATATAGAGAAATTCAAGTTCACATATCCAATAAACACAAAAGTTTAGTAGGAGGCGAGTTGTGGGTTGTTTAAAAGCGTCAAAACAGGTAATCTGTAACGTTTATCCGAAGTCAGAATCCAAGTAAATATGTTCAACTTTATTTATGAAGGAAACAGAGCAAAAGTCGTTCACAACTGTAGCTGCCCACAACGCACTTGATGAATATATTACGGAGTTCTATCTGAAGCAGCTTTTAATCCCGATTAACGACGTACCCTGAAATCCTAAGACAACTGTGCCATTGCCCATTCAGCAAGAGTGAACACATTAAGAGAATATTGATTAGTTTGTATTGTGTAGCCTGGGAAACAGACGCTGAATTCCTCGTGAAACACTGTTTACTAATTCTCAAGATAAAATTTTCAGTGAGGAGTCTCTACCGGCACGCACCGGACTATGAGAACGAGACTACACTAATGACACGATATACTGATGCGTCCAAGCAACGTCTGGTAATGCCGATGCCACACGGGTAGGAGAGCATACGATAAAGCCAGCTAAAACACAAATGACTCTAACAATAAATGTCGATATGTTTCCCAGATTATAGGTCTAGGGGTAGCGTCTTTGATCAGTAATCGAACCGTCCTCAGTCCCGTGTAAGACTCTCGCCACCGCTTAAATTTTGAATAAAAATCATCATCATTGGCGGACGTAGACTTCCAGCATAAGAAGTCACCCTCATTCTGCCAACGATATTGTCAAAGAGGGTGGAGGAGCCCATAGAGGTTCAGGACACTTACTTGCCCAGGGGTGGCAAACTGCACATAAAAACGGAAGACTCAGCATCGATCAACGCCATGCGGATGCAGAAAACAATGACACCAGTGAGTTAAAGACACATTAAGTGAACCGCAGGAAATGTAGTCGGTAACTGAAAAAGTGTCATGATGATCTCCCTATTGGCAAAAGATTCCGGAACAGCCCCGACTCTGATGTCTGGCAGAGTACTGCCAAGGGGGAGGTGACTATGAGAATAAGACTGAATAATCAACGAAAGCATAACGTTCAACGAGTCGGGGCGTGGATTGTCAGAAGCTTGATCTTAGTAGGGAAATTAGAAAATCTGAAAAGGGAAATGCAAAGGTTCAACCTAGGTATAGTGGGGGTCAGTGAAGTGACATGGAAAAAAGACAAGGATTTCTGGTCAGATGAGTTTAGGGTAGTATCAACAGCAGCAGGAGATGGATAATGGAAGCAGGATTCGTTATGAATAGAAAGGTAAAGCAGAGAGTGTGTTAATCTCAATAGTTTAGTGATAGGGTGATTCCTATCAGAATCGACAACGATGGTTCAGTTATACATGCCACCATCGCAAACTGAAGATGAAGAGGTAGAGAAAGCATATGAGGATATTGAAACGGTAATACAATACGCATAAATGTGACATAAATTTAGTAAGCTATTCATGACCCATAAACTACAGGAGATTCTAAATTCTTACAAATACGGTACAAACTTTCTGTGAGTGATTTGCCCCAACATTGTGTTGAGTTTATAAATAGTGTCTGAAAACACAAATCAAACTAAAGAGAACATCAACGGATTATGATTGCCGGAATGTAAGGAAGCGCATATACATCTGAAGTTCATTGTCACATTACTTGACTTTCGAGTCCCTTTTCTCGATGTGTGACAGTTGTCTTGAGTAATTCAATTGAAACAGTCAATCATTTTAAGCTGTAGCACACAGGTAATAAATGAACCACACACAGAATTCAGCAAAATATTGCTCTCATACCTTCGTGAAAAGTAGGCATTACGAAGATTTCTCATAAAATACATAAGATCGTTTTAGTTGGGGAAGAAACTTCCACAGCTCAGTGAATCTAAAGTAAATGATGAGATTTCACCGCACGACAGATAAGCAAACTTTTCGAAGATATGCGTCTTATAGCACTGGGCTGCATCGCAACAAGCTCTCTTTCTGTGCTTATAACTTGATTTCGTTGTTGAAAACCGATATAAAAGCTACACGTCGTGACTGACTTGCAAATGATATAATTTCATTTCCTTATTTAATTACATCCACCGCATCGTCATCAACTGTGGATAGCCAGGATATGCTACAAAAATCTCATCATGAAAATGTAACTATATCCTTTTTTCCAGTATACGTTGGCACTTCTTGTCGGTCAAGGAGTAATACCCTCAGACGTGTCGTGATTATCATGTAGGAAAAAAAAAAATCATTTACAGTTATATGGATATAGAGAAACGATAACACATATTACAGTACCGGTGCAGCATTTATCACGGTCAGATAGTAGCCACACATATTCACCCGAATGTTATACATTCTGGATCAAATAAACAGATGGTAACACCTTGACATGTTATCTGAAAAAGAAGATTACAATAGGGAAGAGATCAATACCGACTAACATATAAACAGCCATAGGTTTGTCCAGCCCCCTCTAAAATTAAATAATCAAATTCAAATAGCTACATTCCTGAACCAAAAACTATATTTTAATTAACTGTCATTTGAAAGTGAAAGTCCAAAAGTCTTACTTCTACATCCGCATTACGTACTCTCTCAAACACTGTGAAATGCATGGCACAGATTTGTTTTCCAGTTGAACCATTTTTAGAGCTTTGAAATTGCTACTGCTAGATATTTATGGGCGAAGTGTCTCCACTTAGTAGAAAAGACAGAAGAGAAAATATTCGTATTTGAGTACTACTAAATCCTCAAGCAATACTTCAACATGAAAGAGACGCTCTGATAGTTAGTATGTTTTGTTCCACATTGTAAACCACTGTTTATGGAAAATCTTCTATATGTTTTCACGAAAACTTCGTCCCTGGAGTAAGGTGTCGCACAGCATTCTCAAGACAAGGAGTTTTCCATGTCACTTTCATCCAAATATTCAATGATTTCTCACTGAATTTCAACGGCAGCGCTATACAGGTTGCATGGGGCCCTTTACAACATACAAGAAGTTTTTGCCTGAAGCTGTTTACGTGCTACCTCTGCCAACAGCGTTGGATTAAATAGGCAGTGTCATCTATCACATATTTGGTGAACTCACTGAAGCAACATATTCTACGCCTAGTGTGGGATGGATTCCTTTACATCTAGAAGTATATGTACCGGGAAAGGAACGGTAAGTTCGGGGCAACAATAACCATTTATAAACTATTAAGTCAGTTTAATAAAATTCAAGTAAATTGTTTGACTGTGGATGGAGTAAAATAACAATGGTTTCGTGAAATGTTGCTCCCGCCAGTTGTGAGGGCGTACCTTTTGTCTGACAATGGATCTGCAGCCGTTCACATCCTATAATTTATAGCCCTACAGCAATGGAAGAAGAAAACGTCACGCAACTTCAAAATTTACCATATAAATGCGCACAGGAGAGCAATGTGGCAAGTTCAGTATTTATTACGAATGGTGCAATCGTGCTACTAGTGGACTGAAAACTGGAATCTGATCAACGATTAACTATTGATCCTCTGGCTGTTGGGCTCGCCACTGTTCACACGACTGTGGCAGAAAATCTGGAATACCACAAACTATGTGCAACGTAGCTACCGAAAACGCATACCGACCAACACGATGATTTAAGAATGCTAAGCGATAGAGCGCTATTGGACAGCTATCGAGGGATAGTATAAAGTATCTACAAGAATCAAGAGGAAACAATAACAGTGGAAGAACAATAAAGCTATACAATGGAGAAGTGACACGAAAATAAATCGAAGTTTTATGAGTGAAATCACGAGTGACATCAACGAGTATTTGCTGACGACATAGATACCCTCATCGACAGTATGGAACATTTTAAGGATCTGGTAAACGGAACAAACACTCCAATAAACATTTGATGTTAATTGATGTGTACACCACTGAAAGCGAAAGTAATGAGGATGAGGAGCTGTAGAATCGATATCGAAGCTGCAGATCAGGAAGTTGGAGAACTGAAGAAATTTTGCTGCCTTGGAAGCAAAATAACGAATGACGGAGGATATAAGAAGCAAGGGGGGCCATAAGAAGCAGAATAGCAAAACCGAAGACGGAATTATTCCCACTAGTATAAATGTAGGCCCTAACCTGATGAGGAAATTTCTGAAGGTGTGCGTTTGTAGCACATGATTGTATATAAGTAGATCACGGTTTCTTCTAAAACCAGAAAAGAAGAAAATCGAAGCGTTTGCGATATGGTGCTGTCGAAGGATATTTAAAATTACGTGGACTGATGAGGTACGTGGAGGCTCTGTGTAGAATCGATGAGCAAAAGAATTTATGGAAATCACTTGCCAGAAGGAGAGAGAAGATGACAGTACTTTCGGTTAAAACATCAGTGAATACCTTTCATCGTGCTATAGGGTTCTGTATAGGATAAAACTGTGAGAGAATATAGAGATTGGAATATTTCAACAAAGCCAGGAGGAAGTCGTTGTGGACCACATAAAACCAGTAAAAAGACTGATGACAAAAAATTGGAGATGATTCGTTTTGCCGCATGGGTAGAGGTGACGAGACATAGATATCCGACCGCTATGTGGAATGTAAAGAACAGTCAATGCAGAAGTGTCATTCAGCTTTGCAAAACCAAGATAAAATCAAGAAATCTCCTTACTCAGGACGAGAAACGATGACTGCCTTTTTCTGGGTTGAAAAAGGGCGTCCTTTTCACCGATTTCGTGGAACGAGAATCAAAAACTACTGTTGAGGTGTACTGCGGAACACTCAAAAATTGAGACGCGTCCTCTGACAGCAGAGCATATGAAGGAGAAGATTCAGCATTTCATTGCTAACTTTCCGACGATCCAACATATACTCCATGTCTCGCACGCAGCGGCTGTTACTTCTTATGTTTGAAGCAGTGTCTTGGTGGGCAAGGGATTTGAAGAATATGGGAATCTTGACACATGCGTTGTCATCTTGTTCAATTTCCTGAGGGGAAAAAGTTTTCTGGAAGTATCGCATTGAAGACATAATGCTGTTTGTGGCAAAGGCTTATTTGCTGTGTTTGCTTTGTGATAATATCTGCTATGATATCAATTTTTGCTTCAACTCTGTGCACTCACAATGAATATTCTCAGCCCAGAAAAGGACTGTCAGAATAATGTGCGATACCAGTTAACAACTTCGTGCATTTTTTCAGGTGTTTCGGCATTAAATCTCTGCCATTCATGTGCATCACAATAGGATTTAATGTCGACAACATTCTCTTATTCAGAAAAAATTCAGTCAACAGCAGACGGAAAAACGATTTGCACTTTGGTAAATCTTTCATAAGGACGGTACCAAATGATGTGTACTGTTCAGCAGGGTCCGTTTCCAGTTTGATCTGAGAAGAACTGAAAAGTACTCAGTGATAAAACCCAGGTCTTTAATGTAAGTTGCATTCTTCTTGATAGTTGACAACTTTTCTCTGTAACGTGTTTTTTTTCTTACGCTCTCTCGCAAATTGTATTTCATGTTTTATTAATTCTTTTGTCTAACTTAATTATCTACATTTTAAAACTATCTACTGTATCGTCTCATGACCAAGTAGCTTCAGCTCTCGCTGTCCCAAGGGACTCTATCTATATAACAATATCCATGCAGGTGGACTGAGTTAGCTTTGCGAAAAGTGCTAAGAAGTGAACGGTGGTTACATGGAAAAGCGAAATATAGTTTCCCAATAGTAGAACAGTCGGTAATCGCCATTTCTAAAAATCAAATTTCTAAGACGAATGACCCTTTCTTTTGAAATACGTAACATACAGAATTATGAAATTGATTCCATTGTTTTGAAACATATGCAGCCAAAATTCCTGATCTTTTTGACTAGTTTAAGCGATGAACTGTGGAGGGCCGTTTAATCTTCAGGACCAGTGAGTGCTTGAGGGACATAGAAAATGTACGGAGTTGGCTGGAGGCTCGCCCCGGACAGCGGGTAGCGGCAGTGGGAAGGGGGGGGGGGAGGGGGCTGGGCTGCCAGAGAGCGCCGGATGCTCCCTTATCGATTGAGTGATCGAGGGCTGCGTCACCAGCCCGCAGGACAACAATGCCGCTGACGAAGCACCGCCGCCGTCGCCGCCGCCACCACCACCGCCGCAAATCCCATAAAGAATGGGCGTCGCCTGCGGCCAGATCGAACTTGTTGATTGATACGGCGCCCCCTGCACAGGGACCGACCGCCCGCGAATTATTCGACGCTCCCAGCGGCCGGGCGCTTGGAGGCCTCTATTGTCACCCAGTCAGGGCCCGACCTCGAGCACATCGAATGACTGCAGTCGAGCACAGTACCAGGGAACGTGCGTAAGAAGACGCCCGAAAGTCGGTGTGAAACTCGATTTCTTAGCAGTGACCGATGATGACACAGAGCGTGGATAACACCCAACTAATACGTGTTGGAACAACTGCAGCTGTCGCGGCATGGATGGAATGTTTGATGCCACTCTCTCAATGAGTCTCGGAATTTAATCAATAAAGGGTGTTTAGGCTAACTCAAGAACAGGAAGGTGGTGTGTCCAGAAATGACAGCGAAGTTTGAAATTATTATCGAGAGCTCGCTTTCTATTATAAACTAGCTTAGAAACCCAGCGTTCCGCAGGTAGTTATGTATTCCTATCCTCTAATGATGAAGAGTAGGCTGAAGTTCAAGACATTAGTCAGGAAGAATCAATACGCAAAGAAGTGGGATACGGAAGTACTAAGGAACGACGAGATAGGTTTGAAGTTCTCTAACGCTATAGGTTCAGCAATAAGGAATAGCGCAGTAGGCAGTACAGTTGAAGAGGAATGGACATCTCTAAAAAGGGCCATCACGGAAGTTGGGAAGGAAAACATAGGTACAAAGAAGGTAGCTGCGAAGAAACCAGGTAACAGAATAAATACTTCAGTTGATTGATGAAAGGAGGAAGTACAAACATGTTCCGGGAAAATCAGGAATACAGACATACAAGTCGCTGAGGAATGAAATAAATAGGAAGTCCAGGGAAGCTAAGACGAAATGGCTGCAGGAAAAATGTGAAGGCATCGAAAAAGATATGATGGTCGGAAGGACAGACTCAGCATACAGGAAAGTCAAAACAACCATTGGTGACATTAAAAGCAACGGTGGTAACATTAAGAGTGCAACGGGAACTCCACTGTTAAATGCAGAGGACACAGCAGATAGGTGGAAAGAATACATTGAAAGCCTCTATTAGGGTGAAGATTTGTCTGAGTCGATTTAGAAGAGATAGGGGATCCAGTATTAGAATCGGAATTTAAAAGAGCTTTGGAGGACTTACGATCAAATAAGGCAGAAGGGAAAGATAAAATTCCATCAAAATTTCTAAAATCATTGGGGGAAGTGGCAACAAAACGACTATTCACGTTGGTGTTGAAAGGTGGCTACACTGTGCCACTGCGCCAGAGAGTGCGCCAAAGAGTACTATTAAGCCGCCTCCACAGTGCTTGTTATGAGATTGTAGAAGTCAGTGGCTGTCGAGAGTTCATGGCGGACAGTGCTAGTAGAGAGCTCGTTGAAGACAGTGTGTGTTAAGAGTTCGTACTGAGATGTACTAGTGGGCACTGCTTGTCGTGAAGTCGGAGTAAGATGTTGTAGTAAAGAGTGTTGTTCCTTGTCTTATGCAGTGATTTGATGGGAGAGATAGCAGATGTTATTGTAATGAGTGCATTTCGTCAATATATGAAGGTAAAATTTATAATGTTCCTTTATTAGTTGTGTATCTGAAATAATGTGTCACTACAGGTTCAGTCAACAAAGCATCTGGCTTGTGTTCTTGGATTAGAGTGTAATTGTGATTTTTTTGCGTAATTATAGTTTTTCTAAATTTCTTTTGTCACGTCAGTATAATTGGTATCAAAATTCTTGTCTTGTTGGAAAAGAACCGTGCCAGATGTGGACGTTGAGTCACACTCCCACATACAGAACAGTTACTCTTGTGCTTATTGGTGTTGTAGGTTTTATAGTTGCTGGGGGACTTAATTAATTAACTGTATTTACGAAAATTTTCTTACATTGTTCTTTGCAGTCAGATAGCGTAACAATTCTAGTCAGGGCCAACCGATTACGAGACTTACGTAATCGGACATACAGTTACTAAAATTAAAAATCATTTTCATTATATATTAAAATAAGCCCCCATGCAGTGTGTAGAATATATGAGTCTGGCGACGTACCATCTGACTTTCGGAAAAGCATCATCCACACAATTCCGAAGACGGCAAGAGCTGACAAGTGCGAGAATTATCGCACAATCAGCTTAACAGCTCATGCATCGAAGCTGCTTACAAGAATAATATATAGAAGAATGGAAAAGAAAATTGAGAATGCGCTAGGTGAAGATCAGTTTGGCTTTAGGAAAAGTAAAGGGACGAGAGAGGCAATTCTGACGTTACGGCTAATAATGGAAGCAAGGCTAAAGAAAAATCAAGACACTTTCATAGGATTTGTCGACCTGGAAAAAGCGTTCGACAATATAAATTGGTGCAAGCTGTTCGAGATTCTGAAAAAATGTAGGGGTAAGCTATAGGGAGAGACGGATCATATACAATATGTACAACAACCAAGAGGGAATAATAAGAGTGGACGATCAAGAACAAAGTGCTCGTATTAAGAAGGGTGTAAGACAAGGCTGTAGCCTTTCGCCCCTACTCTTCAATCTGTACATCGAGGAAGCAATGATGGAAGTAAATGAAAGGTTCAGGAGTGGAATTAAAATACAAGGTGAAAGGGTATCAATGATACGATTCGCTGATTACATTGCTATCCTGAGTGAAAGTGAAGAAGAATTAAATGATCTGCTGAACGGAATGAACAGTCTAATGAGTACACAGTATCGTTTGAGAGTAAATCGGTGAAAGACGAAGGTAATGAGAAGTAGTAGAAATGAGAACAGCGAGAAACTAAACATCAGGATTGATGGTCACGAAGTCACTGAAGTTAAGGAATTCTGCTACCTAGGCAGTAAAATAACCAAGGACGGAGGGAGCAAGGAGGACATCAAAAGCAGACTCGCTATGGCAAAGAAGGCATTTCTGGCCAAGAGAGGTCTACTAATATCAAATACCGGCCTTAATTTGAGGAAGAAATTTCTGAGGATGTACGTCTGGAGTACAGCATTGTATGGTAGTGAAACATGGACTGTGGGAAAACCGGAACAGAAGAGAATCGAAGCATTTGAGATGTGGTGCTATAGACGAATGTTGAAAATTAGGTGGACTGATAAGGTAAGGAATGAGGAGGTTCTATGCAGAATCGTAGAGGAAAGTAATATGTGGAAAAAGCTGATAAGGAAAAGGGACAGGATGATAGGACATCTGCTAAGACATGAGGGAATGACTTCCATGGTACTAGAGGGAGCTGTAGAGGGCAAAAACTGTAGAGGAAGACAGAGATTGGAATACGTCAAGCAAATAATTGAGGACGTAGGTTACAAGTGCTACTCTGAGATGAAGAGGTTAGCACAGGAAAGGAATTCGTGGCGGGCCGCATCAAACCAGTCAGCAGACTGATGACAAAAAAAAAAAAAAAAATCCTCTAATAGTCCATCTCCTTCTTCCTTTTTTCTCTGTCCTTGTTCTCTTCCTCCCTCTCTCTCTGCCCATTTCTTACCCCGCCCCCTCGTCTATCTCATCCTCTCCCATCTTTCTGTCCATCTCCTCCTCCTTGTAATTTCAGTAGTACGTGTGTATAATGTCCACAAAATGAGTTGTGAAAAGGATTAGTAGAGTTAAAAGGAACTAAAGCGTCAAGCCCGATGCGGCAGTTTTATTTCATGAACAGTGAAAATATAGTAAGTGATAAGCTTTTCCTTTCGTAAGTTTTTGTGTGACAGCGAGAAAACGTTTCGTGAAGGACTGAAATTTTTCCAGACAGCAAGTCATATGTCTATCACGTTTGGGTAAAATAGGTCCATTAGTTTAGGAGGTATTGAACATATGTACATACACTACTCGCCATTAAAATTGCTACACCAAGAAGAAATGCAGATTATAAACGGGTATTCATTGGGCAAATATATTATACTAGAACAGACATGTGAATACATTTTCACGCATTTTGCGTGCATAGATCCTGAGAAATCAGTACCCTGAACAACCACCTCTGGCCGTAATAATGGCATGGATACGCCTTGGCATTGAGTCAAACTGTGCTTGGATGGCGTGTACAGGTACAGCTGCCCATGCAGCTTCAAAACGATACCACAGTTCATCAAGAATAGTGACTGGCGTATTGTGACGAGCCAGTTGCTCGGCCACCATTGACCAGGCGTTTTCAGTTGGTGAGAGATCTGGAGAATGTGCTGGCCAGGACTGCAGTCGAACATTTTCTGTATCCAGAAACGCCCGTACAGAACCTGCAACATGCGGTCGTGCATTATCCTGCTGAAATGTAGGGTTTCGCAGGGATAGAATGAAGGGTACAGCCACGGGTCGTACTACATCTGAAATGTAGCGTCCACTGTTCAAAGTGCCGTCAATGTGAATAAGAGGTGACCGAGGCGTGTAACCAATGGCACCCCATACCATCACGCCGGGTAATACGTCAAAATGGCGATGACGAAAATACGCTTCCAATGTGCGTTCATCGCGATGTCGCCAAACACGGATGTGACCATCATAATGCTGGATCCATCCGAAAAATTACGTTTTGCCATTCGTGCACCTAGGTTCGTCGCTGAGTACACCATCGCAGGCACTCCTGTCTGTGATGCAGCGTCAATGGCAACCGCAGCCATGGTCTCCGAGCTGATAGTCCATGCTGCTGCAAACGTCGTCGAACTGTTCGTGCAGATGGTTGTTGTCTTGCAAACGTCCCCATCTGTTGGCTTAGGGATCGAGACGTGGCTGCGCGATCCATGACAGCCATGCGGATAAGACGCCTGTCATCTTGACTGCTAGTGATACGAGGCCGTTGGGATCCAGCACGGCGTTCCGTATTACCCTCCTGAACCCACCGATTCCATGTTCTGCTAATAGTCAGTGGATCTCGAGCAACGCGAGCAGCAATGTCGCGATACGAAAAACCGCAATCGCGATAGGCTACAATCCGACCGTTATCAAAGTAAGAAACGTGATGGTACGCATTTCTCCTCCTTACACGAGGCATCACAACAGCGTTTCGCCAGGCAACGCCGGTCAACAGCTGTTCGTGTATGAGGAATCGGTTGGAAACTTTTTTCATGTCAGCACGTTGTAGGTGTCACCACCGGTGCCAACCTTGTGTTAATTCTCTGAAAAGCTTATAATTTACATATCACAGCATCTTCTTCCTGTCGGTTAAGTTTCACATCTGTAGCACGTCATCTTCGTGGTGTAGCAATTTTAGTGGTCAGTGGTGTTGTACTGTACAACGGTAAGATACATTTGTTATTGCTATTGAGTTTCGTAGTAGGCGAGCTACAGTCTACATGCTTGATGTCTCCTGTATGCATTACTATTTAAAATTCTAGAAACTTATCAGCTGAACCCCTCTACACATGATAGCTTACAGCCGCGCGGGATTAGCCGAGCAGTCTGAGGCGCTGTAGTCATGGACTGCGCGGCTGGTCCCGGCAGAGGTTCGAGTCCTCCCTCGGGCATGGGTGTGTGTGTTTGTACTTAGGATAATTTAGGTTAAGTAGTGTGTAAGCTTGGGGACTGATGACCTTAGAAGTTAAGTCCCATAAGATTTCACACACATTTGAACATTTTTGATAGCTTACAAACTACTGTACAACGATCCTCTACTTAAAACTACCGTGGTGAGGTTAAAATAAGCAGTGCGTGCAGATTCCTTTAATGACATACGGTTGGACATTCTGCTCACAACATGGTCGAGGGCAAACGCATTCGGTAAACTGGAAAAGGCTAATATCCGTCCAATCAGACATGGAAGAGAAAATAACTGTGCACGAATCACTTCTGTGGTTTAAGATATCTCTCGGAAAAGAACCAAAAGTTCAGAACAGCAGATTGGAACATCTACAGAGTCTCTACTACTTCTCACTACCCATAGAATGGGGACATCAAACTTCTAACAAATGTCGTCAACATCTGTTATTCGGAATAAAGTTCAATATACCGATGTCACTTGAAGAAGGGAGTGAAGAGCAACAGTTCAGTACCTTGCAATTTGTAGCTGCAGAACACACTACATGGCATATATGCCTTAAGTCAAAAGCCTCAATATGTACAGATCTCCAGAATGTCTTCCGTCGGCTCCAGATGCACTAAGTCCTCCAGTCAATATAATAAAGCCAAAAGGCTCTTCTTTACACACACGAGTCACTCTCATTGGTTCCAGTATGAGCACTGATTACTGCCTCACGAAATTTCAGTCGCTGCCCTGGAAACATAGTTTCATAGAGGCCTGCAGCAAAACTGTCTCTTTTTCACAATCCAATTGTTCAGTCTACTGTATACTCACCGAGCTCCGCTAGACTCACACACCATATGCACGGTATATGCCCCCTGCATTTATATGCAACCTGCACGTACCACCAAATCTCAGTAGATGGCAGGTTATGCACTTTCCTCTCACTTTGGAACCAGCAGCATATTTTGAAATGTTCGGAGAACCGGCGTGCTTTCCATTCTTCCAAATAAAATGTATCAGAGAAATTATAGCTTTAGAAGTGCATTAGGAATACTTTTTTGTTCCACGCTCATTTGTGCCAGAGCGTAATGTTCACCCCTGTGTGGGTTATTATTTTATCACGTTAAACCATTTATGATTTTGCTATAGGGGTACTACACATTATGACAGTAGCAGTAATAATCATACTAGCTGCAGTTAAGGATATTCAGGTGTCAGACTCGGATATTTACTTGAAAATCAACAGAGTGAATGTTATACATTTTCTCATATTCTAAATGGATAACTGACTAATCAGAGAATATTGAAAGACTGTGAGAATTTTGGGGCAGTTTCGATAGAAGACAGATGTTATTGTATAACAAGTATGAAATACTAAGTACGATTGCAATTCCAGTTGTTAAAATATTGTATTTGAACGCCCTATAAACATATGCAACATGCGTTTTTACTTGACGTTATGTGTTCTTTGTTTTGGTCACGTGAGTGAGAATAGAATACATTTACAAAATGGTTCAAATGGCCCTGAGCACTATGGGACTTAACGTCTGAGATCATCAATCCCCTAGAACTTAGAACTACTTAAACCTAACTAACCTAAGGACAGCACACACATCCATGCCCGAGGCAGGATTCGAACCTGCGACCGTAGCGGTCGCCCGGTTCCAGAGTGAAGCGCCTAGAACCGCTCGGCCACATCGGCCGGCATAACATGACATCACTAGATACAGTTGCTATGCTACTGTATCACCAATTTCACACCAAAGAAAAATATGTTCATGTCCTGTTTTCTTGTCTTAAAAGAACGAGTTGTCTTTGGCTTGGCTGCAAACACTACTCTTTGACCAGTTGCTGAAGCGTTCGAGATATCTCCGGATGGACGTTCATTAGCAACATGCGTATATCAGAGAGGCGAGCGCCGTGCAGTAACGGGCGCAGTTTAGGGAACAACTTTGAGGCGTCTCTTCGGTAAACACAGAGGAAGGCGGCCGCATGCCGACGCCTAATCGCTGACAGGAACAGCGAGCTCGTTAATAAAAAGAAATTTGAGGAGTTTTACTGCAGAATAAGAAGGCAAAAAATACAAAGTTGGCGAAGCTCGCCTCTTTCGGTGTCAGGAACGGGATTTCTCAGACGGCACGAAACTTGGCCCTTGCCGGCGCGGCAGTAATTTTTACACGGCACGGAAGAGCTGGTTCCTCAGGGTGGGGTGGGCGTAGGCGGGTGGAGTGGGTGAGCGGGAGGCGGACCCACGGAGGGTGAGCAAGTTTTTTGGCTGGCGGCAGTGCCGGCAGTCGTTCCTTGCACCGCGACATGGCACTAATGACGCCGACTTAATTAAGACCTCTCAACTAAGCCCATTAGTGTTTCCACAGGTCAGCCAACAAGTTAGCGGCGGTGAGACCCGCATTGAAATGGCAGCGCCAGGCGCCGGGGCTGGCCCCGCCTGGGCCACGCCGCTCCGTTTGACCCGTAATTTATGCGTAGTGGAGGGAGGGAAAGGGGGTGAGGGGGACGGCATTAGCATCTACCGCCGACACCTCTGCAGAAGCCGCCGAGGCGGAGTGCTGCAGGCCACGTAGCGGAGTCCGAGTCACAGCTGTCTAGGCCCAACCAGCGAAGATGAAATCGACTGTCACTAGAATTGTAAAACTACCGTAGGCTACCGTAGACTGTCATAAGTAAGCAAAGATTATAGTAGTTTTGCTAGTAGCTGTGTTGTGCTAAGGCAGTGGACTCGCATTCGAGAGGACAACGGTTCTAAACCGTCTCCGACCATCCTGATTTAGGTTTTCAGTCATTTCCATAAATCGTTTCAGGCAAATGCCGGGATGGTTCCTTTGAAAGGGAATGGCCGATTTCCTTCTCTATCCTTCCCTAATCCGAGATTGTGCTCCAATGACCTCGTTGTCGACGGGACGTTAAACTCTAACCCCCTCTTCCTCAGTTAAGGTCGTATCCGCATTACCCTTATGTTAGGTGTGTTGCATATCTATAGGGAATTAATTCTTTCTTTGATCTGTGTCTTACTACATTCACCTAAAAACGAGAAGCGGTGCACTGTATAGAAACTGAGGGATAGTATATAAACACATGGGTAGCCTATGGAATATTTTTGTTGTTTGTAGTTGCCATCCTATCTCTTACTTAAAAATAAACTGTATTTATAGTAAAAGTAAAGTTGTCGATGCTGAATTCAGGTTTCATTCGAAAATTTTTGATTTGTAACAAAAATGGTTCAAATGGCTCTGAGCACTATGGGACTTCACTGCTGTGGTCATCAGTCCCCTAGAACTTAGAACTACTTAAACCTACCTAACCTAAGGACATCACACACATCCATGCCCGAGGCAGGATTCGAACCTGCGACCGTAGAGGTCACGCGGTTCCAGATTGTAGCGCCTAGATCCGCACGGACACTCCGGCCGGCGCGATTTGTAACAAATTGAAGCTTCCTTAAAATAATCAAAATGGAAAATTCAATAATGAGAGCGACGGGCGATGTGTACACACCAAAGAGCCAATGTCAGTTAAATTAAATAAATCAAATTACTATCAAATCCACGTTCTTCAACAGTATTTCACCATCAAATCCGATATAAACAAAAATCTATTGTAACCCACCTCCTCTTAATTATAAGCTGCACCTTGACCTGAAATATTTTATAATTATAAATATTTAGAATTATAACTCTAAAAAGATTCTCTGATAAGATATACAAACAAATAAATTAAGTAGATTAAATAGTGTATTATCAATCATGGGGTAGGTTCCTCAGAATGGAATGAGATACCGCCCAATTCCTTGGGTTCAAAGACCTTAACTAATAGTACCCGGGTAAATATAATTAACATTTAAAATGATAGGGTATCTAATCCTAATTTATTATTTAAATTTCACAGATTCATAGAAGAGCTACAAATAAATTTTAACATTTCACAGGGCAGTTGTAGTAAAAACGGATGAAAAATACAGATTTATCATAAATTATAGAAAACCCAATTTCCTTATTAAAACGGTAAGTTAAAAAAAAAAGAGAACATATCACAATCGCCTCAATTCATCGTCGAAAGTTCTACTGAATACAAAACAACATGTGAGCTACACTTACATCTGAAGTACTTGCTTTGCTTACTTAAAAGTGCGGAACTTAAGCAGTGAACAATGGACTAACACTGACTGACGTACTGTTCTACATACGGAAAAAAACTAATAAAAAACAAGGAGAAGCAGTTAGTCCCCACTTTTTCTGTTACACATTCATTTATGTTTCTTTCTATGCCAGTGTTACCAATACTACACGTAATCCTGCGATATACTAAGCCATTTATGTAATGTACCAAACCCTCCAGACAGTAGTTTTGGCAGAGTGCAGACCTAACTTTTATTGTTTACCCTTAGCCACATAATCAACAAATATCGAGAATCATGAGGGAAGTTATTTTCCTGAGTAGGCTGTTTTATTTATGAAAAAGTCACATTATTTCCTGATTTAGCTCACAGGCAGACAACCGGCTGCCCGCGGACCGGATGCCGCCCGCGATTAGCTTCAGTCCGGCCGGCAGACAAAGTACGTGGGAGAGAGTATGAAATGGTGCAGAATTTTTCGACAGGAGTTTTTAAGATGGCTTTTGTAACAAGCCGTAAGTAAAGAAAAAGTGTTAGTGGCGCATAAATAAATGTAAACATCTGAAGATCAAAAGTAACGTAATCTCAAAAACACCTGTTTTCAGGCATGATTTGTTGGCGTGGGGTGACATGTAGGACATCCACTCATATCAGTGCATTATCCCAAAAACATTAACGTCACGGACGATATAGTGTTGTCTTCATGGGCTAAGAGCCTTGCCATCACGCCACGTTACAAGATGGCCCGCGAGATTCAGTAAGTAGGTAAACCAAACGCATGGGATACCAAAGGTTACCAATGCCTGATTTAGCTATTAGCTAATTTTTCCTCCTTGGGCATTATCAAGCACTCTCTGTTGCTTGCATTTCGTAAAAAAATGTAAGTATATAGAATATACGAGAGATTTTCAATAAGTAATGCGACAAATATTTTTGTGAAAGCGGTTTGGTTTTATTCAGGGTTCCAGTACATGATATTATTCCCCTCTCTTATGTCTATAATACGCTATTTATCAACATAATCTCCGTTCAATAACACGACGTCACGCCACGTTACTGAAAGGGCTTTATGCATGCATGGTTCCACTCCACTGGTCGACGTCATAGCCAACATCTTGGACATCAATAACCTCCCCATCACCCAAATGCAGCTTCTCCGGGCTGCATCCTTAATTGGGCCAACCAGATGAAAGTCGGAAGGTGCAAGATCCAGGCTGTAGGGTGGACGAGGAAAAACAGCCCAATGCATTTTTGTGAGCTCCTCTCAGGTGCGCAGACTCGTGTAAATCCTTGCATTGTTAAGGATAAGGAGAAGCTCGTTTGCATTTTCGTGACGACCAACACCCTGAAGTCGTTTTTTCAGTTTCCCAGGAGTAGCACAATATACTCCATAGTTGCTTACTGCACCACAAGGGAGGACGTCAAACAGAGAAACCGCTTCAGAGACACAAAACACCGTCGTCACGACTTTACCGGCAGGGGACGTGGCTCTGAATTTTTTCTTTGAAGCAGAGATGGTGTGGCGCCACTCCATGGACTGCCCTTTTGTTTCCGGTTTGAAGTAATGAACCCATGTTTCATCGCCTGTGGCGCTGTTCGACAAAACATTGCCACGATCAGCCTAAAACAAGCAGGCAATTCGGCACGGGTAATCCATCCTTGCTCATTATAGTCGTTTGTAAGGGGGCGAGGATCCCAGAAGGTACACAGGTTTGAGAGCCACAGAGGGTGGACGAATGTGTCATCACCACCAACAGAGCTGTCCAGTTGTGCAACTGTGTGTTTGATTGCGATCCGTCGTTCACCTCGAATCAGAGTGTCCGCACGTTCCATCAATGCAGAAGCAACAGCTGGGTGCGACTCGCTGGCACGTGGGAGATTAGAGAGGTTTCCATGACCTTGTTGTTGCGATGATGAAGCCCACCTCGCCCAACGACGCACTGTGGTTTCTTTCTCTGCCAGGTCTCTGTAGACATTACGCAAGCACAGGTGAATATCTGTGGTGCTTTGGAAAAACCTCAATCACAGCTCCCCGCTTTGAACGTACCTCTGTTAAAGACGCCATTTTGAAGGCTACGTGTACCTCCGCCACCTATCGGAACTTCATGGAACTATGGGGCCTGAAGCGGGATATTCCATGATGTCTGACAAGAAATTCCGCATTTTTCAACCGAAAGTGGCCGAGAAAAAAAGTGTTGCATTACTTATTGAATGCCCCTTGTACATTCCACACATATGTGAGGTAGAAACAACATTTGATGACGTCCTTAATAAGGATTTTGCATGTCCATGGTGGTTACGGGGCACAAGTATAACAAATGTGAAATCTATGCTACGGTATGGAATGCATGGAGACCGATGTAGTCAGGAGGTAACGTCACAAACATATGTGCTTGGAATATGTATTATGTTGATGTTTTTAATTCTGGTTTATCATTCCCAACAGCCACAACTCAGTGTAGGCCTAACTTTCATACTCTGTCATAATATTTATACATCATATCAATGCAGGATACACACGAGCTGGACGAAAATATGGAAATACAGCACGAATGGCATGCTCTAACACAAATGCAGTTTCTAGCCAAGTCTGTAGGTTGCGCTCTTGTATTTGACCATGAACAGCAACTGCACAGTGTCCTCGATACATTGTGGGTGTCAGTCGTGGTCAGGACATTATGTCGGAGTTAAATGATTTGGAACGTGGACAAACTGTTCGCGATGGTGGCTGCTTTCGTAACAAAGACGGCTGAAGTGTCCGATATTTCAAGAGCTACCATGTCGAAGGTTTATACTGCATACAAGGAAAGTGGAAAAACATCATCTGCTAAGGCACAACATGGATAAAAGCGTGTGTTGAGTGACGGCGACAGTTGGCCATTGGAGAGGACTGTGTTGAAGAATAAGAGGACGACAGCTCCATATATCACTGCAGAACTGAATGCTGCACTCCAGAGCACTGTCAGCACAAAACAACACAAAGGGAGCTTCATAAGCAGTGAATTATAGGGCTAGCTGGAATCCTGAAACCACTCATCAGCCAAGCAAATACCCATAACAAGAAAATGTGATGCCGAAGTCAAGAAATCTGATTATGTAATGGAAGAAAGTTGTTTGGTCGGATGTCTGGTTTCACTCTGTATCCACCTTCTGGCCAAGTTTGAGTCCCATAAGTGAAACACGGTAGGTTCGGTGATGATTTGGGCAGCCATATCATAGTATTCCACAGGTCTCCAGGTTACTCTTTGAGGATACAATACTGCCAAGCGTTATGTGAGTAGTAGAGTAAGGGTGGCATAATTTCAATTTTGATATCATATTGTGCAGATGGTATCATCGCCACATGTCCGATGCCTTTGAATGCTGCGCGCAACCTTCCCGCGCCGGTACTACAGCGCCACTCAGGTGTCGCCCTCTGCAGACAGCGACGAGGGGCGGCCGGAGCACGGTGGAGAACGGTTGCAACCAGGGAGCGACACGGAAGAGGGGAGCCTCGGACTGCGTTAACCAGGTACAAGACGTGTTCCGGACAGAAGCCTTTGGTCAGTATCGGTGACACCGAGGATAATACCGATCATTAACCTTTTTGAGTTATAGTGAGTTGTGGTGATTGAAACGGTCGTCGCCCAGGGGTCTGCCGGCCTGAGTGGCCGAGCGGTTCTAGGCGCTACAGTCTGTAACCGCGCGACTGCTACGGTCGCAGTGTCGAATCCTGCCTCGGACATGGGTGTGTGTGATGTCCTTAGGTTAGTTAGGTTTAAGTAGTTCTAAGTTTTAGGGGACTGATGACCAAAGCAGTTAAGTCCCATAGTGCTCAGAGCCATTTGAATCATTTTGAACCCAGGCGCCTGAATACCGGGCGTGTTCTATGTGGCTGAGAGAACTCTGTGGCAGGGGGAGTTCGGAAACTTGTCATGCTATTCATATGTACTGTATTCAGATGTTTATTTTCGTGTCCCGTTCAGAGACAAATTCCGCTGTTTTTTTTTTTTTTTTTTTTTTTTTTGTTTTTTTTTTAAGCTGTTTGCATTGAGCAAGGATAAACGAATGAGGAACTGCAGTAATTTTGATAGGATCAGGGCATGTGTTACATTCACTTCTGATTGTAAACTTTTTATTGGCCAAGATACCATACTAAATTAAAGCTTCACTGTAAGGTTTATTGACATATTGTTTTAAATCAATTACTTCGTGTCGTTTTTAAAACTTTAGATGGTTACTTCAATAAAATTATGCTTACAACTGTTGTGTTACGCCCACCTCCTCACCCCCAACCCTTCCACTTGAAGCTCTGTAACAATATTGATATGCAAATTAATGAACTTGATCAATTAATTACCCCCACTCCTCTACCCACCTACCATCCTCAACCCCAGGTGACATCTTGTTTTCCTCAGCCGGCGAGTGGGTCCAAACCCCCTCCTCTTCCAACACCTACCCTATTGGCGGGAATTTCGAGTTTTAGCAGCAATTTTTAATTTTAACTGTAAATTTGTCAGTTCAGAGAATGTAATATTAATGGAAATTTTTCATGGAAATTGTTTATAAAATGGTAGAAGTAAAAAAAGATTCATATGACAGGAAATTGGGGACTTATGCACTGCAGAGGACATAATTTGCATTTCGTAGAACAAGGCTACTCTTACCTTCCGATCACATCGTATACTACAGTCGATGCGAGCACTGGTGGCCGAGCGGTTCTAGGCGCTGCAGTCTGTAACCGCACGACTGCTACGGTCGCAGGTTCGAATCCTGCCTCGGGCATGGATGTGTGTGATGTCCTTAGGTTAGTTAGGCTTAAGTAGTTCTAAGTTCTAGAGGACTGATGACCACAGATGTTAAGTCCCATAGTGCTCAGAGCCATTTGAACCATTTTTTTTGAACTTCAGTCGATCTGCAGGGTGTTTTCCATGGCTCCCTCTATCTCTTTGTCCCAGAAATTCTTCTTTCTCACAGCTGCATTCTGTTTCTCAATCAAGCCTGCCGCAGCTGACTTGAAGAAAAAGAGGACAAGTTGTAACTTGCTGATACGGCATTCTGAGTTCCTATTAGTGCACTGCAAAACAGAGATTGAAGATATATAAAGCCCAATACCCCACCACAGTCATCATCAGTCTTTGACAGTGCCTAGTTGTGCCTGTGTGATTCTCACAATGTAAAATGATCAACCAGTAGCGAAGCTAGCGGCATTGGTGATGGGAAACAGCCAAAATTGGAGCGATTGTCTTCTAAGTGTTTTTAAAAGAAATTATGACCTCAAATTGCGACACTTTTAAATTTCTTAGCAAAGTATTCAAATTTTTGTAGATTGTGATACACTATTAGTAACAAGCGGCTGTAAAAGTTATTTCTTTTTCTTGCTATTACAGCATTCGATACCGAAATGCTGGCGGAATTAGAATGTCAGCTGGAAGCTGACAGTGACCATCAGGCCGAAGAGCTTGTGCTACCATCATGTAAATACGACTCAAAATTTTGGGTTGAAAGTTTACATGTTCAGAAAACATTCGCCAAAGCAGTAATATCGTAACAAGTCCTCTGCTGTTCTAGCATTAGAGTGTCAGCTGGAATCGGACAGTTACTAGCAAGCTAAAGAGGTTGTGCTACGATCATGTAACTACATCTCCAAATTCTGTGGGATAGCTTACATGTTCAGAAAACAGCTCTTGACATATTCAGATCGTAACAACTACTTATAAAGTTTTTGATCTCTCTGTTGCAGCATTGAGGCGGCAGCTGACCGACCGTGAACAGTTGCTGGAAGCCGAAATGCAGCAAGAACATAAGTACATTCGTAATATATTGCTGTTTTTTCATTGTGTACAGTTGTGTGAGGCATATGTCCTTCACTGTTGTAGATGCTGCTATGGAGCAAGAAGAGAATCGCAATCTAACAAGGGTATATGTCGAAATGTTGACCAGGAGTCATCACTTCCATCTGGTATGAACTTTAGAGAAAATGGTGCGTGACCGCTATCCATCATACTTGTACATGCTACCATTTTGCAGGAAGAACGGTATAAGATTTTCTTGAGAACCATCAGAACCTTTATTTATCCATTTCGAGAAAAGTGGAAGCTTCGAATCATTTTTGAATGCCAATGCTTTTCCTACACCACATTAGGCATCGTTGTGCGTTGTTTCTGCGTGTTTTCATAAATCCCATGTATAGGCAACTTTATATTTATTGTCGTGAATCAGGTGCGCGTCTGAAACCGAAGAAACTCTTCCTTCCCCAGAGCCCAGCACAATGACCCACTCCCTTTTTTTGTATGCCAATAGCATATAAGATATACAGTTGAAGACCGTGGCAGAAGGGTCTGGCGTTGTTCCAGGACTTAATGGTATTTGGAAATTTCAGCCTGAAGTATCTATCCCAGTCTGGATCAACTAAAAGCATGACGACCGCTACTGCGCTAGCTTTGATCTCGACACCGCTTAGCACGTCATCAATAAACCAATGAACACCGCGAACTGGCCAAATGACTAGCAATGCGCTATTTCCTTCCATGTGTTCTCCTTTGAGCATTAGTAGACATTACGGATGGTAACGCAAACTGACGTTCCATATACCTCCAACTAATAATGCCGTTAATATTGTAACAATCCTGCACTTTGGAAGCTGAACGCAATCGCCAAGGCACGTTCGGACAGCATTCCACACGCTTCCGGTCATCGCTAGGTACGCGATACACCTATGCGATGTGTTTGTACCATTTCCTGCAAAATAACTTCTATTCTTCGGGCTGTGGCCAATTCCCTGTTTTTGATTGGTTACCAGTGTCTCTTTAATTCTTGATAAAGATTTACAGCTTTGACACTACCGACCGGAAACCTACGGCAACACTAATGGAGTGCAAATCAGGGGACTAATTGAAATACACAGTGCTAACAATCTCCGTCAAAACTTCATCTCGTTCTTTACCACTTACTCTGCAATACTAATTAACGAGAAAAGATTCAGGACAAACAGTTAACACAAATAACACTAAATTGAAACACGCCAGATTATACGGCAGACAATACGAAGTGTTCGTCCTCTAATATATCTCGCCGAGTACGTTTCTTTGAACAGGACTTTCTTCGGGTGATTGTTAGCTCTCTAGGATAAAACAGAATATGAATAATAAAAATTGCAACCGCCGATCAGCTATTAGTTAGTAAAGTCCTCCTAGAGTTAGGAACTGACATACCAGTCCTAATCCAGGTTCCACTGAAAGAATCTTCCCTTCAGAAAGATTCAGGAAAGAGACTAGATTTCTCTAGTTCAATGAAATTCCTGAAATCTGGATTCTTAGCCAATCAAAATTCTTCCTGCAGACTATTTCGCTTGTCGATTGCCCACTGAAAACCATGTTGCTCCAGCTATCTCTGCAGCTAATACCATTAACACACCCATGTGTGTGGCCGAGCGGTTCTAGGCGCTTTAATCTGGAACCGCGCTACCACTCCTGTCGCAGGTTCGAATCCTGCCTCGGGCATGGATGTGTGTGTGATGTCCTTAGGTTAGTTAGTTTTAAGTAGTTCTAAGTTCTAGGGGACTGATGACCTCAGATGATAAGTCCCATAGTGCTCAGAGTCATTTGACCTACTTTTGCCCATGAGCAAATTTGGCCCGGTAAAGACCAGAAAATGTTGCGTGACGATACTGAAAATATCGCGAACACCGGGTGCGATAAATGCATTCCCGAGTCCTACACAGGGTACTCAGATACAGTCTGTAAATCTAATAACGGACATGCGGCGTAGATTGGCCTGAGAAATATTTGCCAAGAAAAAAAATTCGATAAGCTGCTCTGTTTGAGTTAATTAGCATCGAAGCAAGACAACCAGGCGGCTGCGCGCAGAAATACAAGCGGCCGCCCAGATACAGTTAGTGTCAGTAGTTCACACAATGTGGATGACAGCGCACGCGGTCACTCAATTTGTGGCTCAGATTCTGTCTTCACTACCGTCCCATGTCGAATTTTTGTATCACTTTTCTTGTACCGCTTTAGAAAAGCAAACAAAGAACGAGTTTGGCGAAATCGTCTCTGGTGGGCATCTTGAATAAGTGCTCGGAACAGCCTGCTTTTTCTTTTTCTTTTCAACTGTATTCTGACTGGTTTAATGCGGCCCGCCGTAAATTCCTCTCCTGTGCTAACCTCTTCACCTGAGAATTTCACAAGCAACCAACATCCTGAATTATTCATTGGGTGTATTCCAGTCGCTGTCTTCCTTTACAGTTTTTGCCCTCTACAGCCTCCTCTAATATCCGGAAGTTATTCGCTGATATCTTAGCATATGTCCTATAATCCTATCCCTTCTCCATATTAGTGTTTTCCACATATTCCTTTCCTCTCCAGTTCTGCACAGAACCTTCTCATTCCTTATTTTATTAGACCACCTAATTTTTAACATTTGTCCGCAGCACCACATCTCCAATGCTTAGGCTCTCGTCTGTTCCGATTTACACACAGTCCATGTTCCACTACAATGCGTACCTTCTCAGAAATTTCTTCCTCAAATTAAGGCCTATGTTTGCTACTAGTAGACTTCTCGTGGCCAGGAATGCCCTTTTTACGAGTGCTAGTCTGCTTTTGATATCCTCCTTGTTCCGTCCGTCATTGGTTATTTTGGTGCCTAGGTAGTAGAATTCCTTAACATCTACTTTATGACCATTAATCCTCATATTAAGATTCCCGCCATTCTTATTTCTGCTATGTCTCATTACTTTTCTCTTTCTTTGATCTGCTCTCAGTCTGTAATCTGCACTCATTAGACTGGTCATTCCATTCAATAGATCATGTAATTCTTCTTCACTTTCAGTGAGGATAGCAATGTCATCAATGAATGAATATAATTGATATTCTTTCACCTTGAATTTTAATTCAATTGCTGAAACTTCCTTTTACTTCCATCACTGCTTCTTCGATATGCAGATTGAAGAGTAGGGGTGAAAGAATACACCCCTTTGCTACACCCTTTTTAATCCGAGCGCTTCGTTGTTGGTCGTCCACTACGATTATTCCGTCTTAGTTCTTGTACATATTGTATACTACCCGTCTGCCCACATGGCTTACCCCTACTTTTCTCCGAATTTTGAACATCTTGCACCATTTTACACTGTCGAATACTTTTTGCAGGTCGACAAATCCTATCAACGTGTCTTGGTTTTTTTTAGTCTTGCTTCCATCATCAACCGCAACGTAATAATTGCCTCTCTGGTGCCTTTACCTTTTCTAAAGCCGAACTGATCGTCACCCAGCACATCCTTAATTTTCTTTTCCATTATTCTGTATATTATTCTTGTTACCAACTTCGGTGGATGATCTGTTACACTGACTGTGCGATAATTCTCGTTCATTTCAGCTCTTGCAGTCTTCGGAATCCCGTGAGGATATTTTTCCGAAAGTCAGATGGTATGTTGTCAGACTTACACATTCTACACACCAATGTGAATAGTCGTTTTGCTGCCACATAGCTACAATTGCGTGGATCTATGCCTCCCTTGAATTCTAAAAATTCTGTAAACACATACACTCTGCCTCACTTTCCGCGTCAATCTACCTTCCTAAGCTCGCATCCTATATTAACTCATTACCTTTCCACACCATCTATTTTTTTGGAGCACCTTTAGTCCCTATACATCAATCGCAAAACTCAGTCCCAGCTTCCAATAGCGTACCCAGTAATTAGCAATCCAAGTACCCAAACACCACAACATTTAGATTCATTATCTGCACAGCTTCATGCCTTATCCCGCTCTCTCGCAGCGGAATATCAACCAACAATTGTATCCTCGAGCTAAACCTTTGATGTGATCTTATACCTCTCAATGAGCAGATTATGACACTATTTCAAATTTTAAATTCTTTCATAAGCGTAGTAAATACTAAACATCCAAATTATGTAGTACCTGGTAGCCGTAAGATCTTGAACTCTCAACCTGGCTCATGCACTGTGCAACGTTTTCGCCGTTAGTGGGAAATTTAGAAATGAGTCACGCAAAAAAAAAAAAATTCCATATGATAAATGGTACGCTCTGCAGTCCTCGTTGTTGAACTAGGAAAAAAATAGTATATAAAAAATTTTAGGGATAAAAGTGCAGATGTTTCTGTTGATCCCTCCGTCGGAGATTCGAGTCCTCCCTCGGGCATGGGTGTGTGTGTTGTCCTTAGGGTAGATTAAGTATTGTATAATCTTAGGGATCGATGACCTCAGCAGTTTGGTCCAGCAAGATCTTACCACAGATTTCCAGTTTTTCTGTTGATGATTGAGGAAAGTGTACTTAACATCGTTACATCTGTATTTACTTCATTTTCTGGCTAATAATTACAGCTGTTACAAGTAGTTATGTTTCTAAGTTGGATAGTACCGCCAAATAAATCTGGTGCAAGCAAGACATTTATGTTTGCTTTACGCTGGGCAGCAGGTCAGATGTTGAAGAGTGGATGCTTGGACGTAAAACGGATCGCCTATACTGCCAGCTGTAGTCCACTTCGTAGTATAATTACGACCGTGCGGAAAACATCAGGTAGTAAATTATGTGACGTTTGTGGGAAGACGTTAGACGCGCAAGAAAAAGAACCTACACACTGTCGTGGGGTACATATTAAAGTACTAATTATAAGAATATCTGTACTTATACCCCTAACTCCCTGTACTTTAGTGGAAAATGCGAAAATCACCGCTGTTTTGTTCATAGTAAAACGAAAATAATTTGTAATTATTAATTATTAGTAAATCATTATACCTCTCATATATCCTTGAACGTTCTTTTTAATGTAAGAGACTATGGGTGTTAAAGTAAATGCGTATGACCGAAATATTTGTCGACGTGCAGTACGAGGAAGAATGGACTGTGAAAGAAGATGCCAGTATCGAACGAGTCGCTCAGCAGCTTTTATTTCACAGCGGACTCTTAAGTACTTTACAGACTTCTTCCTTCAAATAAACGCTCACGATTGCTGTAAGAAACTGTGCTTACGATTTAAAAAACGGACTAAGTGGCGTGTAGGCACGTACCATTATGCTCTTTATCACCGACTGTAAGTTTCGTGTCCATACAGCTATCATCATACTGTAGGCTGTTAGTGACTAGCTTACAACAAGCTGGGACCCAATTTCTCGAGTCTTATTGTAATGATTTATGACGTCTGTTGTTTCTAACAGGTAGTCTTTGTCATTATTAACCGCCACACGCAATGCGGGCGATCGCCGAGGCAGAGAGGCAGCCGTGAATAAGGCATAAGTATCGGTATTGCCCCTCTCTGCGGCGCCTTCCACATCCTTATTCCGAGGCAAAGCAGCGGCCCGCCTGCCGTGACTCCCGCCTAGACGGCACAATGCTTCTCCATTCTCATTGTCAGCGTCTTTTCCGACCGCCACCGGAGCGTTTTTCCACAGCATTTAGGTATTCTCTTTATCAGTTTACCGGATGTTCGTATTCACTTTGAGCAAACAGGCAGATCACCCCTGCACAAATTATGGCAGTTAAAGCTGCTGGCCGTTAAAAAACAAGACTGTTTTACGGGCGCACATTTGACCGAACATTTCGCCTTTGATTCCATTTCGCTTGCTGCATAAATTTCGATAAAATCTGTTCTAAAGGGCACAATCTTTTCGATGATTTATGTCAGCGTGCAACAGAAAATATTTTTTTTTTACCGAGTAAGGTTGTCGTGAGGTATGGTCGTCGGTCCCGACTCATCTCTAACATTCATTTCTTTAAGCATTTTCATGGAGAGGTACCCCAGAGAGATTAATTGCTAAAGGGAAATGCGTAAGTCCTCCCCAGTAATCATCGCATGCGGCTCCCATAAAACACAAAAAAATTAATAACATGTGCCGCCAAGCTTGGTGCAAGTCTTTCGATGAAATGAAATGATCGTATGGCATTGTTGGCCGGGAGGATCCATTTGGGGGAGTTCGGCCACCATATTGCTAGTCCTTTTTAGCTGACGTCACTTCGGCGACTTGCGAGTCAATGATGATGGACACACAACACCCAGTCCCCTGCCGGGAATCGAACCCGGGCCCTCTGCGGGGTAGGCTGTAACGCTACCGCTACGCTACAGAGGCGGACAATCTTTCAATTTCACACCATTTTATAGTCATCTTACTTTATTCTACTGACTTGATTTTTTTCTTTTGAGTTAAACCAAATCAGCAATTTAAGTTCGGTTTGTGACGTGAATTTTAAAAACGTCACAGAAACTAGTTTTCTGCACTGGCGTTTTACTCCTTGCGTGAAGTGCATGTATTTACAATTTCACGTCAAACAATTTTGTTTAAATGTAACAGTCAACTGCTATCGGGCACTTGAAAGCCGTCACACCCACAGTAAGTGAATGAAAAACCCTGCACTTTCTTAAACGTTAAGTGAGGGTAGTCCTTTTGAGAAGATCTTTGAGCCGTGGCGCTCGTTGCTGACGCGCCAGTCTCTTGTGTGTCCATTATCGATCCTACAATATTTCGTATATTTGCTTGCCTTGTTGTTTTCCGCATTCGCGGAGCGAGTGGCAGTTGACGTTTGCTGGGGCTAACTGCTGGGATGCCGCGAGGTACGAGGTGGGAAGCAATCACGTATATGTTGAGTTGGTTGTACGCGGTCTGCCAGTTCAGGATGGAGGATATGTGTTGGCTGCCTGCCTGTCTGCTCTCCTCATTTTGCTCGCCGTGCCTTGCGACCGCCTAGCTTGGGTTGCTGCCTGGTGTATCCTACACGAGCCATACCGGACGTCCAGCAGAAGTTAAGCAGCCTTGTGTTTCTTTTAAAGAAAAGGAGCAAATGAATAAGACTTTTGTAACCAATTTTGGTGGCCTCTTAAGTATGGCCTTAGCGTTTACACTGCCTCTGGGGAGAGCTAATTCTTTTAAATTTAAATAGTTGGGGTTCCCTGTCCTTTATAATTTTTTGGGGGTTTTATTTGAATTTTCTCTTTGGGCTTCCATCCTTGTGCTTGGTTAAATGTTTACTTGTATAGCGGGAAGTGACTCCTGGTTAAAACTCGGAGAAGGTGTTTGATGTTACTGCCGCCTCCGGCATTCGTCTTTTCAATTAAGTGTTGTCATCCCTTCGAGCGACCTGATGTCACCCCTCGTTAATTATGCTAGTTTATGTGCACTTAATTTTGAATTGGCCGTTTGAACTAAAATTTTGGAGAAAAGTATAGCACTAAGGCAACCTCATTGTATACCACCTCGTGCCCCGGTCTAGTACCTTAATTTTCAGTGGCACGAATTAGCTCCACTATCGGTTTTTCTGATGTGCTCCCTTCAAAATCTTGTCTTGTATAAGTTTGCCCCATGTGTGTCTGGGAACATAGAGATGAGCTTTAGTGTGACTTCAGTGCTAGTCAGTTAATGGAATCTTCATTTTGGGTTGGCTTCCACTGAAGAGTTTGAGTGGAGCGTAGTGTGTTTGATTTGTTATTCATTTAATTACTGTAAGTTTGTTTATTTAATGGGGAGCAAGGCATTTAAAGACTGTTGCTATTAACTCCTCTAGTTGCTGGGTATTGCTAATTCGTTCCAAATGGCCTACTACTTATTCAATGGCAAGGCTGTTGATTAGTTGGTTACTGTGACTACAAATTCACGCTATTTATTTGTTGCCGAAATTGTAGAAGTGTCTATGTCGTGATTCAATCACTAGCTACGTATTTGTGCTAAATTGATATAAACCTTACATTGCCTCCTTAAAATTTGTTGCCAGCAGAAACCCTTAAGAGAACTAAGTTTTGTCACTGCTTATGCTAACCTTTACTGGGAGCAATATTTCATGTAGTTAAATTTTGTCTTAAAATGTGTATTTCTCTGATGTAATAAACGAGTGATAAAAGAAAAAAGCGAAGGGGCCTGGTCCTTCCTATTGTGTCCGGTTTGTAACACGTATCAGTCTTAAGATACAGTTCCCATAATGAGGAAACCTCTTTTCATTTAAGTACGTAATACATCCCAATTTTCTTCTGAAGACTGAACTCACATAACAGGGAAGCAGCTATTTTCTGTATAAATGAAAAAGACAAGAATTGGACGGCGAGTATTTTATCAGGAGTTGAGCCGTGGCAGGGTTGCTGGCGTTTATCGTGAGATCTCCCTCGTGTTTGAAGCCACTAAGATCTTTGCTCGAGGTTGTTGATGGGGTAGAGGGCGTGTTGTGGCGTGGCGAGTTGGCGAGTGGTAACGGAGCGAGCAGGACGGCCTGAGAGGTCCAACCGGCGAGTAAGGCGAGCACTCGCGCAAGCGTCTTGGGCACGGAGCCCGTGCCCAGCGAATGGTTGCTGGGCATATTTGTGGGCCGATTTGAATCCTTGTCGTGTTCGCTCGTAGCCTGGGCAGCCAGGTGTTAATGGCTGGTGTTCGCGGCCACGACGTTGCTTCTGCAGTTGTTGCGCTGGGGATATCGCAAGATCTGCTGAACTGTCGGTTTGATCGGAGGGTATTAAAACAGTGGGCGGCGCAGTTGATGCAAAGTACATTCACTCGCTTATGGAATGTAGACCGTTAATTTATGCTGAGATGATTGGTTTGGTGTCGCACCACAGGTCTGCTATTAAGTATTTTAGTGTAGTGTCGCCGCCGTAGTTGGCGGTAGTTTTCCGTAGACACGCTCCGGTCGGAAAAATTGTGACAATGTAAAATGGTGCAAGATGTTCAAAATTCCGAGTAAAGTAGGGGTAAGTTATAGGGAGAGATCGGACATGTACAATAAATAACAACCGCCAAGAGGGAATAATAAGAGTGGACGAAAAAGAACGAAGTGCTCGTATTGAAAAGAGTGTAAGACAAGGATGTAGCTTTTCGCTCCTACAGTCTGTATATCGAGGAAGCAATGACGGAAAAAAGAAAGGTTCAATAGTTGAATTAAAATTCAAGGTGAAAGGATATCATTGGTACGATTCGCTGATGACATTGCTACCCAGAGTGAAAGTGAAGAAGCGTTACACGATCTGCTGAACAGAATGAACACTTTAATGAGTACAAAGAAAGACGAAGGTAATGAGAAGTAGTAGAAATGAGAACAGCGAGAAACTTAACATCAGGATTGATGGTCACGAAGTAGATGAAGTTAAAGAATTCTACTACCTAGTCGGCAAAATAACCAATGACGGACGGAGCAATGAGGACATCAAAAGCAGACTCGCTATGGCAAAAAGGGCATTCCTGGCCAAGAGAAGTCTACTAATATCAAACAAGAGGCCTTAATTTGTGGAATAAATTTCTGAGAATGTATGTCTGGAATACAGCATTGTATGGCAGTGAAACATCAACTGTGGGAAAACACGGAAAAGAAGATAATCGAAGTATTTGAGATGTGGTGCTACAGACGAATGTTGAAAATTAGGTGGACTGATAAGGTAAGGAATGAGGAGGTTCTGCGCAGAATCTGAAGGAAAGGAATGTGTGGAAAACACTGATAAGGAGAAAGGACAGGATGATAGGACATCTGGTAAGACATGAAGGAATGACATCCGTAGGTTGCAAGTGCTACTCTGAGATGAAGAGTCTATCACAGTAGAGGAATTCCTGGCGGGTCGCACCAAACCAGTCACAAGACTGATGTCCAAAAAAAAAAAAAAAAGGAAAAGTGTCCTACAATGAAGTTTTACATTCGTTTGGCGGAACTTGATTAGTGGTCGTGGAAGATTGTATTTGATATCCTTGTTCAGCCTTTTTTTTGGGGGGGGGGGGGGGCACAGCGGTAAAAGCGGAGGGTTGCACCATTAGCGGCAGTCCCTATGTGTTTTATTCCTTGTATCCTCTTGAAACATACGTGTGTTTGCCATACTCAGTGTGAGCAAAGAATTAATGATTTGCAGTTTCATAAAGAGCTATTGGCGTGGTCTTTTGATAGTTTTAAAATTAAAAGTACGAGTGTACCAAATTTTCTTGGGCCCGATCTGGCTGCCTTCTAATTCTAGTTTAGATGTGAGTGCACCACGCTCTCTTAGGATAGTGTACAGATCATTTAAAAATGGCTCTGAACACTATGGGACTTAACATCTGAGATCATCAGTCCCCTAGAACTTTTTTTTTGGTCATCAGTCTACTGACTGGTTTGATGCGGCCCGCCACGAATTCCTTTCCTGTCCTAACCTCTTCATCTCAGAGTAGCAATTGCAACCTACCTCCTCAATTATTTGCTTGACGTATTCCAATCTCTTTCTTCCTCTACAGTTTTTGCACTCTACAGCTCCCTCTAGTACCATGGAAGTCATTCCCTCATGTCTTAGCAGATCTCCTATCATCCTGTCCCTTCTCCTTATCAGTGTTTTCCACATGTTCCTTTCCTCACCGATTCTGCGTAGAACCTCCTCATTCCTTAGCTTATCAGTCCACCTAATTTTCAACATTCGTCTATAGCACCACATCTCAAATGCTTCGATTCTCTTCTGTTCCGGTTTTCCCACAGTCCATGTTTCACTACCATACAATGCTGTACTCCAGACGTACATCCTCAGAAATTTCTTCCTCAAATTAAGGCTGGTATTTGATATTAGTAGACTTCTTTTGGCCAGAAATGCCTTCTTTGCCATAGCGAGTCTGCTTTTGATGTCCTCCTTGCTCCGTCCATCATTGGTTATTTTACTGCCTAGGTAGCAGAATTCCTTAACTTCACTGACTTCATGACCATCAATCCTGATAAGTTTCTCGCTGTTCTCATTTCTACTACTTCTCATTACCTTCGTCTTTCTCCGATTGACTCTCAAACCATACTTTGTACTCATTAGACTTTTCATTCCGTTCAGCAGATCATTTAATTCTTCTTCACTTTCACTCAGAATAGCAATGTCACCAGCGAATCGTATCATTGATATCCTTTCACCTTGTATTTTAATTCCACTCCTGAACCTTTCATTTATTTCCATCATTGCTTCCTCGATGTACAGATTGAAGAGTAGGGGCGCAAGGCTACAGCCTTGTCTTACACCCTTCTTAATACGAGCACTTCGTTCTTGATCGTCCACTCTTACTATTCCCTCTTGATTGTTGTACGTATTGTAGATGACCCGTCTCTCCCTATAGCTTACCCCTACTTTATTCAGAATCTCGAACAGCTTGCACCATTTTATATTGTCGAACGCTTTTTCCAGGTCGACAAATCCTATGAAAGTGTCTTGATTTTTCTTTAGCCTTGCTTCCATTATTAGCCTTAACGTCAGAATAGCCTCTCTCGTCCCTTTACTTTTCCTAAAGCCAAACTGATCGTCACCTAGCGCATTCTCAATTTTCTTTTCCATTCTTCTGTATATTATTCTTGTAAGCAGCTTCGATGAATGAGCTGTTAAGCTGATTATGCGATAATTCTCGCACTTGTCAGCTCTTGCCGTCTTCGGAATTGTGTGGATGATGCTTTTCCGAAAGTCAGATGGTATGTCGCCAGACTCATATATTCTACACACCAACGTGAATAGTCGTTTTGTTGCCACTTCTCCCAATGATTTTAGAAACTGATGGAATGTTATCTATCCCTTCTGCCTTATTTGACCGTAAGTCCTCCAAAGCTCTTTTAAATTCCGATTCTAATACTGGATCCCCTATCTCTTCTAAATCGACTCCTGTTTCTTCTTCTTCCACATCAGACAAATCTTCACCCTCATAGAGGCTTTCAATGTATTCTTTCCACCTATCTGCTCTCTCCTCTGCATTTAACAGTTGAATTCCCATTGCACTCTTAATGTTACCACCGTTGCTTTTAATGTTACCAAAGGTTGTTTTGACTTTCCTGTATGCTGAGTCTGTCCTTCCGACAATCATATCTTTTTCGATGTCTTCACATTTTTCCTGCAGCCATTTCGTCTTATCTTCCCTGCACTTCCTATTTATTTCATTCCTCAGCGACTTGTATTTCTGTATTCCTGATTTTCCCGGAACATGTTTGTATTTACTCCTTTCATCAATCAACTGAAGTATTTCGTCTGTTACCCATGGTTTCTTCGCAGCTACCTTCTTTGTACCTATGTTTTCCTTCCCGACTTCTGTGATGGCCCTTTTTAGAGATGTCCATTCCTCTTCAACTTTACTGCCTACTGCGCTATTCTTTATTGCTGTATCTATAGCGTTAGAGAACTTCAAACGTATCTCGTCATTCCTTAGTACTTCCGTATCCCACTTCTTTGCGTATTGATTATTCCTGACTAATGTCTTGAACTTCAGCCTACTCTTCACCACTACTATATTGTGATCTGAGTCTACATCTGATCCTGGGTACGCCTAACAACCCAGTATCTGATTTCGGAATCTGACCATGATGTAATCTAATTGAAATCTTCCCGTATCTCCCCGCCTTTCCTCCTCTTGTGATTCTTGAACAGGGTATTCGCTATTACTAGCTGAAACTTGTTACAGAACTCTATTAGTCTATTTCCTCTTTCATTCCTTGTCCCAAGCCCATATTCTCCTGTAACCTTTTCTTCTACTCCTTCCCCTACAACTGCATTCCAGTCGCCCATGACTATTAGATTTTCGTCCCCCTTTACATACTGCATTACCCTTTCAATATCCTCATACACTTTCTTTATCTGTTCATCTTCAGCTTGCGACGTCGGCATGTATACCTGAACTATCGTTGTCGGTGTTGGTCTGCTGTCGATTCTGATTAGAACAACCCGGTCACTGAACTGTTCACAGTAACACACCCTTTGACCTGCCTTCCTATTCATAACGAATCCTACACCTGTTATACCATTTTCTGCTGCTGCTGATATTACCCGATACTCATCTGACCAGAAATCCTTGTCTTCCTTCCACTTCACTTCACTGACCCCTACTATATCTAGATTGAGCCTTTGCATTTCCATTTTCAGATTTTCTAGTTTCCCTACCACGTTCAAGCTTCTGACATTCCACGCCCCGACTCGTAGAACGTTATCCTTTCGTTGATTATTCAATCTTTTTCTCATGGTAACCTACTCCTTGGCAGTCCCCTCCCGGAGATCCGAAAGGGGGACTATTCCGGAATGTTTTGCCAATGGAGAGATCATCATGATACTTCTTCAATTACAGGCCATATGTCCTGTGGATACACGTTACGTGTCTTTAATGCAGTGGTTTCTATTGCATTCTGCATCCTCATTTCGTTGATCATTGCTGATTCTTCCGCCTTTAGGGGCTATTTCCCACCCCTAGGACAAGAGAGTGCCCTGAACCTCTATCCGCTCCTCCGCCCTCTTTGACAAGGCCGTTGGCAGAATGAGGCTGACTTCTTATCCCGGAAGTCTTCGGCCGCCAATGCTGATTATTTATCAAAATTTAGGCAGTGGCGCGGATCGAACCCGGGAACGAATACGTTGTGATTATGAATCAAAGACGCTACCCTTGGACCACGGGTACATACCCCTAGAAGTTAGAACTACTTAAATCTAACGAACCTAATGACACCACACACATCCATGCCCGAGGCAGGATTCGAACCTGCGACCGTAGCGGTCGAGCGGTTTCAGACTGCAGTGCCTCGAACTGCTCGGCCACACCGGCCGGCAACCGATCAGTCACCTAGCATAAGTGGTGTCTATTCAGATTAAGCTGGCTTACTTCAGAATGCTTCTATCTCAAGGCGTAAAAGGTAGTTAAGCTCTGCTGCGGAAAAAAGTAACTAGTTTGGGCAGATGATTTGGCATGCAGAGACCACAGCGCGTAATAGTGTACCGTTACAGCGGTGCATTCGGCACTAGTAGTTACGTTGTTCTGTGGTGATTAGTGACAAGAGGTTCACTAGCTGTTAAATGTGGAGTCAATTGTTATTGTGCGGTAGCTCTCGTCAACGAGAATGAACTGATGAAAATTGGAATTCACTTGCCGTTGAGTGTTTCGAGGTGCAAACCTTTGAAAACAAACCCGATTTTTGATGTTATTTATTAAACTGCATATGTAGCATCACATGATTAATCTTACAAGTAAAGAAGGCCTGCCTGTTTCGCATTTGGCAATTTTGCTTAACTGAAGCTGTTATTATGGTAGGCCTGCCTGTTCTCAATTACTTGAATTAAGAGCTGTTTCATAATTTGTTAGCTGAAACTGTTATTAAGCAAGGCCTACATATTTTATTGCCCTATTATTGAGATCTGAAACCTTACTCAGTCTGTGTTGTAGTTAATTGATACTGAGATAGCTGAAGGCCTACTTGTTTCAGAGGTTTTATATGAACAGGGTAGTAACAGGAAGGACACATGACGGTACATGAGCCCAATCATTTCTCCTTACATCCCTTTATCTGTAATTGTGAGTTCCAGGGCTGATCAGAAAGTTTCCCCCCCCTGCGGGTCCGGGGTAAGAATAGGCCCGAGGTATTTCTGCCTGTCGTAAGAGGCGACTAAAAGGAGTTTCAACCGTTCCGGCCTTCCATGTGATGGTCCCCCTTGGGGTTTGACCTCCATTTTTCAAAATTCTACAGAAGTACGAGCCTTTTGGGGAAGGACACCTTACGTGGTGTACCACTGGTCCTAAGTGCACTAAGACCTTGGCACTCAGCATTGCACCGGCGTTGTAACCATACCCACTATTCCTCAAATTGGGCCTAAACGCCTGATGCGTTGTCCAAGTTACGCCCATAGTGCATCTCCATCTGCACCAGCGATCATGATGGACTTTCCATGGCACCAGAAATCCAGCACGGTAGCCAGCCCGTTGTGGTGGGGTCGTCATGTACCCTGTAGGTTGTAGCCCCCTGACAACACAGCGAGTCCAGCGCGGCCCCAAAGACCATCCCATCGACACCAGGGCCTTTATCCTCGCCTTCGAGGGGGACGTTCTCCCAGAGAAGGTAAAGGTGATGTGCTACCGGTGTGACGTGCGACCTTACGTCCCACCTCCTATGTGCTGTTTTAGGTGTTTGCGCTTTGGGCACATGTCGTCACGGTGTGAGGCTGAGCCCCTTTGTGGCGATTGTGGACGTCCTCTTCGTGAGGAACATACATGCACCCCACCACCTCGGTGCATTAATTGTCCTGGCGTCCACTCGCCTAGATCCTCAGACTGCCCCGCATATCAGAAGGAGAAGAAGATACAAGCAATCAAAACTTTGGATCGACTCTCTTATTCTGAGGCCAGGAAGAAGTATGACCGCCTCCATCCCGTGCCATTGACCACCTCGTTTGCCTCAGTTGTGTCCACTCCTTCCGCGGTATCCTCACCCCTATCCTGTCCCCCCTCCGCCTCCTCCGCCCATCAGGGGGCTCTGCCTCCGCCTCCCAGATCCCTCCCTTCCAAATCCTCCTCCCCCGTGGCCCCCACCCCCTCTGCCCCAGGGGCCACCCTTCCTCCTCCTCCTCCTCCTCCTCCCACACCACCTGAGAAGCGATCCTCTTCTCAGGTGTCCATCGGGGAAACGTTCCGGACCCCAGCTTCCGAGGTCTGGCGTTCCAAAACGGACCCCGCGCGTGAGGACCTTCTTCGGGTCCCGCCCACCATCCCTGTGCCTCCTCGGCCTTCCAAGAAGGCCTCCAAGAAGGAATCTCTATCCCCCTCTCCACCCCGGCGCGTTTCGTCTGACGCTCCATCCGTGAGTCGCTGCTCCCGGCCGTCCTCAGTTTCGCCGGGACGCTCTGCTGCCAGGCGCTCAGCTGGCCTTTCGTCGGCAAATGATGCTGCCCCTCCTACACAACCAGGGACGGCGGCCGCAGCTGGCGACGAGTCGATGGAACCGGATCCGCCTCCCGTCGGTTGTAGTGTTGTTCCCTCGCAACCTGGCCCTCCGCGGCCGTCGAGGTGACCAGCTCTTCCCCCGTCTCGTTCCATCAACTTTTTGATGACTAGCGATGGCGTTGTTTCATTGGAACATTAGAGGTATTCAATCTAATCGGGAGGAATTACAACTGCTCCTCCGCCTGCACTGTCTGCTCATCCTTGGTCTCCAGGAAACCAAGTTGCGCCTGACTGACCATATTGCCTTTACCCACTATACCTCGGAGCGGTTTGACCTCACCCCTGTGGACGGTATCCCAGCTCATGGTGGGGTCATGTTGCTCGTTCGGGACGATGTCTATTACCATCCCATCCCATTGACCACCCCACTCCAAGCAATAGCTGTCCGCATTACTCTTTCTGCTTTTACTTTTTCAGTTTGTACCATCTACATCCGCCATCATCTGCTGTTAGTCGGGCTGACATGATGCACCTGATCGTTCAGCTTCCCCCGCCGATTTTATTGTTTGGCGACTTCAATGCCCATCATCCCCTTTGGGGCTCTCCTGCATCCTGTCAAAGAGGCTCACTCTTGGCGGATGTCTTCAACCATCTCAATCTTGTCTGCCTCAATACCGGCGCTCCGACTTTCCTCTCGGACTCTACTCATACCTACTCCCACTTGTACCTCTCGATCTGTTCTACCACTCTTGCCCATCGGTTCAAGTGGTATGTCCTTTCTGACACCTATTCGAGCGACCACTTCCCCTGTGTCGTTCGTCTCCTGCACCACACCCCATCCCCACGTCCTTCGAGCTGGAACATCCTGAAAGATGACTGGGGACTTTACTCCTCCCTGGCGACCTTTCCGGACCACGATTTTCCCAGTTGTGACAGTCAGGTCGAATACCTCACGGCTGTTATCATCAATGCTGCCGAACGTTCCATTCCTCGTACTACTTCTTCTTCACGTCGCGTTTCCGTCCCCTGGTGGAATGAGGCTTGTAGGGACGCTATCCGTGCTCGACGACGTGCTTTACGCTCCTTTCGCCGCCATCCTACGTTGGCGAATTGAATTGAATACAAACGACTCCGAGCGCAATGCCGTAGAGTCATCAAAGACAGCAAAAAAGCTTGTTGGGCCTCCTTGACCAGCTCCTTTAACAGTTTTACTCCTTCTTCCGTCGTTTGGGGTAGCCTGCGCCGGCTGTCGGGCATTAAGGCCCACTCCTCGGTACCTGGCCTGACCTCAGGTAATGAGGTCCTTGTTGATCCTGTGGCTGTCTCCAACGCCTTTGGCCGCTTTTTCGCGGAGGTTTCAAGCTCCGCCCATTACCATCCTGCCTTCCTTCCCAGGAAAGAGGCAGAAGAGGCTCGGCGACCTTCCTTCCACTCGCTGAATCTGGAAACTTATAATGCCCCCTTTACTATGCGGGAACTCGAACGTGCGCTTGCACTGTCCCGGTCCTCTGCTCCGGGGCCAGATGCCATTCACGTTCAGATGCTGGCACACCTTTCTCCGGCGGGCAAAAGCTTCCTTCTTCGTACCTACAATCGCGTCTGGACCGAAGGTCAAGTCCCCATGCGTTGGCGTGACGCCGTCGATGTTCCTATACCCAAACCCGGGAAGGATAGACACCTTCCTTCTAGTTACCGCCCCATTTCTCTTACAAGCTGTGTCTGTAAGGTGATGGAACGCATGGTTAATGCTCGGTTAGTCTGGATTCTTGAATCTCGACAGCTACTTACTAATGTCCAATGCGGCTTTCGTCGCCGCCGCTCCGCTGTTGACCACCTTGTGACCTTGTCGACATTCATCATGAACAACTTTTTGCGACGGCGCCAAACGGTCGCCGTGTTCTTCGACTTGGAGAAGGCTTATGATACCTGTTGGAGAGGAGGTATCCTCCGCACTATGCACAGGTGGGGCCTACGCGGTCGCCTGCCCCTTTTTATTGATTCCTTTTTAACGGATCGAAAGTTTAGGGTACGTGTGGGTTCCGTATTGTCCGACGTCTTCCTCCAGGAGAACGGAGTGCCTCAGGGCTCCGTCTTGAGCGTAGCCCTTTTTGCCATCGCGATCAATCCAATTATGGATTGCATTCCACCTCATGTCTCCGGCTCTCTCTTTGTCGATGACTTCGCGATCTACTGCAGTGCCCAGAGAACATGCCTCCTAGAGCGCTGCCTTCAGCGTTGTCTAGACAGCCTCTACTCATGGAGCGTGGCAAATGGCTTCCGATTCTCTGAAGAGAAGACGGTTTGTATCAACTTTTGGCGATATAAAGCGTTCCTTCCGCCATCCTTACATCTCGGTCCCGTTGTTCTCCCATTTTTGGACACAACTAAGTTTCTAGGGCTCACGTTGGACAGGAAACTGTGTTGGTCTCCACATGTCTCTTATTTGGCTGCCCGTTGTGCACGTTCCCTTAATGTCCTCAGAGTTCTTAGCAGTTCATCTTGGGGAGCGGATCGCACTGTCCTGCTTCACTTGTATCGGTCCATAGTCCGATCGAAGCTGGGTTATGGGAGCTTCATCTACTCATCCGCTCGGCCATCCCTCTTACGCCGGCTCAATTCCATCCACCATCGGGGGATACGTCTTGCGACCGGAGCCTTCTACACTAGTCCTGTCGAGAGTCTTTATGCTGAAGCTGCCGAGTTACCATTGACCTACCGGCGCGACGTACTGCTGTGTCGGTATGCCTGTCGGCTGTTGTCTATGCCCGACCACCCCTCTTACAAGTCCTTCTTCGCCGATTCTCTCGACCGTCAGTACGGGTTGTATGTGTCTGCCCCGCTGCCCCCCGGAGTCCGCTTCCGTCGCCTGCTTCGACAATTGGATTTTGCCCTCCCTACCACCTTCAGAGAGGGTGAGAGCCCGACACCACCTTGGCTCCAGGCTCTGGTTCATATTTATCTCGACCTCAGCTCACTCCCGAAGCAGGGTACTCCGGCTGCAGTGTATTGCTCACGGTTTGTCGAACTTCGGGCTCGACTTGCCGGTCACACCTTTATTTACACCGATGGCTCCAAAACTGACGATGGTGTTGGCTGTGCCTTTGTCGTCGGGGCCGCCACCTTTAAATACCGGCTCCTCGACCAATGTTCCAGCTTTACGGCCGAGCTTTTTGCTCTCCATCAGGCCGTTCAGAACGCCCGCCGCCACTGCCATTCATCGTATGTACTCTGCTCTGACTCATTCAGTGCTCTTCAGAGCCTTGGAGCTCCCTATCTGGTCCATCCCTTGATTCAACGGATACAGCAGTCCCTCCATTCTTTCGCTGATAATGGTGGTTCTGTCAGCTTTCTGTGGGTTCCCGGACATGTAGGAGTGCCTGGGAATGAGGCTGCGGATGCTGCAGCCAAGGCTGCAGTCCTCCTGCCTCGGCCAGCCTCCCATTGTGTCCCGTCATCTGACGTTCGTGGGGATGTATGTAAGAGGCTTGTGTCGTTGTGGTGGGATGCTTGGTCATCCCTCCAAGGAAACAAGCTCAGGGCAGTCAAACCGCTCCCAACTGCTTGGACAACATCCTCCCGACCATCTCGGCGCGAGGAGGTCCTCCTGACCAGGTTGCGGATTGGGCATTGCCGGTTTAGCCACCGCTACCTGCTCTCCGGTGACCCAGCCCCGCAGTGCCCTTGTGGTCAGGCATTATCAGTGCACCATGTTTTATTGTCGTGTCCCCGTTTTAGTCAATTTCGTGTTGTCCTGTCCCTGCCATCTACTTTACCAGATGTTTTAGCTGATGACGCTCGAGCAGCTGCTCGTATTCTGCGTTTTATAACTTTAACTGGCTTGTCCAAAGACATTTAAACTTTTTACTTATTTTATCTGCATCTTTGTCAGGTCCTTCTGGTGTCCCCCCCCCCCCCCCCATCCCCTTGAGTTTTACCGGATTCCATGTGCTCTACCAACAGTGACTGGGCGCTAATGACCTCAGCAGTTGAGCGCCCTTAAACCCAACCAAAAAAAAAAAAAAAAAAGTTTCCACTTGAGGGAGTTGCTGCTGCATAAATGCGACGTAGCGCGAGTCCGACGAGGCTATATGAGCAGCAACATGCAGCAAGGGATTAGTGTGGCATTCGTTCTTTCGGACGTCCGCGTGTAAGTGCGGAAACGTGAACTATGGCGGCGTTATTACCAAATGCGAATAGTACCAACGTGCTGTTACTCTCTTCTTCGCTACCGAAGGACAAACACCAGTAGACATCAATCGGAGAATGAAAGTCTCTATGGCAGCATGTTATGAAACGTCCCCTTAGCAAAATTAATGAATTACTGTGCTGATAAACCTCTTACATTATTTGATTTTCAAACAGCTGAGCAGAACTGAACGTACTCAGACATTTCGCTCTTCACCTATTCTGATCAACACTAAACTGGCACATAATATTTTTAGTGCAACGCTATCTGACTTTTAATAATCCCTACAAAAGAATGGCCCTGACTAACAATAACCTATACATTTCATGAATCACTTACCTCACCACAAAAATCTTCGTTACTCAAACTACTGCAATACAGCGAGCGCCAATACTGCCAGCTAAATAAAAGATTCTAACTGCTGAAGTCACTAACTACTGATAGGCATAGTTAGCAAATGAAAGATTTTAATAGAGAACAAAAAATGTATTTACTTAACAGTGTTCAAAAGTCATAAGACATCCAGTCTTAAAAATTTACTGTCTCTGATGGACACACGTCCAGATCATTCGCTCTCAAAACTCCGCCATCTCTCTCCCCACATCCACCACTGCTGGCGGCTCACCTCCAACTGCGCAACGCTATGCGCTGTTAACAGCCAACAGCCCAACGCTACAATAGCGACTATAGCAACAATGCCGACCATCCTCAGACTGCACACAACACAGCCAGTGATTTTCATACAAAGCGCTACGTGGCGTTACCAAGATAAAAACCTAAACAGCCTACTTACAATGTCTTTCGTAAATGGCCATCGTTGTATGGTGCACCGAGTTCAGTGATGGTCCCGATTCAACACAAGACGCTGACCGTGACGGGAGGCCAGCCTCATTAATTACGAACAAGTGGGAGACACTCGAGCACTCGCCCTGGAGTCCTGATCTCTCTACACGCCATTATCACGCCTTCCGTGGCTAAATAGGCCGACGATTCCTGTCGGACGATGTGCAACAGTCAGTGACGGACTTCCTCACGTAGCAGGACAGTGCGTTTTTCCAAACGAGTATCTTCAGCTTGGTGCGTTGGTGGGATGATTGCCTCTGTTCTCATGGCGATTTTGTCGGCTGGCACACCGATTCTGAACTGTATGGCCTTCGACCTGGAGCTTCCCGATCGACCCTTACATAAACCGTTGTAGATCGACACTTATGATACCACTTCTTCCATTTACGGCCACTTGGCAATAAAACACGCCAACCAACAACAATAGATCATAGCTGCTGTTTCGTATGTTGCATGTTGATTTCAGCGTTTCTTTATTGCAAAAGTTCCTAACTTACTTGTACTTCTTAGGAAGTCGAAACTACAAGTTGGGATGTCTCGCGCTTTACATGTGGGATTTGGGATTTTCGTGGACTGCCAACTAAGGTAACAAAGCTGTCATCGAAACACTGTTCCAAATACTGTACCGAAAAATATGTTCGTATTACCAGCAAATCAATTAATTACCGCGGAAAATACTTTCGACAGATGTGTGTAATTATGAAGCTCATTTGTCAGATTCGACAGACTATTCGTTGCAGAGACCCATTGCGATGAGATCTTCGAGGAAGTGGAATGCGTCGCAAAGTAACATGTGCTATTCATGTTACAAACGAATTAATTAGCTTAAAAATTAATGTCCTTTTCAAAAAATTAAGTTTCAAAACTTGATATAAGCTTTCATAGCTGTGAACCACGTGACTTACGCTGTAAACTGGATTCTAATTAGGCCAGTGATTTAACGTACATTAAGAGCGATGCAAAAGTTGGGAACATCCCTAGCATTACGCAAACCCTGGGTTCCAGTACATGCGTCAGTATTGCATCTATATGGGTTGTTTCCGCTGATGAGCCTGGTTTACCTAAGCTGCGCGTCGTTGGTTCCCTGTGCTCCTCATACACATTTATGGCAGCGAGAGAACGTTAACTCGGAGCGACCGCTACGGTCACAGTTTCAAATTCTGCCTCGGGCATGGATGTGTGTGATGTCCTTAGGTTAGTTAGGTTTAAGTAGTTCTAAGTTCTAGGGGACTGATGGCCACAGAAGTTAAGTCCCATAGTGCTCAGAGCCATTTGAACCATTTAACTCGGAGAGCGTCGTTAACTCAATATTAACGTGGTGCAGCAGCTATTGTAATGACCAAACTGTATTTTACTATCCACAAAATGACTTCGTTCCACCGAGAACTTTCGGGACCATATGACGTAAATATGCGTTCGGCATGCAGCCTGAGCGCTTAGTCATAAACATCGCTAGACTTATCGTGGGTGCCGCTACCTCCATCGACAGAGCTGGTTGTGGTGCAGCCTGCATCATCTTCAAAGGGTACATGCGATCTAGTACTGTACAGCCCTTGAGCCCCTGCACTGTAAGGAGAGGTAGAATAGGAGAAAGGAATCCAATCATCTGCTTCGATTGTCGATGGAACGCAGAACTTGGTTTTGGTGAGATGGAAAACTGGAGACGATTCACACCAGTATGTGGATTCTGGCTGCATTTGTATGATACTGCTCCGATCACTAGAACATTGAATCACATCTGGCATCTCAGCAATCACATGAACTTTGATTTTCCGTAGTGACTGTTATATTTTTAAACGCTGATGCCAATTAAAGGGATCACATTGGCTTTCCCATTGTCTCTTGGCATACATAGCTTTTCAGTCTCACAGTAGAGTTAGGTATGTGATGACGAAAGGACACACATCAACTTTCCAAATATTCTAAAAATAGTGAGATTCCGATAAGACATTTCTGGCACCAGAAAAGGGTACCACCACTTTAAATTAGTCAGCACCTCATGCATGTGAAGTCTGCATCACGCTTTTCATATTCGTGATGGCAAGAATAACTATAATATCATCCACAGGAGGGTTCCGCCTCTATTCGTTGACGCAATTGTGGAAGTTTAGGCCAATCCTCCGTTACAAGATTTCTCAGTATGTATCTGGTTATCTAAAAGATGACGGTCGTAGGTTCGTATCCTGCCTCGGGCATGGATATGTGTGATGTCCTTAAGTAGTTCTAAGTTATATGGGACTAATGACTTCAGATGTTAAGTCCCATAGTGCTCAGACCCATTTGAACCATTTTTTGAACCTAAAAGATGTTCATCTGATGTTTTTTGATTCTCCTCATGATGAATATTATTTGTTAGCCTACGATTTCTCTGTTAATACTTACATTCAAGTATCTTGCTGTATCTCTGAATATACGACATTCAGCTACTCATATGCACTCCTACACAAGAGCGGCTGTAAAAGGAGTCACGTGATTGGCAGATATGTGCTGAAGCTTTCAAATCGGAAAATTTATCACTCGAAGTATTTTCCGTTATTGTTCGATTTTACTTTTCTTTTCTTTTTATTTTCCTATTTTCGAGGGCGGGAGTGGGGGAGGAGGGGGAGGGTCATCAGCCTTCTGACAGGTTTGATACGGTCGTCCTGAACTACTCTCCTGCGCCAAGCTTTTTATCTCAGAGTAGCACTTGCTGCATCAACGTTCTCAATAATTTGTTAGAAGCATTCCAATCTGTCTTCCTCTACAGTTGTTACCCCTCTACAGCTCATTCTAGTGCCGTAGAAGATATTCCCTGATGTCTTAGCGTATGTCTCTTCCTCTGGTCAGTATCTTCCGTATACTCCTTTCCTCGCTGATTCTACGGAACCTACTCATTTGTCACTCCATCCAACTCTCAATATTCTGTTGTAGCAGCTGAAACGCTTCGATTACTGTATCTTGTGTTCGGAGTTTCCCCACAATCCTTGTATCTCTGCCACATAATGCTGTGCTCAAAACGCACATTCTCAGAAATTTCTTCCTCAGATACGCCTATGTTTGATGCTAGTAGATATCTCTTGGCCAGGAATGCTTTTTTTTCCAGTACTAGTCTACTTTTTATGTCTTTCGTGCTCCGTCCATCAAGGATTATTTTGGGCCTAGGTATCAGAATTCCTTAATTTCGTCTATTTGCCCATTCCCAGTCCTACTTTAAGCTTCCCTCTCTTCCCATTCCTGCTACTTCTCATTACTTTCGTCTTTCTTCCATTTACGCTCAATCAATATTGTGTACGAATTACTCTTCATCCCAATCAACACCTCCTTTAATTCTGCTTAACATTCACTGAGGATAGCAACGTCATCAGCGAATCCTGTCACTGAAATCTTTTCACCCTGAATTTTAATCCCATTCTTCTACCCCTGTTTTATTTCCGTCATTTCTGCTTCAATATATGGCTAGGACAGTCGGAACGAAGGGCTATATCCCATTCTTTCACGCTTTTTAATCCGAGAACTTCGTTCTTGGTCTTAAAGTCTTGTTGTACCCTCTTGGTTCTTGTACATGTTGTGAATTATCCGTCTTTCTTTTCTCAGAATTTCGAATATCTTGTACAATGTTACATTGTCGAACGCTTCTTCCAAATCAAATCCTATGAACGTGTCTTGATTTTTTCTTAAGTTTTGCTCCCATAATCATTCGCAACATCAGAACTGCCTCCCTGGTACCTTTCCCTTTCTTAACGCCAAACTGATCACCTATCCATTCTTTTTTGTAGTATTGTTATCAGAGACTTGTTTGCATAAGCTGTTAAGCTGATTGTGCGATAATTCTTGCACTTGTCGGATTTTGCTATCTTCGGAATTGCGTAAATGATGTTTCTCCGAAGTCTGATGGTATATCGCGAGTCCCACAGATTCTACATACCAAAGTGACAAGTCATTTTGTTGCTACTTCCCCCAATGATTTTAGAAATTCTGTCTTATTTGGCCTTAAATCATCCGAAGCTCTTTTTAATTCTGACTGGATTCCCTATAGCCTCCCCGTCGACGCCCGTTCCTTCTATGATGTCATCAGACAAATCCTACCCTCATAGAGGCCTTCAATGTACTTTTTCTATCCAGACGCCTTCCCATCTGTATTTAACTGCGGAAGTTCAGCAGCTCTTTTCATGTAACTGTCCTTGCTTTTAACACCACCAGAAGCTGTTCAGAAATGTCCGATACAGACTTCTATGACTTATTGGGGTGAGTACAAAATATTTTGAATGGGAACCCATGTCCTGAAATAATCTTTTTAACAGGGCAGTCATGGAGAGGGGGGGGGGGGGGAGGGTGTTTACGTCGGATCGGCTGATGTTATTTGACGTCTGTCCTACCTCTCTCACCTGGCTCGAGTTTCATTCACGTGGCTGAGTACACGTTTGCAGAATACACCGACATTATCCTTCCGAATGGCGAAGTTCACGGTAGTGGAATAGATGCTCGTCGCCTTCATCAAGATTATTCTCCACCACTTGAAGACTCCATCTCAAGCGCTTTTCACCACATTTACGCAACGGCTTTGAAAAAGGGCACCTTCACCTTCAGCAGGGGTGACTGTGGTGCTCCAGCGATACGTGCACACCCGAATTTGAAGAGAAGTCGACAACGAGTAAACGAGAAATTTCTTTTGTGACTGATGAGTCGAAGTGTAACACAAGTGACGCACTGCGTCACGTCCAATCAACTACTCGTAAAGGTGGTTGCCTTACCAACAAGTTTACAAATGGTTGTATCACTGACGCTGCACTTTTCCGGAATTGGATTCAAATTCAAAATGTTGTCTACTCACTCCACTCCACAAATCCTTGAAGTTAATAAGGAATATCTCCGAGAACTCTGTGCGTGGTGAGTCAGTCCTTCCGACAATAATTTCTTTCCCAATTTCCTTACACTCACGTACCTACTTCGCCTTAGCTCCCGTGCACTCAATATTTATTTCATCCCTAAGTTACTTGAACTTATGTATTCGTGAATTTCCCTGATCATTTTTGTACCTCCGTAGTTCGTCGATCAGCTGAAGTATTTCTTCTATGACCATGGTTTCTTCCCTTGTAGGTCTGTTTTTATTTCCAACTTCTGTGATTGTGCTTTTAGAGATGTCCAACTGAACTACCTGCTGAGATATTCACTATCGCTGTATCTATAGTCCAAGAGAATTTGAAGCGTATTCTTCAATCCTTGGTACTTCCTTGTCGTACTCCTTTACTCGCTGATTCTTCCAGACTAGTTTCTTAAACCGCCTCGGTTCATAGTCTGTAGCAGAACTGATGGGGACTCCTTTCTACCTCCCAATCCATATGTGCCATACAGCAAACCATTGCTTAATAGTATTGATTAAAAACAGTCTTGGTTGCAATTTTAGTTTTTTAGTGTTCAACGACGCGTTTTGCCTTATTTAGGCATCTTCAGGTTATCTTTTCTAGATGGACGCAGGAGGCACCAAGATCTCCATAATGCGCTCCCTTTAACAGGAGCAAGTCAAAAGATAACCTGAAGATGCCTAAATAAGACGAAACGCACCGTTGAAAAATAAAATACTAAAATTGCAACCAAGACTGTTTTTAATCAATACACCTTTCTGCCTACAATGAACACCTTGAAGATAGGTGACAGAGCTGTCTAAGATGCGAAACAGCGCAGTTTTGATTCAGACAGCATCCCCAGCCCAATCCCGAGCGTTACTCGCCTGTGACAAGCTCTTTGATATTCCTGTTTCAGTCACTCCCCATGAAAGCCTCAACATGGTCCAGGGGATCATTTTCCATCGCGATCTCCTTTTGTAGTCTGACGACGAGCTCCGCGCCAATTTAGAACGGCTGGGTGTTCATTTGATCCAGCGCGTTTACAGGGCACCCAAAGACAACAGGGTTGATACCTGTGCCTTCATCTTGACCTTTGAGGGTGATTCATTGGTTGAAAAGGTCAAGATGATGGTTTACCTCTGTGACGTTAAACCATATGTAGCTCCCTCTCTGTGGTGCTTTAAGTGCTGAAGTGGGGGCGCATGTCTTCCCGCTGAACTTCCAGCATCACATTTCGAGACTGCGGACGTCCGCTGCACCCAGATATTCCATGTGTGCTACCTCCCACTTGCATCAACTCTGGAGAGCACCACTTCCCCTCCTGGCCAGACTGACCAGTACTCCAAAAGGAGCGGAAAATCATGGAGTACAAGACCCTGGACCAGGTGACTTACACAGAGGCTAAACGTAAATCTGAAAGTTTACACCCCATTCGGTTGACGTCGACATATACTGCAGCTACGTCACCATCGCCGCCCCAAGTGCCAGTGGTTCTTCACTCTGTGCCAAAAACAGAAGGCCCTCCGGGCCACCAGATTGCATCCCCGTTGGTGGTAGCGGCGAATCTTCCTCCGTTGCTCCTAAAGCAACTACTTTGGGAGCAAGGCCTCCCTAAAGGCAGGGGACATCGGTCTCCTCTCCCCTGTCGGAAAAGCAGCAGCCTCCTCCGTCTCGTCTCATGCAGAATGGGTCCCTTGGGGCCCTCCCTCCCAAGGCCTCCACTAATTCCACAGCACACACCCGCAAGTGGCTTTGGAAAAATCTTCCCAGCAAGTCGCTAAAGAGAGCAAGCAAACTAAGAATAAGTCTACTAAGAAACAGGACAATCTGGTGGAACCACTCAGTATAAATTCTGCATCTGACCTGAACTGGATCTCACTTATGCCTCATCTTCACAGAAATAGCTGAAAATATTCAATCATTTGGCAGCAGGTGACCCGGGGGCATAACTTGCCTCCTTGCGCACTTCATGTCTTTCCTGCCTAACGATAACGCCATTCTCCAGTGGAATTGCGGCGGTTTTTTCCACTACCTGGCTGAGCTTTAACCTGCTTTCTGCATTGCCCTTCAGGAATCCTGGTTCCCTGAAATGCGGACCCCTGCCCTCAATGGCTATAGGGGATATTACAAGAACTTTAATGATTATAATAGTGTCATGTGGAGTTTGTGTCTATGTCCTGAACTCAGTATGCAGTGAATCTGTGCCCCTTCAAACCTCTCTGAAAGCGGTGGCTGCCAGGATACAGACGATCCAGGAAATAATCTTTCTCCAGATGGTGAAGTACCCTTAAACGCATTGGCTGCACTGATTGATAAACTCCCTAAACGTTTCCTACTTTTGGGAGATTTTAATGCTCATAACGCCTTTTGGGGTGGCACCATGATTACTGGCCAAGGCAGAGCTGTCGAAAATATACTGTCAGAACTCGACCTCTGCTAATTAAGTACAGCTTTACTAAGGCCTAAGAGATTATTCTTTTAGTTATAACTTTGAAGGTTATTGTTAGATTTATTTGTTTTTGTCAGGTTGATTTAAAGTCTTTAATTGCTTATTCTTCTCTCGCGGTGTCTTAATTCAACAAAACTAATATTTATTACATTTGATAGTGTTATAATTATTATTTCGATCATTTCAGGGGTTAGTTTATTTAAAATATCGGTTTTGGGGACCGACGATGAAAGTTTTTCACCCCTGAAGTTTTAAAAGTACTGCTCCCACACATTTCAGTGTGCCACATGACACATATTCAGCCATTGCTCTCTCGGTTTGCAGTCCTGGCCTTCTCCCATCTATCCACAGGAGAACACATGACGACCTGTGAGGTAGTGACCACTTCGCCATCTTCCTGTCACTGCCCCAGCGTCAGAGTCTCACACCTTTCTGCCTCTATGTGATGGTCCCCTCTACGCATTGACCTCCATTTTTCAAAGTTTTTCGGAAGAGTGGGCCAGTTGGGGAAGGGCATCTAACATGGTGCATCGTGTCCATTGTGCATTGAGATCTTTAGCCCACTTTCTCGTTGAAGTCCCGCACATCCTCCACCTTTTGAGCAGGGACACCTTGCTGGGTGTGATTTCCTCCAGCCACTGTGCAGTCTCGCTTTCTGCACCGACAATCGCCATGGAATTCTTTGCACCTCATTTCCAGCACGGTAGCCAGTTGGTTGTGGTGAGGCTGCCATGTACCCTGTTGGTTGTAGCCCCTTGACTACACAGTGATTGCTCTGCTGATGTCTGGGGCACTGTGACTCCCGGGAATGGCCAATCTGTGAGGTGGCCTTTGCTGTGGCTGGGTGGCGCCTGTGGGGAAGGCCCCTGGTCGGAGTGGGTGGCATCAGGCGGATGAGGCGTGATGAAGCGTACCATGTCATCACTTGCTGGTGGTCAAACGCCAGCAATTTCTAAGCTTTCAAAGTCTCAGTACAATTCATGGAAGTATGTTCCTAAATTGTTCCCCTCCATGATCACACCATAGGAGAAACGCCAGGCTAAAGATGGCAGTGAACCTTATTTGCCCCAGTACCTCTTATGTATGAGAGCTTATGGAAACTTCTCTCAATGAAACCTCAGTTTTTGCAGAGCATTTAGAAGACAAGTTTGGGGAGTAGAGGGCTTGTCCAAAATGCAGTCAGGGTCAGTCTTGATAAAAACGGCATTACCTGCTTGTTACAAGCTGGGGAATGTTGATGTTACCATCACGGCTCATAAGAGCGTAATTCTTTTGCAGTCTGACGATGAGCTGCACGCCAACCTAGAGCGAGGAGGTGTTCATTTCAACCAGCACATCCATCAGAGTCCAATGGATATTCAGGTTGCCACCAGTGCCTTCATCTTCCTTCAAAGGTGATACATTACCCGAGAAGGTCAAGGTGATGATCTACCACTGTGACATCAAGCCATATATCCCTCCCCCAATGCGGTGCTGGAAGTTCGGGCATACGTCTTCCCACTGTACTTCTAGCATCACATGTCGAGATTGTTGATGCCCATCCCATCCTAATGCCCCATGTGCCCCACCTGCCATCTATATCAACTTCAGAGAGCATCATCCACCTTGCTCAACAGACTGCAGGATTTTACAGCGAGAAAGGAAAACCATGTAATACGAGACCCTGGACCGACTGACCTACACTGAGGCCAAGAGGATATTTGGGCATCTACATCCTGTTGCTATGACATCTTGCACTGCCACTATGACAACAGTTGTAGCCCTATCTGTTCCAAAATTTCCAGTCAGCTCTGAGCCAGAAGACTACACCTGCCGTCTTGACGGTGGGAGGGGGGGGGGGGGGGGGCAATTCCCTACCTGTTGCTCCCAAACCACCTACCTTGGGAGCATTGTCTCCCAACCATTGGGGACACCAGTTGCTACTTCTACGCTGGAGAAATGTATGCCTCCCTTCCCAGGTTTCTGCTAGAGGGAAAGATGACACCCGCCAGTAGCTGAAGTGTCCAAAAGCAGCTGGTCATAGGGCTTCACGATCGTCTTCAGTCCTAGAGACTGAATCAGTGAAGCCCTCCCAGCCAGAGAAACCCAAGGATTAGCAAGAGAAATCCAGAAAGAAGACCCCCAAGACCAAGGAATTGTGGTGGCACCCACACCACCGCTGCCTACAAGCTCCACATCTGAGTATGAGGTGAAGATTCTGGCATTTGCTGAGGACCTAGATCTCGCCAGACCCTAAGAGACAATGGATATAGCCTGTTCAGGAAGTACGTCGGTGGCAGCAGGCGATCCTGAGCCGTAGACTGCCTCATTGAGTGTTTCATGCATTCAAAGTCTCACAATCACGTCATCCTCCAGTGGAATTATGGCGGTTTTTTTCATCACCTGGATGAGCTACAGAAACTCTTAAGCTTTACACCTACTTTCTGCATTGCCCTTCAGGAAACCTGGTTCCCGGAAATGCAGACCACTGCCCTCCATGGCTATAGGGGATATTACAAGAACTGTAGTGACTATAATAGTGTCTATTTCCTGAACTCAGTATGCAGGAATCTGTGCCCCTTCAAACCCCTCTTGAAGCTGTGGCTGTCAGGGTACAGACAACACAGTAAATCACTGTCTGCAACGTGGTGGTGCGGTACCCCTGAATGTATTGACTGTACCAATTGATCAACTACCTAAACCTATCCTACTTTTGGGTGATTTTAACGCCCATAACACCTTGTAGTGTAGCCTCATACTTACTGGCCGTGCCAGAGACGTTGAAAATTTACTCTCCCACATCTTATCCCATCCACTGGAGAGCACATGACCTGAGTGGTAGTGACCACTTCCCCTTCTTCCTGTCACTCCCTAGCGTCATGTCCATGGACGCCTACCCAGATGGGCTTTAAACAAGGCAGACTGGATAGCATTCACCTCTGCTGCTAATGTTGAATCTCCCCCATGTGGTGCCATCGATGTTCTCATAGAGCATTTCACTACAACGGTAGTTACTGAGGCGGAAAACTGGTTCCCTCGATCTCTAGGTTGCCCTCTTGGTGGCCGCCGGAAGTCGCTGAGGCAATTAAAGAGCGTCGGTAAGATCTACAGTGACATAAGTGGCGCCCTTCCCTAGATCACCTAGTAGCCATTAAGTGGCCGTGTGTCCGCGTTCAGCAGCTTATCAAACGACGGAAACAGGAGTGTACATGTCGACTATTCGTTGCCATACATCACCTTCCCAAGTCTCGACGAAGATCAGACGTCTTTTTGGGTACCAGACCCTAACAGGTGTCCCTGGAGTTAACATCAATGGCGTGTTATCTAACGACGCAAACGCGATTGCTGAGCACTTTGCTGAGCACTATGCTCAAGCCTCTGCATCGGAGAATTACCCCCAGCCTTTTGCACCCTCAAACGACTAATGGAAAGGAAAATCCTCTCGTTCACTACACGCCATAGTGATCCCTATAATGTCCTATTTACAGAGTGGGAGCTCCTCAGCACCCTTCTTGCACATTGCCTCTACACAGCTCCTGGGCCAGATCGGATCCACAGCCAGATGATTAAACATCTCTCGTCTGACTACAAGCGATATCTCCTCGTCATCTTCAACCGGATCTGCTGTGATGGAGTCTTTCCATCGCAATGGCGGGAGAGCACCATCATTCCGGAGCTAAAACCCAGTAAATCTCCGTTTGGTGTGTATAGCTATAGGCCCATCAGCGTCACCAACGTTCTCTGTAAGTTGCTGGAACATGTGTCGGCGGTTAGATTGGATCCAGGAGTCACGTGGCCTACTGGCTTCATGTAAGGGCGGCTTCCGCCTGGATCGCTCTACCACTGATAATCTTCTGTACCTGGTGTCTATCATCCGAACAGCCTATTCCAAACGCCAACACCGGGTTGCCATCTTTTTTGACTTACGTAAACCGTACAACATGACCTGGCGACATTATATCGTTACCACACTGTATGACTGGACTCGCTCCCGCTTTTTATCCAAAACTTCCTGTCTCTCCGTACTTTCCGTGTCCAAGTTGGTGCCTGCAATAGGTCCCCCATATCCAGGAGAATGGGATCCCGCATGGCTCTGTATTGAGCGTATCTCTACTTTTAGCAGCCATTAACGACCTAGCAGCAGCTGTATGGCCATCGGTCTCCCCTTCTCTGTACGCGGATGACTTCTGCATTTCGTATCGCTCCTCCAGTGCTGGAGTTACTGAGCACTGCCTACAGGGAGCCATTCACAAGGCGCAGTCATGGGCTGTAGCCCATGGCTTTCAGTTTTCAGCTACGAAGTCGTGTGTCATGCACTTCTATCGGCGTCGTAATGTTCACCCGGAACCTGAACTATATCTTAATGACGATCCACTCACTGTAGTGGAGACGCATCGATTCTTAGAACTGGTTTTTGACGCCCGATTGACTTGGCTACCTCGCCTTTGTCAGCTTAAGTGGGAGTGCTGGCAGTACCTCAATGCTCTCCACTGCCTGAGCAACTGCGGTGCTGATCGCTCTGCGCTGCTGCAGCTTTACAAGGCCCTTGTTCAATCCTGCCTTGACTGTGGGAGTATGGTTTACGGTTCGACAACGCCCTCAGCGTTGCGTTTACTCGAGCCAGTGAACCACTGTGGCGTTCCCCTAGCGACTGGAGCTTTCACAACGAGTCCGGTGACCAGTGTCACGGTGGAGGTCGGAGTCCATTGCCGAGCCGACGTACACATCTGCTCGCCAGTTATGTTGCACACATTTGTAGTTCTCCTGAGCATACGAATTACCGTCACCTTCTCCCATCTCCGGCAGTTCATCTTCCCCATCGGCGGCCCAAGTCAGCGCTTACGATTGCGGTTCGCGTGTGATCCCTTCTCTCCGAACTGGAGTCCTTCCCTTTGCCACTTCTACTTGAGGTCCATTCACGTACACCTCCATGGTGTACACCTAGGCTGAGCTTCGCCTGGACCTTTCACATGGCCCAAAGGACTCAGTTCAACCTACGGCTCTCCGCTGTCACTTCGTCTCGATTCTAGACATGTACTGAGGCCATTAAGTGGTTTTTACCGACGGCTCGAGGGCTGATGGTCACGTCGCCTTCGCGTATGTCCATGGAGGACATATTGAATAGCATTACTTGCCTGATGGCTGCAGTGTTTTCACTGCAGAGCTGGTGGCTGTATCTCGTGCTCTTGGACACATCCGTTCATACCCTGACGAGTTGTTTCTTCTGTGTACTGACTCCTTGAGCAGCCTACAAGCTATTGACCAGTGCTACCCTCGTCATTCTTTGGTAACGACCTGGCACAGTCCGGTCGTTCAGTGGTGTTTGTGTGGATCCCACGACACGTCGGAACCACAGGCCTCGAACTTTCTGACAGACTGGCCAAACAGGCTACAAGGAAACCTCTTGTGGAGATTGGCATTCGAATAACTGACCTGTGTTCGTTTTTACGCCGCCGGCTTTGGGAGACGGAATAGCATAGTCTCAGTATGCTCAACAAACTGAGTGCCATTAAGGACACAACAAAGGTGTGGCAGTCCTCCATGTGGGCCTCTCGGATGGACTCAGTGGTTCTCTGACGGCTCCGCATTGGCCATGTTTGCACGACCCACGGCTACCTCCTGCGCCGTGAAGACGCGTCTCAGTGTCGATGCGGCGCCCGGTTGACAGTGGCCCATATTCTCGTGCACTGTCCCACTTTGACTGCACTGAGACGAAATCTTCTGTTACCGGACTCGTTGCCACTAATTTTATCTGACAACGTCTCATCTGCAGATTTAGTTTTATTTTTTATTCGTGAGGGTGGGTTTTATCATTTGATCTAATTTTAGCGCAATTGCTTTGTCCCTCTGTGTCTTGCACCCAAGTGGTTTTACGGCAATGGTAATCTGTTTCTTCGTTTTAATCTCTTCTACCTGTTTCTTGCGTTTCTGTTGTTTTCTTCTCCCCTTTTGTACATTTAAGTGTTTGTTGCCCTTCCGTCGTTCTTGTGGGTTTTTCTTTCTCTCCGTTTTTTGTTGTCAGCCTAGTTTATTTTATTCTCACCCTAGTGGTACTGTTTTATTCGGAACAAGGGATCGATGACCTAGCAGCCTGGTCCCTTCCCCCCTCTTTTAAACCAACCAACCAATCTGCTCGCGACGTTGGCATGTATACGTGAACTTTTGTTGTCGGTGTTGGTTTGCTGTCGATTCTAATGAGAACAACTCTATCACTGAACTGTTCATAGTAACTCACTCTCTGCTCTACTTTCCTACTCATAACGGATCTTACTCCTGTTATACCATGTTCCCTGCTTTCTGTATTACCCTACACTCGTCTGACCAGATACTCCTGTTTCTTTCCGTTTCACGTCACTGCCACATCTATATCGAAACTGAGCCTTTGCATTTCCCTTTTCAGATTTTCTTGCTTCCCTACTACGTTCAAAGCTCTGCCATTCGACGCCACGATTCGTACAACGATACTCTTTCGTTACTTATTCAATCTTTTTCAATTTGAAGGGATTATCAGACTGCTGAATATGTCATCTCTATCTATGTCTATACTCCGTAAGCCACAGTGTGGCGTGTGGTGGAGGGTACTTTGTGTACCACAGTCTCTCGCCCTCATTTTCCATTCCCAGTTGTCGGTAGATCGTGGGACAGACGGTAGCCGATAGCCCTACAAGTGGGCTTGAATCTCTCTAATTTTATCTTCGTGATCATTTCACCGGTTGTACGTAGGAGGAAGCATTATATTTGTTTAAGGAACATAAGGTCTCGAAAAAATTTCACGATATGCCAACACTGTATGATGCAGACGTATGGGGCAAATGCTGTCTATCACTCTAGATGTTCATCATTTGTCATTTGCTGGGGCCTTTGTCCCACTTTAACGCGGGGCCGGCCTTGTTAGTATGGATTAGGTTATATTAGTGTCGAAGGGTGGCTGGGAGCCCTTCCTGTCGCCACCTGTATCCCCCTGGGACGGAATTAATGTATCCCAACTGTCTGCGTCTAGTGTGAGCCATGAAATAGGTGAACGTTTTTCAGATGTCTGCGAGTCGTGTAACTGAGGGGGGACATGGGGACCAGCCCTGTATTCTACTATTGAGATGCGGAAAACCGCCTAAAAACCATATCCAGGCTGGCTGGCACACCGGCCCTCGACGTTTATCCGCTTGTTAATTCCATCCGGGCCCAGCGCTCCTACCCGAGTCCAGAAAGCAGCGCATTAGCGTTCTTGGCTAACTTGGTACAGCTCGAGACGTTACAGCACTAAATTTGTTCGCGATCTATTGGGGAACTCGCTTTGGTGGTACGTGCACTAACGTTACAGAGATGTTAAGTATGGCCCTTGCGCACGGATGACACGCAAAATAAATGAATACAGTGCGTACAATTTAAATGCAAAGTCACGCATTAGAGTTGACTCATTATTTATTTTCAATCGCAATTCGGCTGTCTTGTACAGGTTACAGTGTGATGTATCATCAAAGATAATTTGCCTCACTTTCTAACCCACCATTAATACTCGAATCATCAGCCAGAGATCTCGTGACTGCCTGACGATAAGAACGATTTACGTTCGAGTGTTTCGTTGCCCTACAGCGGCTCCTGGCAACGGACCACCTGCCACCGACCACTTGACACCGGCTGCCATCCGACCATGTAAATGCGGCTCAGAGCTTGTTGGATGCATTTCTGCTTTCACTCTGATAAGCATTTTGTAGTTAGATTTTCCACGCAAAATTATTTTGGTAAGCCGATCAACACTATGCAGCTACATAACTTGGGTAGGTTGTTATGAGTGTTTTTATTAGTTGTCAGTTTCTCATTTGAAGTTACAGTATTTTGACTTCCATACCTGAGTGCAATGAAAATTGTTTAATACTTGTAAAATAGTCACAAGTGGAAAAGTCTTCCATTTGTGAGAAATTGTGTACTTTGGCAGCTGGAAACGTTTTTGCCGTGGATGGAGCGATTGCTGTCCGACAAATCTGGTCAGAAAAGGATTTTCTAGCTCCAAGATTGATCGTTCTGGCATGAATGATGTCTCACATTCAAGAGGGCTCGATAATGGACATATGTGATGAACTGCAACCATTTAGCATTCATGCAGCTGTGGAATCAAACGGGAAATATTTAGGAGTCAGGTGCTCTAATTTAAAAGAACAGAAATCAATAGGGCGACTATTACTGCATTTTTGTCTAAACGTCATCACTTGCCCGTCACTCATTGCCCGTTTCTATGCAATATTGTTAACCGGTATCGAGTTATGACGCCTTTATGCTACCTTATTATGAGTAAGAAAAAAATAAAGCAAAAACCATATCTTAGGGCAAAGGGCAGTGTGAACAGATAATATTTTGCATTGTTACAAAAACTGTTTTGTACCCTACGAAGACTCTCTCAGGGGTGTATCCGCTACAGCTGCCATTTGTTGCCAACAACTAAGACACATATTGTCCGCAGTGTAAAAGAAATGATCAACAAAACTAATCGACTGTCGCTACTGCACGATTTCACAAACAAAACTGTCCACGAGTTTGTTTGTGAAGTCCACCCTCACGCATATATTCAAATGATATTAAGCCCTAAAATATTTTCCTTTTTCGCGTCTCATCAAACAACCATCCAGAAAGTTCACTGCCGGACAGAAATGTACTACAAATCCGGCTTGACGACATGTATAAGAACCGAAAGAGTAGTTTTATACAGAATTACTGTCCTGTACTAGCAGAAATGACTTTGTGCGTACGTCAATCATATCATAATGAAAATCTGTTTTCATAAAACATAAAGCATCTGTTAAGCGTACGTACCTAAATCAGCACGAATTAGTAAGGCACTACACACTTTGGAGTTCCAACCAGTGTTTAGAAGATATCTCATGTAAAATTCAGGCAATATGAAGATGAGACATCTTGTGTGAACTCATTACAAAAAAAAAGTTAATTATTTAATGGCGCTAAACACAAAAAACAAATTATTTTCGTAAAAGCAAAAGAGGAACTATCAAGTATGCAGTATTTTCTTAATATTACCTATACTATAAAAAGAAGGTATAAAACGGTCCTTCAGGGAGAATGGAAGTGAGAGCCACCACGGCCTTCACTTTACAGCGCATTCCCATTACTTCAGGGCCATCAAAGTGCTGTGGCATTCGTGTCTCCCTCATTGATCTAATGTTGATTACGGCAGATAAACTGGAGTGCAAAAGACATTATTGCTTGCGTTTTTCACGTGAAACGGCCTTTCTGAACTTAAAACCTAAACTGATAGCCTTACGTCGTTTCTTAAGTGAAACTCTCAGATTACTATGGCAATGACAAAAACATATCAACTGAATTTAGCAGAGTAGTTCTGTGACATCTAGGAAGAAACTTGACGGTAACAGATGTGCCAAACATGTTGTCAGCAAGTTCCGCAACCGATGAGTTCGTTGAGCGTCTCCATGGCGAGTACAGCTTAAATGTCACAGACACTGCCTCCAAGGGCCAGCTGAAAGTGAAAGCCAGTGAAGTTTTTTCCTCATTTCTTTAATTAGGTCTAGGGACAAGTGTTATTAGTAATAAAACTTAGAATCCCCGACTGCAGACTAAATGTCATTATTCAACGACTGTCAGAAATAGTTTTGTTTTACTGTCTTAAGTCACTGAAAACCGAAAGGCTCATTCTACAGATTCAGTTAACATTTTTTAGCAATGTCCGTTCGTTATACTGTAGTCATTGTGAGTAAAGGACATGTATTTCGATTATCATAAACTTAGAGAAAAGAAGATTTGGTTGGAAGAACATCTGTAACCGAGCTTCGCAGTAGAATCCGATGAACCGTTTCGGTAGTAAATATTTTTATTCGTTCAAAATCATAATCTGCTTCGGGAAATTATAAGCCCACCATCAGATGTGCAAGACTGCAAAAAGAAAACGGAAGAAACTATAATAAGAGATGGTATATCATTTGTACAATTTCTTTCTATAGTTTCTTCGTTTTCACTTTTGCGGTTTTGTACACCTGAAGATGAACTTACAATTAGCCTGAACCGGTCGTGATATGGAACCAATAAAAATATTTACAGCTGAAGCGGTTAGTTATCTGATGCTCCTTAAAGAAAGCGTTTTTCTTAAGAAAACTGTCATTAGCACTCTCCACAAACAGATGAACACAAATGAAATACAAGAAGACAGCAGTATGCGCAACACATGGTCATCCACACAGATACTTCGTAAGCTGCGAACAACGACATTCCAGATGAAGAAAGTCTAAATGTGCGAGCAACCCATGTGCTATGAGCGAAAAAGCCAGCTCAAAAATCTGTAAAGAAATGAAACCATCGAATTTTTGCAGTCCAAGCGACTATGTTTGAAGAGCTTTTCTACTTTTATTACGCTTAAGACAGAGTATCGGTACCTAAAAATAATGGGGTCACCAAGCTACCTGTGGTACATACAATTTCACTGTTAAATTTTTTTCTAGATTGGTGTAATGAGAACGAATACAGGTGTGGGAGTTGTGAAGCACGTACACAAAAAAGACAACATATACCCTATAAGACAGGAAAACGAGGAGAAAAAGACACGCCACAAAGGAATTATCTGAATGGGACGGAAATGGATACATGTGATGTACATGAACAGACAAACAAATGATTGCAATTTCTGAAGAAAATGGGTGATTTACTCAAGAAGAAAGGCTTCACAACTGAGCAACTCAATAACGCTTTGGTCCACCTCCGGCACTTACGCAAGCCGTTATTCGACTTGGAATTGATTGATATTGCTGGGTATCCTCCTGAGGAATATCGTGCCAAATTCTGTCAAGCTGGAGCGTTAGATCGTCAAATTCCCTAGGTAGTAGAAGGGCTCTGCCACTAATGCTCCAAACGTTCTCGACTGGGGAGAGATCCGGAGCCCTTGTCGGCGAAGGTAGGGTTTGGCAAGCACAAAAATAAGCAGTAAAAACTCTCGTGTCTGGGCGGGCGTTATCTTGGTGAAATATAAGGCAAGGACGGCTTTCCACGAAGTGCTACAAAACGGTGCATGGAATATCGTCGCCGCACCACTGTGGCTGCCGCAAATGACAACCAAATGGGTCTCGCTACGAAATGAAAGGGCGCCCCCAGATCATCACTCTTGGTCGTCGGGCCGAATGGTTGGCGATAGTCAGGTTGGTATCCCTCCTTCATCCGGGGTGTATTGAGAAGCGTCTTGTCTGGCCATCAGGTCTCAGGTCGAAGAGGGGACTCATCGCAAACCCATTTCTACTCTATTCAATGGGATTCCAGGCCGGATGTCTTGTTGGTGTAAAGAGGTCAGTGGTAGTCAGCGCAAGGGATGCTGTAAGCTCAGCCTCCTTTTTGTAAGCCGTCTATTAATCGTCCTTGTGGTCAATGGAGCACCTGTTGCAAGTCGGATCGAAAAATAATGATGAATCTGTGGCTCTGTCTCTATGGCGATTGCCCAGTCCTTTTGTTTTCTTGCCTCTAGGTCGACAGCTGTGTTCAGCCATTGTTCACCTAATCTTCCCGACATCGTCTAACATTGGTATCGCTCCTATTGAAATGTCGAGCGGTTCGCCGATTGCTCCAACCGACTTCTCTGAGTTCAACCACACGTCCTGTTTCAAATTCTGATGTCTGCGTACATTGTTCACGTGCCTGTCTGCGAGACATACGAGGTGCGACAATAAAGTAATGAGACTGATTTTCTTTGCAAGATGTGGCAACCCTACATGCTTTCACAGGCACAATGTCTTTGACCTTGGTCTATCTGCTGCTTCTAGTCCAAGCGGCGCATCGATGCAATTGCTCAGCCGTGAGTTGTGCTGTAATAAGTTAACACGTGTTTGTGTCTCTCGTCACGGAAATGGAACTGCATAATATTGCGCAACGTCATGCCATTTCTTTTTGCGTTAAATTGGGTGAAAACGCGACGACAACTTACAGTAAGCTTCAGAAGGCTTTTGGAGGGGAGGTTATATTAGGAGCTCAAGTTTTTCGTGAGCATAAAATGTTTAGTGAAGGGAGAACGAATGTTGAAGATGAAGACCGCAGTGGACGACCATCAACCTTACGGACAGATGTCAACTTGACCAGGGTGCGTGAACTCGTACGATCTGATCGAAGACTATCTGTGAAAATGATTGCAGAAGAGCTGACCATTGATCCAGAAACGGTTCGTCTAACAATAACTGAAGATCTTGGTATGAGAAAGATTTGTGCAACAATGGTCCCCAAAAATGCTCTGTCAGTACAGCAATTTTTAATCTCAAATTTCAGTACTACCATGTTGTTGTTGTGGTCTTCAGTCCTGAGACTGGTTCGATGTAGCTCTCCATGCTACTCTATCCTGTGCAAGCTTCTTCATCTCCCAGTACCTACTGCAACCTACATCCTGCTGAATCTGCTTAGTGTATTCATCTCTTGGTCTCCCTCTACTACCATAGCCACCTTATTCAACAGATATCGCTCCATGCGAATTTTTTCTACTTCCGGGAGTCAAAACGGCGGTCAAGGGACACCATTTTCAAACAATACAAGATGTCCAAAAAGCTGTGACGAGGGTTTTGGAGGATATAACAGAAGATGATTTCCAGAAATGTTACTATCAATCGCAGAAGCGCTGGAAAAAGTGTGTGCAATCGGAAGGGAACTACTTTGAAGGAGACAACACTAAACTTGACTAAAACGGTAAGCAGCATTTTTTTCACATCAGTCTCATTACTTTATTGTTGCACCTCGTAGTTATTGTCCAACTGACGAAACTGAATGAAACTGGAAAAGTGATTCCCGGTTTGCTATCTTTGGCACCTGCGCGGTGAAACTGCAGTGTAGCGTCACACATTCATCCATCGGATGCCACAGTTTAAAATTTTACATTTTTTAGACACCTGCGTGAATGTCGATTTGTGAGGAATTTTTATAATTTCTTCGTGGTGCGTTCTTCTTTTTTACCTTAGAGTGTTCACATTGTTTACCTTATAAAGTTGGTTTGTAGAAGCTAATGCATTTAATTATTGACAGTGCAAGTCGCGACGTCACAATTCGGTCTCGTCACATGCCAATTCTTACTACCAAGAAAAGCTATGTAAAAGACGCAGTCCACCTGATTATGACAGTCAATTACAGAAACGCGTGATGGAAGAAATAAAAAACTTATCGCATAATCAGCGTACTACACAGCGACATAGTTTCAGCAGATGTGACTGGGAAAATATTTGGGAATAGAGCTCTCCTGCGATAAAGATACTCAGCCAGCAACATACACCATCGCAACAAGTGTCCCGTATTTTTCCTCCAGAACGTAGATGCCCATGACGGTGCTGTCGTTTAATAGATGTTTGCGGTGCATTCTCACAGGTCGGACACGAGATATCAAACGAGACGCCCGCCGCGCTCGAGGCTGACACTCGCGCAGAGCGCCGGCGTCGCTCGTTTGGGACACGCAAAAGAAATTAATGGAGAGGACAAGGCGTGCTCTGTAATTGCTCCAATTAGCGGCTAATTCAGCCGCCGCCGCCGCGGCAGAGGAGGCCGACGCGGCGTTTGTGAGCGCAGCGCCTGCAGGCGGCCGTGCATAATGGAAGATCAGCCGGGGAGGAAGAAAGCCCGCACCCTACCCGCATTTCTTGTTACCTCTTTTTTCCACCTCCCTCCGTTTCTCAAAAGCGGGGAGCGCAACTAGTATTGGAGGCGGCCGATTCCATCTCATATTCATTGCACGTATTCTGCCGGCGGTGCGTTCTTTGTTGTGACCTTATGTTTCCATTGGTTACCGTGAAGCGGTCGCTGAATTAAACACGCCGCCATGAAATTTGCATCCCGTCTGCGTTGCCGCTCCGCCCCTCCGCTACCCCACCGCCCCCCCTGCCGGACTCCGCCGCCCCTGTTAAACCCGTGGGCTCCTCTGTTCTTTCGCTGGCGTGCGCTTCGCGGCCATCGTTCACCTTCCCCCGCAGCACCTCTCCCACCCCTTCTACCACCCTCCTGAAATGACAACTCTTTTCGGCTCTCCCCTCTTTTTTTTACTGTCTTCCGCTTTTTATATATAGACCAGCTCGCACACAAACAAACATTCGGCAACGGCACGTCACGGGCTGCGCCGTCGTTCCTTCCGATCGCCGATCGGCTACGGGCGTACGGCAGGCGGGCAGGGAGAGCTATCAATATTTGACAAACACGCCAGTATGAATTCTTCAGGGCTGCAAGTGTTTTCAAACGTCTGTACCGCCGTCCCGCCCACCTCTTCTATGCAAACACCCATGCCATGCCTCGCTCCCGCGGCGAAATTCTCCGCTCGGGCTGCGCCGGCTGCCGTCGTACTCAGCTTATTAAATTCCATTTGAAGTTATTAATAAAAACTCCAGTGTACCCTGTCTGGAAACGATCGCTGTTGCTGTTGTTTCCACCACACTCAAGACTTGTGGTAGCAGAGGCGCACAATGTTTCACGTTGTAGACTGCACCGTACACTTTGGTAAAAAGGAATGGCAACCTAGAATTGCGTCTTGGGCGCCTTCCCTGTGGGGAAATACTATTTTGATAGTTGAGAAAAATTGGGTAGGGCATAAGATAAAGGGGAGAGGTGGCGAGTAGAAGAGGGAAGAATAGGAAGAAAGCGAAGATGGAGGGCAAGTTTTGGAGAGCAAGATGAAAGAGGAAGAGTAAATTGAATGTGAGGCGGAACAAGAGAAATAGGAACGATAAAGGTTTGGTGGGCATAATAAAAGGGTAAGATGCTGTGAAACTGGAGGGAGAATAAGAGGAGGAACAAAAAGAAGAAAAGGTAGGTTTGGAAGAAAGTGGAGGCGATGTATGAGTTGGAAGCTTGCTGGCAGATTTAAACTGTTTGCCAGACTAGGGTGGGAATCAAACTATTTTCATCGGTAATTCTCTTTCCAACTTTTATTTATTTATTTATTCCTTTATTTTTATTTTTATTTATTTTATTTTATTTTACTTTATTTTATCTTATTTTCTTTTTTTTTTTCTTTTTGAGTTGTCAGTTTTCTGAATGATGCGGAGATCCGCGAATTCCTCTGCTGTGCTACCATCGTCTTCACCTCAGAGTAGCATTTCCAACTTACGTCCTCAATTACTTGCTGGATGTATTCCAATCTCTGTTTTCCTGTGCAGTTTTTACCAGATCCCCTACCTTCCAAAATTCACGGAATTTTTCCTGTACATCTAGTGGGACTAGCACTCCTTAAATCTAGTGGGACTAGCACTCCTGAATCAAAGAATACTGCACAGAAATTTCTTAGCCACAGTTCAGGGAATTATTTCCAGGATGAATCTTCTACCGTCCGTGAGAGTGTGCACTGGTTTGAAACTTCCTGGCAGATTAAAACTGTCTGCCAGGCTGGTACTCTAAGGTGAGATCTTATTTTTGGCGGATAGTACTCAAGGAATGGACCCTTTTGCTAAGATTCCCTATGAGTCACTCTTGTTTTACCAAGTCAACCAAGACAAACAAGTGTACAGGGTATTTAACCACCCCGCGAGGATCCATCGGTCGCTGCACACTTCTGATGTCCACAGATCCTACATCTGAGAGTGTCGCGCACGAGGATGTGTTCGTGGCGCGCGCCGACGTCTCTTAGCGCGGCAGGAGACCAAGGAGGAGGTTTGTCTGGGACAGATCATGCTCGCTTCAAGAGGACATTCCACCTTTAGCAGTTGAGGCAGAAGCTTTTCCGTCTGGGAGAATTAACACGCAGCCTAAGTTGGCATTGGAGCCAAGCCAGTCACATCGATACCCACAATGCAGCACCTAAACACCACCCCGTTAGCCGAGGAGTCGACAGGAAGTCGTGTTGGCAGGAGCTCATGAAGCATGGAACCACTCACTATGGGAGTACCGCCACAAGACCTCTGACAGTGTGCTATCACAGCAAAGTCCCTGCAAAGTCTTCACCGGGTAAGTGCAAAATGTGGTTGCTCGTCTGCATTATGCGAAGTGGAATGAAATGATTGAATCTCGGCTTCTAGCTTCGGCGGGCATGTTGTGTGTCTGACCCCTATTAAGATTCAGAATTGCGTTAAGTTGTGTAAACCAAGCTTAAGCTGTAGTTCTAAGTGCTGTTTAGTTAAAGAACTGTTCATTTGAGATGTCCAAAAATTCGCTGCCTTGATTAGCAGTATAACTCAGTTCTCGTGGTGAGCAATTACTCATTAATTTTATTCTTGTTATCCGTATTTAATACTAGTTTCTTGTGGTTATTTAATTGTACTGTTATTTTGTGCTAAATGTTAATTTGACTGTCTTCTGTACCCGTAGTTTTGCTTCTGGGTAGAGACCAGCTTGGTCGGCATTAGTAATTTTTTCTGCTAATTATGTTTTGCTTGTCGGTGAGCAAATTGTGTCCGCATTAAGAAAACTATCTTCTGTTTTGAACTGTTACCAAAATTACCGAGCTGTTACTGTTCACTCAATGGATTGTTTGGATGGTGCGTTATCTTCTAAACTGGACACCCATTTATTATTTGGATTCTGTTGCACAGCGTTAATTCAAAGAAATGATTTCGATTTTATTCTGTCACCACTTTATTATTGAGTATTTAAAAGAGCTACTATCTGATATGCGGGCGATTCATTTACCTTTCTAAATTGTTTGGTTTATTGATAGTGATAGTTGTCTTTGTATTGGCATTTTTCTTTATTTGTTCTAAGATAGCTTTGTACTCTATGTGATCAAAAGTATCCAAACAACCCCAAAAACATACGTTTTTCGCATTAGGTGCATTATGCTGCCACCTACTGCCAGGTACTCTACATCAGCGACATCAGTCGTGAAAGGTGGCTACACTGAGCCACTGCGCCAGAGATTGCGCCAAAGAGTATTATTAAGCCGCCTCCACGGTGCTTGTTGAGAGCTCGTGGAAGACAGTGCCTGTTAAGAACTCGTAGCGGACAGTGCGTGGGCAGAGCTCGTAGAGGACAGTTCGTGTTGAGATGTGCTAGTGGGCAAGGCTTGTCGAGATGTTGTAGTAAGGAGTGTTTGTTCCATGTTTTATCCAGTTATTTGATGTGAGAGATAGCAGATGTTATTGTAATGATCAGAGTGCATTTCGTCAATAAACATGAAGGTAAAAACCACAATGTTCTTTTATTATTTGTGTGTCTGAAATAATGCGTCGTTACAGGTTCAGTCAACAAAGCATCTGGCTTGTGTTCTTGTATTAGAGTGAATTCCGGTTTTCTTGCGTAATTATAGTTTTTCTAATTTTCTTTTATCACGTCAGTATAAATGGTATTTGAAATTTCTTGTCTGGTGAAGAAGAACCGTGCCAGATGTGCGTTGAGTCACACTCCCACACACAGAACAATTACATTGGTGCTTTGGTTTTGTAGTTTTATAGTTGCTGGGGACTTAATTAATTAATTGTGTTAACGAAAATTTCCATTTCATTCTTTGTTGTTGTTCTATGCAGTCAGATTGCGTACTAAAACTAGTCAGGGCCAACCGATTACGAGACATAGCGTAATCGGACATACAGCTACCAAAAATATTTGCATTTTATTTAATTAAGCCCCCATGCACGTGGCGACCGCTGCTTCGGATCGTCCCTTGGAATTCTTCTGATTGTGAAAATAGTAGACGGTAGTATTGTTGTAGTAATTTGTAGTTTAGTAATTGTAGTCTATTTTGCATGTGTAGATTTGGTGATTGTCATTCTTCTAATGGTATTTTTTTTCTCAGAATTTGATTTGTTGTCTTGTTTAGGCGTTTGACAATCTAGTGCAATTATGTCAATTGTTTGTTAATCGTGTTTGAGGGAAACATTTCATGTGAACGGTATTGTTGGAGATAAGGAGTCATTGTGTGTAATTTTAGTACAGTGACGAATTTTTTTTATGTTTTGTAAATGATTACGCGATCAATGAAAAAGGCAAAAATGATGAATAGTGAGAATGACGAAATTGTTAACATGGCGAACTCGCCAACAGAGGAAAACAGTGCGATGAATAATGAAGTGGAAAACAATGTAATAAGTTGGGAAAATAGTCCGGAAACAGTTCAAAATTTTTCTCAATCAGAAAATTCACAGATTACGTGGTTAACGACAGAAGAAACGGAGCAGTTGATGAGTGCAATATTAAATTTGGGATCACGAATGGAAACACTGTTAGATTCACAGTTTGGAACAATTAGAACTGAGATGAAAGCAATGACAACACGGTTATGCTCAAAAATAGGAACAATTGAAACAGAAATAGGAACAATTAAAACCGAGATGAAAGCAGTGGGATCACAGTTACGATCTGAATTAGAAACTGATATGGGAACAAAGGAAACACAGTTAGGCTCACGAACGGGGACATGTTTCAAATACATGAAAGACGAATCAAATAAAGAAATTAGAGAAGAAGTACAACCGATTTTGAAGGCTCACAATAATAGCTCAATTTCAACAGAAATCAGACAAGAGGAACAGGGCAGGGAACAGGAAGAAAAAGATCGCGTGATAGTACAGAAATTTTCAGAGTTAAATTTACAACGTGCAAAGGATAAGGAAGAAATATTTGAGAGAATCGAGGAATCCATACCAAATGACAGATTAAATAACCTAACACAACAGTATGAACAGTTAGCTACCAAATGTGTCAATACTGAAACCCGAGTCGCGACACTTACGGAAGTCGTAAATAAACAGAAAGAACAAATAGGTGATCTATCGGAAAGAGTTGAGGAGATTTCAGACAAATTGACAAATCTTAGTTTTAATGGGGACAGAGATTCTGATGATACGGCACCATTACCATTTGCAGAAACCAAAGAGTACCAGAACATAAATAGGCATGTTGAAAATCAGGGAAAATTTAATGAACGCGTGAAAAGGGAATTTGAGGCATTAAAAAAGCAAGTCAAACAAATTGAAGGCGAAATTGTAGGAAAAGACAGTAGAAGAAATTTAGAATCACAGATACCAGAGGGGTTTGAAGAAAATAATTTGTTTCATTTACGGGATGTAACAAGAGAGCGCCAGGCGCGTGAATTTAACAATAATCGTCATTGTGACTGGGACCGACGCGGTAGATCTTTGTCGCCACGAGGCGAAAACTTTGACTATAAACACTTTTTGACTGTTCGGAAATTTAAGATCTTCCGCAATTCTAAGAATGACATACATCCATGTGCATGGTTAGGTCAATTTGCGTATGCACTTCCGCCAAATTTGCCACTAAGTCACAAACTAGAAATTATGTGCAGCTATTAGAGTCCTCAGGGGATTCACTACTCTAAGTGAATATGTGCCGTAGCGAGCATAGGGCCCCGAGCTGTAGTGGTGCTATTTCTCTTTTAGTTTTCTGTACCGCTGCCTACTCTTTTACTATTCTTTGCATCTGTCAAACCAACTCTTCGACTATCAACCTATCTAGTGAGTAAGTAAACAATAACCGGATTTGACTAATTTACCCAAAAGTGATTTCGGAAATTACCATGTGGAGTTACTGTACCTTCAGCAGCATTCATTCGTAGTTAAATGAAATTTTACCTGTTTATCTTCGTGACAATATTACTTCATATGTTGATGATTTTCTTATTGCTAAACGTTCTTGGAGTGAGCACAACAAAATTTTGGATTCATTATTACGTATTTGTGCAAGAGTTGGCATTACAGAGAACTTGGAAAAATCTGAATTTGGTCGTTCTCAGGCGAAATTTCTCGGTCACATTATTTCTACAGAAGGTATTCTTCCTGATCCAGAAAAATTAAACGCTGTTCGTAATTATGCTGTTTCTACCACAAAACGTGAGGTTCGTAGTTTCCAGAATTCTTGTGGAATGATATACTTTTAAAAAATTTTTTTGTGGAATGACATACTTGTGAAAAACTAACAGCTAGATGTAAACACGCAGAGAGTACAAGGATACCGCGCTGTGTTTTGGCGGCGGCATATACTCAAAGCAACAGTCAAGTCTGCGCGCCGCACAAAGCAGTCGTTGACCGCAAACAATTGCTTCCTACGTCACGCGCCTACAGCTGATCGAGCGCTCAGTGCGAATGCACTGACAGCCATAAACAAATACACAGTTTAATTTCTCCGATTAAATTCAGTATAAAGCTATAGTGACTTGATGAATTATGTTATTAACATTCAGTATTTTCCAGGATACGGTTGTGTAAAATATTTGAGAACTTCAGGTAAATTCTGTGTGTCTCCGACGTTAAGACGACTTGCTATCGAGAAATTTTCAGGAAGAATGTAATTTCGAAGAAGAAACTAATAAACTAAAAAAGGTAACTGTTAACTGAGTTCATTTTTCAGGTAACATATTTCCACTTAGGTACGTACTTTAGACGTAATTTGCTGCTCGCGATTACGTGATTCATACTTTGTGCTAATTTCATGTTCTATGAAATTACTTGTGAAGCGACGTGCTTGCGTACGTTAACTGATTTTGACAATGATTATTAATGAACTGGGTTGTAACTTGTGTATATTATGCATCGCTTGGCTGCACTGCTTTTTCACTGATGTCATATTTTTTATTATGTGTCTGCTGTGCTTATTTATTTAAATTATAATTGTAACCTGATTAATTGTGCTGATGTGGTTAGGTATGTAAGTTATACTTTGTGATTTATCTGCTTGCGCCTCCATGTTTACTTATTAAGACGACATATGAACATTTATTTGCTTATGCTGATATGATGCTATTGACCTGTTTATTATATTAGATAACATATGTTACTGCTTTGCGTATGGATTGCATATTTATACATATCTGTTGTTGTCATAACTACTCTTTAATTTGGTGTATAGAAATGCTGATATACTGTGTACAAACATAGAGTTTAGGTCACACTATGGTATTAATTATAGATTGTTCGCTTGGCAGAGCCTCGTTGTAAGAATTGTGTTGCATCCACTTGTTGACATTCTGTTCACTACTAGTATATTTACTCGCTATTGCATGTTTTGCTTACGCTCAGTGCCTTATATTTTTAAGATAAGAAAATAAACTGCTATATTTCGACGAACGACATTGGTACAAGGAACTTCGTTGAAGTCACATGAGTTGGAGGTTTTATGGAAGCCGTATAACTTTATGCTAATAGGAAGGAAGCTAACGACATGACATACCAAAACTAGGTTTAGACCATTGACAGTTATTACACTGCATTTTTCGTGAGCAATTGAAATAGGAAGTGACACTTGACACAAGAAATACTCCACATGTTTGCTTCTGTTTGCCATAATTCTTGAAGTGGTGTACACACTGTGAAATATTATGATCATTCACACTCCGTTATCGTACTTAATTACTGAGAATTATTCGAACTAAGTTGTTAGAGGTCATCTATGCATTTCTTTGTTTATACACTCCTGGAAATGGAAAAAAGAACACATTGACACCGGTGTGTCAGACCCACCATACTTGCTCCGGACACTGCGAGAGGGCTGTACAAGCAATGATCACACGCACGGCACAGCGGACACACCAGGAACCGCGGTGTTGGCCGTCGAATGGCGCTAGCTGCGCAGCATTTGTGCACCGCCGCCATCAGTGTCAGCCAGTTTGCCGTGGCATACGGAGCTCCATCGCAGTCTTTAACACTGGTAGCATGCCGCGACAGCGTGGACGTGAACCGTATGTGCAGTTGACGGACTTTGAGCGAGGGCGTATAGTGGGCATGCGGGAGGCCGGGTGGACGTACCGCCGAATTGCTCAACACGTGGGGCGTGAGGTCTCCACAGTACATCGATGTTGTCGCCAGTGGTCGGCGGAAGGTGCACGTGCCCGTCGACCTGGGACCGGACCGCAGCGACGAACGGATGCACGCCAAGACCGTAGGATCCTACGCAGTGCCGTAGGGGACCGCACCGCCACTTCCCAGCAAATTAGGGACACTGTTGCTCCTGGGGTATCGGCGAGGACCATTCGCAACCGTCTCCATGAAGCTGGGCTACGGTCCCGCACACCGTTAGGCCGTCGTCTGCTCACGCCCCAACATCGTGCAGCCCGCCTCCAGTGGTGTCGCGACAGGCGTGAATGGAGGGACGAATGGAGACGTGTCGTCTCCAGCGATGAGAGTCGCTTCTGCCTTGGTGCCAATGATGGTCGTATGCGTGTTTGGCGCCGTGCAGGTGAGCGCCATAATCAGGACTGCATACGACCGAGACACACAGGGCCAACACCCGGCATCATGCTGTGGGGAGCGATCTCCTACACTGGCCGTACACCACTGGTGATCGTCGAGGGGACACTGAATAGTGCACGGTACATCCAAACCGTCATCGAACCCATCGTTCTACCATTCCTAGACCGGCAAGGGAACTTGCTGTTCCAACAGGACAATGCACGTCCGCATGTATCCCGTGCCACCCAACGTGCTCTAGAAGGTGTAAGTCAACTACCCTGGCCAGCAAGATCTCCGGATCTGTACCCCATTGAGCATGTTTGGGACTGGATGAAGCGTCGTCTCACGCGGTCTGCACGTCCAGCACGAACGCTGGTCCAACTGAGGCGCCAGGTGGAAATGGCATGGCAAGCCGTTCCACAGGACTACATCCAGCATCTCTACGATCGTCTCCATGGGAGAATAGCAGCCTGCATTGCTGCGAAAGGTGTATATACACTGTACTAGTGCCGACATTGTGCATGCTCTGTTGCCTGTGTCTATGTGCCTGTGGTTCTGTCAGTGTGATCATGTGATGTATCTGACCCCAGGAATGTGTCAATAAAGTTTCCCCTTCCTGGGACAATGAATTCACGGTGTTCTTATTTCAATTTCCAGGAGTGTAATTCACAATGAGTAGAAGATTTGGGTCAGATGGATTACACAGAGGTTGTGTGTTGACAATGTGTCTTCGGATTGTATGGGATGATGAGGTTTGCATTAGGATTTTGTCTGTACTTGTTCGAGGAGACTGACTAGAGGAAAGAGTTGTTATGGAAGTGAAATGATATTGGTAATAAGTTTCATATTTATCGACGTATTAAAGAGGTATTATTGAGGTATAGAGATTATATGAAGTTGATGATTATTGGAGTTTTTGTGGACAAGAGGTAAGGTAAATGATATTGATGATAAGAGTTATATGTATCGACGTAAGAAGCATTAGTGAAGTATTGAGATTATGTGATGCTGATGATTATTGGAGTTTTGGTGTATAAGAGGTAAAGTAAGTGAGGAGCATATTTTTTTGTTGGTCTTAATGGAACAAGGAGGATGAAGATAGCAGACTAGAACACTAAAGTAGAAGGAAGATAGTCTATACACACACTTTGTTAAATCACTAAGCAGTATATACTTTTTTTTGAAGAGAGGAAGTATTTGCATATCTTGGCTCACTGACAGTTGTTCAACAACAGTACATTTGATCTGGCTTGGCAAACATTGGTCTTGACATGATGACTATGACGTTGACTTAACTATTATTGACTGTTACACATTGCTGCCACTACTACTTGATACACATGATGAACATCAGATTATGACAGAATTGCATTTACACAGTTAACACTATTCAATTACACAGTAGTACTTAATGTGGATGAAAGATGAGTGAGTGTGTTTTGTGTGTTTTCCTTTCCTAATCCTACCCACCTATCTCCTGAATATTATTTTATTTGTTTGTAGTGGCTTGCACTGACACCCATAAATATTATAGGTTTACTGCTATTTATTTATTTGTAATAGTTACTATGACAATTATCTGATATCATTTGTGTGTTTATTACAATTTGTATGTTTAGTGTAAGAGCATTGTAAAAGCATTTGTATGTGTATTCAAACTATTGTTCATGCCTGAACTGTCTGATTAGTGAAGGTAAATATTATGGACTGTTACCTGCACTTTTCAACGTAATATGTGACACTTAGGAATGATTAATTTCTGCTGATGAACTGTGTGATCAGTGATAGTGAATATTATGGACTGCTCTCTGGACCTGCTCATCATTGCTAGGTGCAACTGATGGACTACTTGTATGGAAATGATGTCACTTGTTGGTGTCTACACCTACTCAACTTTACTGGGTGCCACAGATGGAAATGCTTCTACTGAAATGATGTCACTTGTTGGTGTCTGCACGTCTTCAACTTTACTGGGTGCCACAGATGGGACTGCTTCTACTGAAATGATGTCACTTGTTGGTGTCTGCGCCTGCTCAACATTGCTGGGTGCAACTGATGGACTACTTCTACTGAAATGATGTCACTTGTTGGTGTCTGCACCTGCTCTCAACATTGCTGGGTGCAACTGATGGACTGTTTCTGTTGAAATGATGTCACTTGTTGGTGTCTGCACCTGCTCAACATTGCAGGGTGCAACTGATGAACTGTTTCTACTGAAATGAAGTCACTTGTTGCTGTCTGGACCTGCTCAACATTGCTGGGTGCAACTGATGGACTGCTTCTACTGAAATGATGTCACTTGTTGCTGTCTGCACCTACTCAACATTGCTGGGTGCCTCTGATGGATTGCTTCTACTGAAATGATGTCACTTGTTGCTGTCTGCACCTACTCAACATTGCTGGGTGCCACTGATGGACTGCTTCTACTGAAAAGATGTCACTTGTTGGTGTCTGCACCTGCTCAACATTGCAGGGTGCAACTGATGGACTGCTTCTACTGAAATGATGTCACTTGCCGGTGTCTGCACCTGCTCAACATTGCTGGGTGCAACTGATGGACTGCTTCTACTGAAATGATGTCACTTGTTGGTGTCTGCACCTATTCAACATTGCTGGTTGCAACTGATGAACTGTTTCTACTGAAATGAAGTCACTTGTTGCTGTCTGCACCTACTCAACATTGCTGAGTGCCTCTGATGGATTGCTTCTACTGAACTAATGTGACTTGTTGCTGGGTGTACCTGCTACACTTTACTGGGTGCCCCTGATGGACTGCTTCTACTGAAAAGATGTCACCTGTTGGTGTCTTTTTTTGTATAAACTAATCATTGAAAGCATTTTATGTAAACATTTGTATAAACTGATTTTTTGTGTATTGTGCAAACTATTATGTAAAGCCACATGTATGAAAAGAATTTGTATTGCCTACTGTATTTTATATATTAGGTTATTGAAAGGTCAGTGCAAAGCCAAAATTTTAACTAATTATGTGATATTTAGGTATTAATATTACCTTTTATTTTTGTCTGTATTTTGTGGACGAATTTGGTGGTATTTTCACCACCAATGCTGGCAAAAATACCATCAAATTCTGGCCTGTGGAGGAGGGGCATATGAAAGGTGGCTACACTGAGCCACTGCGCCAGAGATTGAGCCAAAGAGTATTATTAAGCCGCCTCCACAGTGATTGTTGAGAGCTCGTAGAGTGAGTGCCTGTTGAGAGCTCGTGGAAGACAGTGCCTGTTAAGAACTCGTAGCGGACAGTGCGTGGGCAGAGCTCGTAGAGGACAGTTCGTGTTGAGATGTGCTAGTGGGCAAGGCTTGTCGAGATGTTGTAGTAAGGAGTGTTTGTTCCATGTTTTATCCAGTTATTTGATGTGAGAGATAGCAGATGTTATTGTAATGATCAGAGTGCATTTCGTCAATATATATGAAGGTAAAAACCACAATGTTCTTTTATTATTTGTGTGTCTGAAATAATGCGTTGTTACAGGTTCAGTCAACAAAGCATCTGGCTTGTGTTCTTGTATTAGAGTGAATTCCGGTTTTCTTGCGTAATTATAGTTTTTCTAATTTTCTTTTATCACGCCAGTATAAATGGTATTTGAAATTTCTTGTCTGGTGAAGAAGAACCGTGCCAGATGTGCGTTGAGTCACACTCCCACACACAGAACAATTACATTGGTGCTTTGGTTTTGTAGTTTTATAGTTGCTGGGGACTTAATTAATTAATTGTGTTAACGAAAATTTCCATTTCATTCTTTGTTGTTGTTCTATGCAGTCAGATTGCGTACTAAAACTAGTCAGGGCCAACCGATTACGAGACACAGCGTAATCGGACATACAGCTACCAAAAATATTTGCATTTTATTTAATTAAGCCCCCATGCAGTAGTCAGTAGACGTCGTGAGAGAGCAAAATGTGGCGCTCCGCGGAACTCAGACTTCGAACGTGGTCAGCTGATTGGATGTCACTTGTGTCACACGTCTTTACTCGAGATTTCCACACTACTAAACGTCCCTAGGTCCACTTTTTCCGATGTGTTAGTGAAGTGGAAACGTGAAGAGACACGTACAGCACAAAAGCGTACAGGCCGACCTCGTCTGTTGACTGACAGAGACCGCCGGAAATTGAAGAGGGTCTTAATGTGTAATAGGCAGACATCTATCCAGACCATCGCACATGAATTCCAAAATACATTAGGATCTAATGCAAGTACTATGACTGTTAGGAGGGTTGTGAGAAAACTTGAATTTCATGGTCAAGCGGCTGTTCGCAAACCATACATCACGCCGGTAAATGCTAACGACGCCTCGCTTGGTGAAAGGAGCGTAAAAATTGGACGATTGAACTGTGGAAAAACGTTGTGTGGAGTGACGAATCACGATACACAATGTGGCGATCCGATGGCAGGCTGTGGGTATGGCGAACGCCCAGTGAACGTCATCTGCCAGTGTGTGTAGTGCCAACAGTAAAATTCGGAGGCGCTGGTGTTATGTTGTGGTCATGTTTTTCATGGATGGGGCTTGCATCCCATGTTTTTTTGCGTGGCAGTATCACAGCAGAGGCCTACATTGATGTTTAAAGCACCATCTTGCTTCCCACTGTTGGAGAGCAATTCGGGGATGGCGATTGTATCTTTCAACACGATCGAGCACCTGTTCAAAATGCACGGCCTGTGGCGGATTGCTTACACGATAATAACATCCCTGTAAGGGACTGCCCTGCACAGAGTCCTGATCTGAATCCTATAGAACACATCTGGGATGTTTTGGAACGCCGACTTCATGCCAGACCTCACCGACCGTCATCGATACTCCTCCTCAGTGCAGCACTCTGTGAAGATTGTGCTGCCATTCTCCAAGAAACCTTCCAGAACATGGCTGAAGGTATACCTTCGACAGCGGAAGTTGTCATCAAGGCTAAGGGTGGGCCAGCACCATCTTGAATTCCAGCATTATCGATGGAGGGCCCCACGAACTTGTAAGTCATTTTCAACCAGGTGTCCGGATACTTCTTATCACAGAGTGTATATGTTCTATAAGTGGCTGGTACTTGCGTTAATGACCATTGTGTTCCGTGGCGTGTCCAGAGTTGTGTGTGATGCTAGCTTTTGAGTCCTGTTTCCCGATGTGTCTTTTGGGCGTGGGCTGTTTGAGATATAGTGAAGCAGCTGGTCTTTTCATTACAGTGTTGAAACTGTTAACTTACGTGTCAATTTCCTGCAGCATTGGGAGATGTTAACGCTACGAATGATGGGAAATTCAACTAAATACCTAGGAATTACAATTACGAGGAACTTAAATTGGAAGGAACACACAGAAACTGTTTTGGGGAAGGCTAACCAAAGACTTCGTTTTATTGGCAGGACACTTAGAAAATTTAACAGGAGACTGTCTACCCTACGCTTGTCCGTCCTCTTTTAGAATACTGCTGCGCGGTGAGGGATCCTAACCAGATAGGACTGACGGAGTACGTCGAAAAAGTTCAAATAAATGCAGCACATTCTGTATTTTCGCGAAATATCGGAGAGAGTGTCACAGAAATGATACAGGATTTGGGCTGGACATCATTAAAAGATAGGCGTTTTGCGTTGTGTTGGAATCTTCTCACGAAATTCCAATCACCAACTTTCTCCTCCGAATGCGAAAATATTTTGTTGACACCGACCTACACAGGAAGGAACGAAAACCTAGATAAAATAAGGGAAATCAGAGCTCGTACCGAAAGATATAGGTGTTCATTCTTTCCGCGCGCTATACAAGGTTAGAATAATAGAGAATTGTGAAGGTGGTTCGATGAACACTCTTCCAGGCACTTAAATGTGATTTGCATAGTATCCATGTAGATGTAGATGTGTAGATTAGCATCTAATAATACAAACAATCAAAATTAGCCAGAATGGTATGGCGCTTTAAATTCCGATTGATTATTCAATGTGAACAGTACGTTTTCTTTTTTGTGTCTAATAACATGTTTCCCAATTCCTCTAATATATTCAAAAGATAGTTTTTTTCTTTTTGTGACGTACTTTTAAATTTCCAGAAGGGCTTGTGATACTGTGCCCCTCATCGTGTAAGTGCGCTATTAATGCAGATCGCCGGTTGCTTAAGTTGAGATGTTTGTAAAATCTTATTCGAAATGACCTACCGGTTGTCCTTTATATTTGTTAGAGCTATCATTGCATATAATGCAATATACAAATGCTTCATTACATTTATTCACCACAGCCTTTCCCTTGTGCCTGAGTTTCTGCCTTGATCTGAAAATGTAAACTACAGTGGAATAATGACTTTGGATCTCGTAAGTCTGCCAGTTTTCTTGGATACTGCACCCAGATATGATATTCACAAAAAAGGGCGTTCCTTCGTCTACTCGCCTGGTTTAAGCGTTGTAAAATCTGCCTCTAATCCGCTATGGGAAGGAAGATTCTTCTTTTTCAATATACTTCTATTGGTTGCGTTAACAAATTCTGGATCGTAACCGTTTTGATGCGCTATTTACTGTATAACCTCCTTTTCAGCCACTTCACCTTCTCAAGGAAGGGACACTTCATACATATAAATTAACATGACTCGGAATGCTGCGGGGTTATGTTTCATTGGGTGACGGGACTGCCTGTGTCTGACTGAGTCTGAGGTGTTTGGCTTTCGGTAATTATCGAAGCCTATATTTCCATTTTTTACGGTCACTTGGACGTCCAAAAACGGTAGAGTGTCATTCTCAGCACACTGCCTACATTATTTAAATCCCTAAGATACTGGTCACTTTCAGAATTATTACCAGCGTACAATATGCAAACATCGTCAGTATATCTATTCCATAAAATTAATCTCCTAGCTTGTTGAGGGAATTTTGTCATGGATTCTTGTTCAAAGTTGGTCATGAAAATTTATGTTAGGCAATAGGCAAGCGCAGAGCCCATGGCCAAGCCTTCTTGTTGTGAATAAAAATCATCTCCGAATTTAAATTAACTTAAAGATAAAACAATCTTTAATTAAGCCACCATTTCTGCCACCTCGTTAGATGGTCTCTCCGGAAAGATATTCACAATCTCCGCGATAATTCTTTCCACCTGAACAATAGGTTTATTGGCATACATATTACTGACGTCACATGTCTTCACAAGTGCGGTTGGCAGTATTATTACATACATTATAAGCTGTTCCCTATTCTTATACTGAAATTAGTGGGATGTCGGAAATGTTTATTCAGATACTCTGCGAGCAGCTTTCCTACTGCATAACCTGCGACTCCCTAGCATTCACAATCGGTAATTTTCACACCTATCGCCACTTGCTTTCTTTGGGATTGGAATTATTATATTCTTCTTGAAGTCTGAGGGGATTTCGCCTGTCCCAAACATCTTGCTCACCAGATGGTATTTTGTCAGGGCCGGCTCTTCCAAGGGTATCAGTAGTTCGAATGGAATGTTGTCGTGGGGGCCTTGTTTCGACTTAGGCCTTTCAGTGCTCTGTCAAATCTTCACGCAGTATCGTATCTTCCATTTCTCCCACTAATGCCCCGCGACCCTACGAGAGTTCGCCTCACCGCTAAACCCTTAGTGTCATCCACAGCACACTCCTAACAGACCGTCTTTCACGATCGCTAGAAGACGTTCCTCTGCAGACTAGGATTAACCTGTACACCAACATGATGGCTGTCCACCCCATAGCGCATGAAATACTATAGCATGTCTTCACGAATTGTTTCCAAACCGTTGGATTAGATGCAGAGGACCTGTACCATGGCTGGCCTGTTCCCCACATTTGACGCTTTAGACATTTTTGTGTGGGGAAAACTGAAAAACCCTGTCTACAAGGACATGCCAACTACACCCAATATACGCAACGACTTACTACCGCAGCTGAAATTCTAGCACATGTGCAGCAGTCCTTCCACACCATACTGGAAGCGTGTATTTCCACTGCCTGTAGTTATTTTGAACACAACATGTGATGGTCGGTTGTCACATTACTGGTCAGAATCCACATGACTAGTGTATGCATTTGTGTTGCTCTTTTGTGTATGCTATCTTAGGTACTGTATAAATTTCAGTGTGAGGACTTTTCAAAATACGATATATCGCGAAATACTCGTACACAACTCCTGCAGCGTACACCACTGACATTTTAATTTACCCTGCTTTTAGTTTATTAATGTCAATAGGTATTGTTCCTTTTAAAGAATTGTATGTTTCCACAAAAATACACGTTTTAAGTATTACTACAGTCTGTTCGCAGGAAGCTAAGAGCCGTATTTGCCGAGTCATCTGCCACTGACGTAATGCGTGTGTGATACCACACACAACGTTGAAGGAAAGGAGCTGAATTTGTGATGAGTCGTCCCTCCCATATTTCACCACAAGCCTCGAGAATTCTTCTCGGACGAACGTCTTGTAGCTCTCATGTAAACTTCTGGTATTACGTTAGCCAGTTTGATTATATGTACTGTGTACCACCAGGCACTAACGTAAAAGTAATCGTGTTGACAATAGCGCTGTGTGTGTTGAGTAGGAGTGCATTCAACGCAGTAATCCCAGTATACACAGCAAAATAGTGCGTGGAAGGTACAAGCGGGCTTTTGGAAATAATCCGTTTCTCCATTAGGTTACGTTATGAAACATTGTTCCTTCTCTTTAACCTCTCGTAGCCTCAACGCAAACAACATTACGTAAATTGATAGCACGCATTCAAGCTAGAACGGCAAAGATCTTAGGAAGAAATCGAATCGGAAATTAAATTGGTGGCGCCATTTCAGTACGCATACTTAACGGCCTTTGAGGGGCAAGTCTATCTCTGATCGTGTAACCCAAATACACTTAAGAAAATGGAAAATGTTACACCATGAAAACCTTGACCGAACGCAGCCATACTGATACTCCAAAATTTACATTCCTGTGGTAAACATTGGTTAAAATTACGTCGCTATGCGAGTATGCTTTCAGACTCGAACAACTCCATTCTTGCATGTGAATAATTGTTTGAGTACACGATGGTTTGTGGGTATGTGCAAGGTTAGCGAACGTTTCTGGTGGCGATTGCAAAACCGAAAACTCAAAGAACGCGCAGGTGTGTAGCTTATGGCCATCTTTCGGACACTGCGAATTGTTGAAGCACTGGCGTGAGGAACAGACGAGTATCATACCGACAGCTTGCAAACACAATCAGCTTTAATGCAATCACTGCGGAACGACTAGTGGAAAGATGGAACTCAGGGCAAGAGCGTCGCAAGGAGGGAAGGCACGGACCTTTCCAGAAGGACTAAACCACAAGAAGATGCCAAGGTTTGTCACCTGCCTCTGACGGATACACATTTGACTATAGCTGAAATAGGGGTAAATATAACAGGCAGAATGTTAACACGAAATATAGGGAACGTATAACAGGAAGCTGGGTTGAGGTCTCGAACTGCCATGCGTAATTTGCGGCTGGTACCATACCACAGAGATCTATGCTGTGTAGAGTAATAGCCAACTGAGACACTGACTGGCATTCTGTGATATTGAATGGTGTGCTTCTGTTTGTGGCGGTCAGATAGACGCCAGCAAGCCCTCGGAAGGCCGCCTAAAAATCGTAGGAAGCGGCGGTTCTCGAGACACATACGACCCTTACTCCAGGAATCAAAGTTTTGGGAGGTACTGACCTGATAATTCTTGAAGGGAGCGTGAATGTTCGACATTATGTGGCAGTAATTGTAATCGCTGTTGTCATATACTTCATCGCCAAGAACGCAAATGGCGTATTCGTGCAGGATAATGCAATGCCCCACAGTGAACACCAAAAACGCCTTGAGCATTGTACGGTCCCTGATTTGCATGCTCAGTCAGCTGATGTGTCACTCATAGAGCATGTCTGGTACGCGATGTGGAAAAACCAAGCGTCCTGCAGCCGAGATTGCCAGGATAATGGAAGTACACAATATAAAAGCCATTCCTGCACAACGGTTAAAATAAAAAAATTGCTTGGGTCAGCAGAAGTCCAACTAAGGCTACGGGAACCAGGAATAGGTTGCGAGTATATCATTTAGCACAACATCCAGACGCAGTGATGCATCCCGCAGCACTGTTCGGGACATGTGAGGAGCGTTCACCTCGGCCAAACCAAGTTTCAGATTGAGCACAGCATTAACAAATGGCACATGTTTCTTTTTGAACAGACGAAGATGCTGTGCTGTTCTGGGAACCGATCATCAAAAAAGTAGCGAATATATGAGTATATAGTACGTACATTATATACCGGGACAGCGGCTTCCTACTGAGCCCCGCCTGGAATGTGAGGTCAGAGGAAATACGTAAAGAACGCTCTCATGTGAAAGCGGCAGAGGCAGTGCCGGAACGAACGTTAGGCGCCAGGACTCGACACCGGATCCAATTCAGCTCCCCACTCCCCCCCCCCCCCCCCCTCGCATTCTCCCATCCCCAAGCCACCTCTGGGCACCTGTCTTGTCTGAGATCCAGCGGCTGTAAAGCAACGAACTGGACCAGAACCCGGCACTTCGCATGGCGATAACCAGTAGGAAATTCGTCGAAACGTTACGGCAACAGGACGCCACGACTTATCTGAGAACGGACAAGATTTCGTTAGTCCTGTGAGATACGATACTAGCCCCCAGTGAGAAGTCTACACGAATTGATACAGCATATGTTTCGGATATCGCAAGATATTCCTCTAGATGACATTCGGAAGCTGTCGGCTTCCATGTCATAATACACACAACAAGACGGGCATCAGGTCCGAACGGGTTGGGTTGGGTTGTTTTTGGGGGGAGGAGACAGACAGCAAGGTCATCGGTCTCGTGGGGTTAGGGAAGGACGGGAAAGGAAGTCTGCCGTGCCCTTTCAAAGGAACCATCACGGCATTTGCCTGGAGCGACGTCCGAACGGAATAACAGTTTAATCATTCAATACATTTTATGTTGTGAACAACTTGGTACATTTTAATAAATGCCTTAATGATGCTTCTGACAGGTGATGCTATATGGTACAAACGTATTATCACCTCTGTATGCAAAAAAAGGTTCTCTTATGAATTACGAAGTCTGTGGAGCGAACTTTCAACAAAACATTTACCTGCATGCTGCGTGTGTGTGTGTGTGTGTGTGTGTGTGTGTGTGTGTGAACGTGCCTGCATCATGAATCCAGAGTGCTGCCTTCCCTATTCCGGGCCACGTCGCGTCCGCAGCCAGAGACGGACTCGCCGCGGCGGTCTGGGAGCAGTTAGGCAGGGAGTGCCCGCGGTAACGCGGCTTTTTCGTGCCGCAATCAATAGACGGCTGGCGGCTCCTCAGGGTAATCACGTATGTATACAGCGGCGCGCGCCGCATACCGATGGGCGTCGGCCAACTCTCTGGGGCGGCGACCGGCCATCGTCTGTCCGCTATCCTCTCCTCCTGCCATATTACAGGGGAACATAGTTGCAGCCCACGTACTGAGTCACCGTGCTCGTCTTTACCATGGTTTTTCCATCATTAAACGGACCAATGAGTGGAACTGTACACTACTGGCCATTAAAACTGCTACACGACGAAGGTGACGTGCTACAGACACGAAATTTGACCGACAGGAAGAAGATGCTGTGATATGCAAATTATTAGCTTTTCAGAGCATTCACACAAGGTTGGCGCCGGTGGTAACACCTACAACGTGCTGACATGAGGAAAGTTTCCAACCGATTTCTCATACACAAACAGCAGTTGACTGCCGCTGCCTGCTGAAACGTTGTTGTGATGCCTCGTGTAAGGAGGAGAAATGCGTACCATCACGTATCCGACTTTTATAAAGGTCGGATTGTAGCCTATCGCGAATGCGGTTTATCGTATCGCGACACTGCTGCTCGCGTTGGTCGACATCCAATGACTGTTAGCAGAATATGGAGTCGGTGGGTTCAGGAGAGTAATACGGAACGCCGTGCTGGATCCCAACGGCCTCGTATTACTAGGAGTCGAGATGACAAGCATCTTATCCGCATGGCTGTAACGGATCGTGCAGCCACGTCTCGATCCCTGAGTCAACAGATGGCGACGTTTGCAAGACAACAACCATCTGCACGAACAGTTCGACAACGTTTGCAGTAGCATGGACTATCAGCTCCGAGACCATGGCTGCGGTTACCCTTGACGCTGCATCACAGACAGGAGCGTTTCCGATGGTGTACTAAACGACGAAACTGGCTGCACGAATGGCAAAACGTCATTCTTTCGGATAAATACAGGTTCTGTTTACAACATCATGATGGTCGCATCCGTGTTAGGCGTCATCACGGTGAACGCACATTGGAAGCGTGTATACGTCATCGCCATACTGGCGTATCATCCGGCGTGATGGTATGGGGTGCCATTGGTTACACGTCTCGGTCATCTCTTGTTCACACTGACGGCACTTTGAACAGTTAACGTTACATTTGAGATGTGTTACGACCCGTGACTCTACCCTTCATTCGATCCCTGCGAAACCCTACATTTCAGCAGGATAATGCACGACCGCATGTTGCAGGTCCTGTACGGGCCTTTCTGGATACAGAAAATGTTCGACTGCTGCCCTGGCCAGCACATTCTCCAGATCTCTCACCAACTTAAAACGTCTGGTCAATGGTGGCCGAGCAACTGGCTCGTCACAATACGCCAGTCACTACTCTTGATGAACTGTAGTATCGTGTTGAAGCTGCATGGGCAGCTGCACCTGTACACGCCATCCAAGCTCTGTCTAACATTCTGCGTGTTCTATATCGTGTCTCCCTACCACTTTCGCGCGACGACGCTCTGAGCATGTTTTTTAGGGAATTGACTAGTTTGAACCTGGGACCTGTTGATGGGAAGGAGACGTCAGACCACACATGACATGTGGAGTTCAGAAGAGTTCAGTGAGACTAGCGATGATATAACCAAATACTTAATGATTTCAGCGTCAGCTCCCCTGCACTCCCTGTAAAAGAATCTTAATACTAACTAAATTTAGTGGCAGGGGTTCGAGGCTTTCCTATTTTTAGTTAGCTGGTAAAATAACGTCGAAAAAGCAGTTCAGTTTACCAATGGAAATTTTATTCTACTCACAAAACATTGTTTATAAATTGCACTATTGATAAAAGGAAATATTTTAATACAGGATGGTAAAAACCAACTGCGTTCAACAAAAATGTGAACGAATATTCCCTGAATGGGTTTCCAAGTTCTACAATGGATCGAAGGATGACCTATGCCATATCACATCTGTAATCTAGGTTTAAATCAAGTTTCACAGAAGAGAAAACTATCAAAATGGTCTACTGTGACCCTCAATTATCTTTAATTACTTTTCTAACTTGTCGTAAATTACAGTGGCTGATGTGGCTTCTCAATAACTATATAACAGAAAAACCATCGCTTTTCAGATTTTTACTTCAAGTGGCAAATGTGAACATCATGAGCTTTAATTGACGATCGACACTAGTATTACGCAAAAAGGGGGTGTAACAGATGAGACTTCTGCAGTTCTGAGTGAAGCTTTATGCGCTGTTATGCGGCGTCGCGTGCGTTCATTACCTTGTCGGTGTTCGTCAGGGGGCGCGGGCAACACAGCTCCGCTCACCTCGCCGTCTCGGAAGCAACTTTCTCCTAACTTCTCCTTACTACAATTTACCGAAGTTGGTTTAAAAAACTATCTGGCTGTGTTTTCATCTGACCAATCAGGGTCTCAATGTTAACCTTAAGCTCCGCCTACAAAAATTCTGTCCATCCAATGAGAAACGTTACACTTTTTGTGGTAGGTCAATGTTTTTAAAGTTTGCAACGTAACAGAGACGCGAAAAAAGTCTCACGCTAAAACTTGCAGCTGGTGTGGTCCTTTTTAGTATTATCGTAAGATCTATACTGTTCTTCTGGAGGGCTCTAGCTTTTAACATGGGCGGGGGGTGGTCCTGACGTAACAGAGACGCGAAAAAGTCTCACGCTAAAACTTGCGGCTGGGGTGTGGTCCTAGCGGTTAGCTGGCGACGTGGGGGTCCGTCCCTTATCGTAGGGCCTTCTAGCTTAACACGGTTCTGCTCTCGGCTTCTGTTCTCGTTTCTCCCCTCGGAACTGCGTCTGTCTCACGGTGGGAAGGTATAACATGCATTTAGGCATTCTCGTGTTAGTCTGTGGTATTCCATTTGCTCACTCGTTACTCGTATTACTTTGGTTAATTTAATGTCACGATTTATTCGGAGCTATGTGACATACTACTGGATTTGCTTATCATGTCAGGGTTTTCATGGAAGGTGTTGGATTTGTCTGACACCTTACATCTGTTTGACTCAATGCCCAGGCGTATCAAGGCCGTTATTATGGCCATATGTGGTTGTTCTGGGTACTGATTTCTCAGGATCTGTGCACCCAAATTGCGTGAAAATGTAATCACATGTCAGTTCTAGTATAATATATTTGTTCAATGAATACCCGTTTATCATCTGCATTTCTTCTTGGTGTAGCAGTATTAATGACGAGTAGTGTATTTGTCATGTATGAAACTGGATACAAACGTAATGACGAAAGAGGCTTCCGCATGATGTGTCACAGCCAAGTAATATAGCTCGATGTAACTTAGACCATATGTAGAAAGAAATGTCAGAGTATAGTACAGAAGGTTAATTAAATAAACACACAAGGTGAAGAACATAAATGAGGCTTTTATTCAAAGACAATAATTACACTGAAGTCAGAGTGATGCTCTCCTGGACATTGCAGAAATCTGGACATGGTTTTTAAGAGGATGTCTGATCGCCATGAGCGACAGTATGTGCTCTGCAGCGTCTTCCCATGCTGGCCAGTAGGTTGTCAAGGTTCTTATAGTAGATCGATCCGTTCCCGCACAATAGGGGCTGGGCAGTCGTCTGTGCATGTGAATATACTGCAATATGTCTCCCCAATGCATCCCCATGTGGTCGATGGTATTCAATTCGGGGGAAAGGGTAAACAGGTAATCCAGTCCGTACGCTGGATATCCTCTCGTTCCATTAGCCCCTCCTCTGGCGCAGTTAGATGCTGTCGCGCATTGACATCCACAAAAATTAAGCCAGGGCCGAATGCACCCCTGAAAACACGCACATGGGGAAGCACTGGTGTCACAATAACGTTGACCAATGGCTGTGCCGTGTTCAAAGGTATGTAAATCAGTACGCCCATGTAATATTATGTCTCCCTATGGCATAACTCATGGACCACAAAACGATCAAGTTAGACAATGTTCCTGGGTGCATTACTCGTTCCCACTTCTCGCCTTATGATGGTACATCCAGCATTGTCGAACATGATCGTTTTAGTGTTCTAGTGTTATAGTCTGTCTTTGCATAATGTTGCTGAGGCGTACAGGCTCCAAAATCTTTGAACATATTACACTATCCCTAAGCGTTATTGTGACGCTGTACTACTTCTAGGACATGTTTAATTTGTGCTTATATACTCTGATGAACAGTGTGATCGGTGATAGTGAATATCATGGACTGCTCTCTGGACCTGCTCATCATTGCTCGGTGCAACTGATGGACTACTTGTATGGAAATGAAGTCACTTGTTGCTGTCTGCACCTACTCAACATTGCTGGGTGCAACTGATGGACTGCTTCTACTGAAATGATGTCACTTGTTGGTGTCTGCACCTGCTCAACATTGCTGGGTGCAACTGATGGACTGCTTCTACTGAAATGATGTCACTTGTCGGTGTCTGCACCTGCTCAACATTGCTGGGTGCCACAGATGGAACTGCTTCTACTGAAATGATGTCACTTGTTGGTGTCTGCACCTGCTCAACATTGCTGGGTGCAACTGATGGACTGCTTCTACTGAAATGATGTCACTTGTCGGTGTCTGCACCTGCTCAACATTGCTGGGTGCCACAGATGGAACTGCTTCTACTGAAATGATGTCACTTGTTGGTGTCTGCACCTGCTCAACATTGCTGGGTGCAACTGATGGACTGCTTCTACTGAAATGATGTCACTTGTCGGTGTCTGCACCTGCTCAACATTGCTGGGTGCCACAGATGGAACTGCTTCTACTGAAATGATGTCACTTGTTGGTGTCTGCACCTGCTCAACCTTGCTGGGTGCAACTGATGGACTGCTTCTACTGAAATGATGTCACTTGTCGGTGTCTGCACCTGCTCAACATTGCTGGGTGCAACTGATGGACTGCTTCTACTGAAATGATGTCACTTGTTGGTGTCTGCACCTGCTCAACATTGCTGGGTGCAACTGATGGACTGCTTCTACTGAAATGATGTCACTTGTTGGTGTCTGCACCTGCTCAACATTGCTGGGTGCAACTGATGGACTGCTTCTGCTGAAATGATGTCACTTGTTGGTGTTGGCACCTGTTGACCATTGCTGGGCTGGAATTATCAACTATTTTTTTTTTTGAATAATTAAAAGTATTTTATGTGAACATTTGTGTAAACTGATTTTTTGTGTATTGTGTAAACTATTATGTAAAGCCACATGTATGAAAAGAATTTGTATTGCCTACTGTATTTTATATATTAGGTTATTGAAAGGTCAGTGCAAAGCCAAAATTTTAACTAATTATGTGATATTTAGGTATTAATATTATCTTTTATTTTTGTCTGTATTTTTCTGGACGAATTTGGTGGTATTTTCACCACCAATGCTGGGAAAAATACCATCAAATTCTGGGCTGTGGAGGAGGGGCATATGAAAGGTGGCTACACTGAGCCATTGCGCCAGAGATTGCGCCAAAGAGTATTATTAACCCGCCTCCACAGTGCTTGTTGAGAGCTCGTAGAAGTCAGTGCTTGTTAAGAGCTCGTAGTAGTCAGTGCCTGTTGAGGTCTCGTGGTAGTCTGTGCTGAGATGTTGTAGCAGAGAGTGTTTGTTGAGATGTGCTATTAGGCAGTGCTTGCTGAGATGTGATATTGGAGCGTTCCGGTTGAGATATAATGTAAGGATTAGAATGATTTTCATCAATATAAATGAGGTAACTAACTCCGTTTGTTTTTATTTCAGTGTCCTAAATAATGCGTCATTACAGGTTCAGTCAACAAAGCATCTGGCGTGTGTTCTTGTATTAGAGTGTAATTCTGCTTTCCTTACGCAATTATCGTATTTCTAATTTTCTTTTATCACGTCAGTATAATTGGTATTTAAAAATTCTTGTCTTGTTGAAGAACCGTGCCAGATGTGTGCGTTGAGTCATACTCCCACACACAGAACAATTACATTTGTGCTTTGGTTTAGTAGGTTTTATAGTTGCTGGGGACTTAATTAATTGTGTTAACGAAAATTTTCATTTCATTCTTTGTTGTTGTTCTTTGCAGTCAGATAGCGTAATAATACTAGTCAGGGCCAACCGATTACGAGACACAGCGTAATCGGACATACAGCTACTAAAAACTAAAAATATTTTCAATCATATTTAATTAAGACCCCATGCACGTGGCGACCGCTGCTTCGGATCGTCCCTTGGAATCTTCTGATTGTAAAAATAGTAGACAGTAGTATTGTTGCAGTAATTTGTAGTTTAGTAATTGTAGTCTATTTTGCATGTGTAGATTTGATAATTGTCATTCTTCTAATGGTATTTTTCTCAGAATTTGATTTGTTGTCTTGTATACGGGTTTGACAATTTAGGGCAATTATTTCAATTGTTCGATTAATCGTGTTTGAGGGAAACATTTCATGTAAATGGTATTGTTGGAGATGAGGAGTCATTGTGTGTAATTTTCGTACAGCGACGTGTTTTGTATGTTTTGTAAATGATTACGCGATCGATGAAAAAGGCAAAAATGATGGATAGTGAGAATGACGAAATTGTTAACATGGCGAACTCGCCAACAGAGGAAAACAGTATCATGAATAATGAAGTGGAAAACAATGTAATAAGTCGGGAAAATAGTCCGGAACCATTTCAAAATTTTTCTCAATCAGAAAATTCACAGAATACGAGATTAACGATAGAAGATTATGGAATAGTATCGAACACAGATAGCTTTACAGCTATGACGAAGGAAGCTGGTTTTGTGGGAAATGTTAGGGGCGAAAGGAATTTCGAACAAGTTAATATGGAGCAGTTGATGAGTGCTATATTAAATGTGGGATCGCAGTTACGATCTGAATTTAAAACAGAGATAGGAACAATTAAAACTTGTATGGGAACAATGGAAACACGGTTAGACTCACTGGGATCACAAATAGGAACAATTAAAACCGAGATGGGAACTTTGGGATCTGAATTAAAAGCTGATATGGGAACAATGGAAGCACAGTTTCGATCTGAATTAAAATCACAGATGGAAACAATGGAAACACGGTTAGACTCACGAATAGGGACATGTTTCAAAAACATGAAAGATGAATTAAAGAAAGAAATCAGAGAAGTACAACCGATTTTGAATGCTCACAATAATAGATTAATTGCAGTAGAGATTAGACAAAGGGAACAGGATAGAGAACAGGAAGAAAGAGATCGCGTGATAATACAGAAATTTTCAGAGTTAAATTTACAACGTGCAAAAGATCAGGAAGAAATATTTGAGAGAATCGAGGAATCCGTAGCAAATGACAGATTAAATAATCTAACACAACAATATGAACAGTTAACTACTAATTGTGTTAATACTGAAACCCGAGTCGCGACACTTACGGAAGACGTAAATAAACAGAAAGAACAAATAGGTGATTTATCAAAAAGAGTTGAGGAGATTTCAGATAAATTGACAAGTCTTAGTTTAAATGGGGACAGAGATTCAGATGATACAGCACCATTGCCATTTGCAGAAACCGAAGAGTACCAGAACATAAATAAGCATGTTGAAAATCAGGGAAAATTTAATGAACGCGTTAAAAGGGAAGTTGAGGCATTACGAAAGCAAGTCAAACAGATCGAAGGCGAAATTGTAGGAAAAGACAGCAAAAGAAATTTGGAATCACAGATAGCAGGGGGGTTTGAAGAAAATAATTTGTTTCATTTACGGGATGCGACAAGAGAGCGCCAGGCGCGCGAACTTGACAATAATCGTCATTGGGACTGGAACAGACGCGGTAGGTCTTTGTCGCCACGAGGCGAAAACTTTGACTATAAACACTTTTTGACTGTTCGGAAATTTAAGATCTTCCGCAACTCTAAGAATGACATACATCCATGTGCATGGTTAGATCAATTTACGTACGCACTCCCGCCAGATGTGCCACTAAGTAACAAACTGGAAGTTATGTGCAGCTATTAATGTCCTCAGGGGATTCACTACTCTAAGTGAATATGTGCCGTAGCGAGCATAGGGCCCCGAGCTGTTTTAGTTTTCTGCACCTCTGCCTACTCTTTTACTATTCTTTGCATCTGTCAAACCAGCTCTTCGACTATCAATCTATCTAGAGAGTAAGTAAACATTAACCGGATATGACTAATTGTACCTAAAAGTGATTTCGTAAATTACCATTTGGACTTATTGTACCTTCAGCAGCATTCTTTCGTAGCTTAAATGAAATTTTACTTGTTTATCTTCGTGACAATATTACTTCATATGTTGACGACATTCTTATTGCTAAACGTTCTTGGAGTGAGCACAACAAAATTTTGGATTCATTGTTACGTGTCTTTGCAAGTGTTGGCATTACAGTAAACTTGGAAAAACCTGAATTTGGTCGTTCTCAGGTGAAATTTGTCGGTCACATTATTTCTACAGAAGGTATTCTCCCTGATCCAGAAAAATTAGATGCTATTCGTAATTATGCTGTTCCTACTACAAAACGTGATGTTCGTAGTTTCCTTGGTGTCTGTAATTTTCTTAGACGCTTTGTTAGATTGGACGATTTGGCCACACCTCGTTTTTGCGAACTATCTGGAAAGTTCTTTTTAAATGAAAATCGGTCGACAGCTCTATTTGGTTAGTTTGTATTCCTGATGAGTGGGTTAATAAGCTGATTTGGTATACGCATTTCAGTTATGCACACTTTGGTCCCAGAAAATGCTTTCATAAATTACGAGAAAATTGCTTCTTCTGTAATATGGAAAAGCGTATTCGATCTGTTCTTGCCAAATGCAAATTATGCAAAAGGCTAAGCTGCCAACAGTTTCTCACAGAGCACCGTTGTTTCCTATCATTCCAGCGAAATTAAAGGAGATGGCTGCAGTTGATTTGTTCGGTCCAGTGGTTCTTTCTACTAATGGTTTTGCGTACATTTTCGTAGCAGTGGAGTTGACGTCAAAATATGTGTGTTTTACACCTTTACGCAAAGCAATAGCTCGTTCAGTATCTAACGCTTTCATCAAACATTTTCTTAAAGAAGTTGGTCATGTTGATAAGGTTATATCAGATAATGGATCACAGTTTCGTTCTAAAATTTGGCTTCGTACTCTACAACGTCGTAAAATTAAACCAATTTTCATTTCACTTTTTCACCCTCAATCTAACGCTTCAGAGAGATGGATGAAGGAAATCAATAAATTGTGTCGACTTTATTGTCATCAGAATCACAGAACTTGGGATCAGTATCTTCATATTTTTCAAAACATTCTGAATGAACTTCCTAATGACTCAACTTCTTTACCGCCTATACTGATATTAAAAAACAGAGCACCGACAAATCGCATAAATGAAATCGTTCCTTTTCCGCCTGCACGGAAACTGCGGCATTCTGAAGTTGTCAACCTGGCTCTGCAAAATGTTGCATCTGCGGCTGCTAGAAGAGAGAAATCAGCTAAGCGTCCTGGTCGTTCAAAAATCTTGTCAGTTGGTCAAAAAGTATTAATTAAGTCTCATCGTTTGTCTCACAAAGGAAAGGGCTTGTGTCGCAAATTTTTTCTGCTTTATAACGGTCCATATAGAATTCGCAAAATTATACATGATAACACTGTTGAAGTAGAAACTCTTAAATCACGGAGCTCTAAGGGAATACATCATATATCAAACGTCAAAATTTTTGTGGAATGACATACTTGTGAGAAACAAACAGCTACATGTAAACACGCAGAGAGTACAAGGATACCGCGATGTGTTTTGGCGGCGGCACATACTCAAAGCAACAGTCAAGTCTGCGCGCCGCACAAGGCAGTCGTTGACCGAAAATAATTGCTTCCTACGTCACGCGCCTACAGCTGATCGAGCGCTCAGTGCGAATGCACTGACAGCCATAAACAAATACACAGTCTAATTTCTCCGACTAAATTTAGTATAAAGCTATAGTGACTTGATGAATTATGTTATTAACATTCAGTATTTTTCAGGATACGGTTGTAGAAAATATTTAAGAACTTCAGGTAAATTCTGTGCGTGTCCGACGTTAAGACGACTTGCTATCGAGAAATTTTCAGAAAGAATGTAATTTCCAAGAAGAAACTAATAAACTAAAAAGGTAACTATTAATTGAGTTCATTTTTCAGGTAACATATTTCCACTTAGGTACGTACTTTAGACGTAATTTGCTGCTCGCAATTACGTGATTCATACTTTGTGCTAAATTTCATGTTCTATGAAATTACTTGTGAAGCGACGTGCTTGCGTACGTTAACTGATTTTGACAATGATTATTAATGAACTGGGTTGTAACTTGTGTATATTATGCATCGCTTGGCTGCACTGCTTTTTCACTGATGTCATATTTTTTTTAATTATGTGCCTGCTGTGCTTATTTATTTAAATTATAGTTGTCACCTGATTTATTGTGCTGATGTGGTTAGGTATGTAAGTTATACTTTGTGATTTATCTGCTTGCGCCTTCATGTTTACTTATTAAGATGACATATGAACATTTATTTGCTTATGCTGATATGATGCTAATGACCTGTTTATTATGTTAGATAACATATGTTTGCTGCTATGCGTATGGATTGCATATTTATACATTTCTGTTTTGTTGTCATAACTACTCTTTAATTTGGTGTATAGAAATGCTGATAATCTGTGTACAAACGGAGAGTTTAGGTCACACTATTGGATTAATTATAGATTGTTCGCTTGGCAGAGCCTCGTTGTAAGAATTGTGCTGCATACACTTGTTGACATTCTGTTCTCTACTGGTATATTTACTCGCTATTGCTTGTTTTGCTTACACTCAGTGCCTTATATTTTTGAGATAAGAAAATGAACTGCTATAATTCGACGAACGACATTGGTACAAAGAACTTCGTTGAGGTCACATGAGCTGGAGGTTTTATGGAAGCTGTATAACTCTATGCTAATAGGAAGGAAGCTAACGACATGACATACCATTACTAGGTTTAGACCATTAACAATTATTACACTGCATTTTTCGCGAGCAATTGAAATAGGAAGTGACACTTGACACAAGAAATACTCCACATGTTTGCTTCTGTTTGCCATAATTCTTGAAGTGGTGTACACACTGTGAAATATTATGATCATTCACATTCCGTAATCGTACTTAATTACTGAGAGTTATTCGAACTAAGTCTGTTAGAGATCATGTATGCATTTCTTTCGTTTATAATTCATAATGAGTAGAAGATTTGGCTCAGATGGATTACACAGAGGTTGTGTGTTGACAATGTTTCTTCGAATTGTATGGGATGATGAACTGAAGTTTGCATTAGGATTTTATCTGTACTTGTTCGAGGAGACTCACTAGAGGAAAGAGTTGTTATGGAAGTGAAATGAGATTGCTAATAAGGTTTATATGTATCGACGTATTGAAGAGGTATTATTGAGGTATTATTGAGATTGTGTGAAGTTGATGATTATTGGAGTTTTGGTGGATAAGAGGTAAAGTAAGTGAGGAGCATATATTGGCAATAAGGTTTATATGTATCGACGTATTGAAGAGGTATTATTGAGGTATTATTGAGATTGTGTGAAGTTGATGATTATTGAAGTTTTGGTGGATAAGAGGTAAAGTAAGTGAGATGCATATTTTTTTTGTTGGTCTTATGGAACAAGGAGGATGAAGATAGCAGACTAGAACACTAAAGTAGAAGGAAGATAGTCTATATACACACTTTGTTAAATCACTAAGCAGTATATACTTTTTTTTGAAGAGAGGAAGTATTTGCATATCTTGGCTCACTGACAGTTGTTCAACAACAGAACATTTGCTCTGGCTTGGCAAACATTGGTCTTGACATGATGACTATGACGTTGACCTAACTATTATTGACTATTGTACATTGCTGCCACTACTACTTGATACACATGATGAACATCAGATTTTGACAGAATTACATTTACACAGTTAACACTATTCAATTACACAGTAGTACGTAATGTGGACGAAAGATGAATGAGTGTGTTTTGTGTGTTTTCCTTTCCTAATCCTACCCACCTATCTCGTAAATATTATTTTATTTGTTTGTAGTGGCTTGCACTGACACCCATAAATGTTATAGGTTTACTGATATTTGAGTATTTGTAATAGTTAATATGAAAATTATCTGACATCATTTGTGTGTTTGTTATGATTTGTATGTTTAGTGTAAAAGCATTTGTATGTGTATTCAAACTATTGTTCATGCTTGAACTGTGTGATCAGTGATAGTGAATATTATGGACTGTTACTTGTACTTCTTCTACATGATTGGTGCCACTAGGACATGTTTAATTTCTGCTGATGAACAGTGTGATCAGGGATAGTGAATATTATGGACTGTTACATGTACTTTTTCTACATGATTGGTGCCACTAGGACATGTTTAATTTGTGCTTATATACTCTGATGAACAGTGTGATCGGTGATAGTGAATATCATGGACTGCTCTCTGGACCTGCTCATCATTGCTAGGTGCAACTGATGGACTACTTGTATGGAAATGAAGTCACTTGTTGCTGTCTGCACCTACTCAACATTGCTGGGTGCAACTGATGGACTGCTTCTACTGAAATGATGTCACTTGTTGGTGTCTGCACCTGCTCAACATTGCTGGGTGCCACAGATGGAACTGCTTCTACTGAAATGATGTCACTTGTTGGTGTCTGCACCTGCTCAACATTGCTGGGTGCAACTGATGGACTGCTTCTACTGAAATAATGTCACTTGTCGGTGTCTGCACCTGCTCAACATTGCTGGGTGCCACAGATGGAACTGCTTCTACTGAAATGATGTCACTTGTTGGTGTCTGCACCTGCTCAACATTGCTGGGTGCAACTGATGGACTGCTTCTACTGAAATGATGTCACTTGTCGGTGTCTGCACCTGCTCAACATTGCTGGGTGCCACAGATGGAACTGCTTCTACTGAAATGATGTCACTTGTTGGTGTCTGCACCTGCTCAACCTTGCTGGGTGCAACTGATGGACTGCTTCTACTGAAATGATGTCACTTGTCGGTGTCTGCACCTGCTCAACATTGCTGGGTGCAACTGATGGACTGCTTCTACTGAAATGATGTCACTTGTCGGTGTCTGCACCTGCTCAACATTGCTGGGTGCAACTGATGGACTGCTTCTACTGAAATGATGTCACTTGTTGGTGTCTGCACCTGCTCAACATTGCTGGGTGCAACTTATGGACTGCTTCTGCTGAAATGATGTCACTTGTTGGTGTTGGCACCTGTTGACCATTGCTGGGCTGGAATTATCAACTATTTTTTTTTTTTGAATAATTAAAAGTATTTTATGTGAACATTTGTGTAAACTGATTTTTTGTGTATTGTGTAAACTATTATGTAAAGCCACATGTATGAAAAGAATTTGTATTGCCTACTGTATTTTATATATTAGGTTATTGAAAGGTCAGTGCAAAGCCAAAATTTTAACTAATTATGTGATATTTAGGTATTAATATTATCTTTTATTTTTGTCTGTATTTTTCTGGACGAATTTGGTGGTATTTTCACCACCAATGCTGGCAAAAATACCATCAAATTCTGGGCTGTGGAGGAGGGGCATATGAAAGGTGGCTACACTGAGCCACTGCGCCAGAGATTGCGCCAAAGAGTATTATTAACCCGCCTCCACAGTGCTTGTTGAGAGCTCGTAGAAGTCAGTGCTTGTTAAGAGCTCGTAGTAGTCAGTGCCTGTTGAGGTCTCGTGGTAGTCTGTGCTGAGATGTTGTAGCAGAGAGTGTTTGTTGAGATGTGCTATTAGGCAGTGCTTGCTGAGATGTGATATTGGAGCGTTCCGGTTGAGATATAATGTAAGGATTAGAATGATTTTCATCAATATAAATGAGGTAACTAACTCCGTTTGTTTTTATTTCAGTGTCCTAAATAATGCGTCATTACAGGTTCAGTCAACAAAGCATCTGGCGTGTGTTCTTGTATTAGAGTGTAATTCTGCTTTCCTTACGCAATTATCGTATTTCTAATTTTCTTTTATCACGTCAGTATAATTGGTATTTAAAAATTCTTGTCTTGTTGAAGAACCGTGCCAGATGTGTGCGTTGAGTCATACTCCCACACACAGAACAATTACATTTGTGCTTTGGTTTAGTAGGTTTTATAGTTGCTGGGGACTTAATTAATTGTGTTAACGAAAATTTTCATTTCATTCTTTGTTGTTGTTCTTTGCAGTCAGATAGCGTAATAATACTAGTCAGGGCCAACCGATTACGAGACACAGCGTAATCGGACATACAGCTACTAAAAACTAAAAATATTTTCAATCATATTTAATGAAGACCCCATGCACCATGTTCATCTTTTCAGTGGCACATGACAGTGAGCGCCATACCAAACGACGTATAACGAGAGGGTATTCAGCGAGGTAACTGACCTGCGCGTTCCTCTGGCTTCAGTCCCATCGAGAATGTGTTGGACGCGTTGCAGAGATGTATTACAGCACGCCCATGTGCACCGTCGACCATCTGAAACCTGTCTGACGCACTGTTGGGGATAACGACAGTGGTGGCGCAGAAGCTATCACACTGGACTCGCATTCGGTGGGGGGCGGGGGGGAGAGGGGGGGGGGAAGACGGTTTAAACCCGGGTCCGGCCATTCTGATGTAGGTGTTCCGTGATTTCGGTGGATCTCTGTATCGGACCATAGGACCAAATTGCAGAACATCCACTTAACTCCGTCCACTGAATTCCGTGGTGATCATACACTCTCTTAAGAGCCATGCACCCTCTTTTGTAATGTTCAGCAGTGGCGTAGCGTGAGGGGAGACTTTGAGACTTAGTCTCTCCTGTATTCGTGCTTAGAAAAGATGCAATAGTAATTCATAACAAAAATATAAACAACTTTCTACTAAGAGCACTAAATGTGCGAAGACATCAGTTTTGTAGCCCGCGCCGCCGCACCCTGAGTGTTGGTGTATCTGCCTGCTTGAGACTCGACTGCTCTCAGTCTCTGCCAGGCCGTTCTCGGCGCTCCTCCACTTCCCCTCTTCCACGAAGGCTGGTGTGCTGTACTTGCTAGCAGGTATCGAGACTAGTCTCTGCCGCTTCTATGCTGGCTTTTAACACGGAAGTGAACAGTCTCGCGCTTTGTGTTCACAGTCATTCTTGGGTGATTTTAGTGCATATTTTCGTTGTGTCGCCAACATGAGTGAGCCAGCAACTGTACACCTTATAGAATTTTTATTAAAAACGCCTTTTTCTAAATTAACGTACGAAAAAAAGTGCGAATTGAAGGACAAACGAACTACTCCTATACTCAGTGTAGTTTTAAGTGAAACCAAACAAAAACGCACTTTTCAGACAGCCTGGTACGAAAAGTATGATTGTCTGACTGCGGATGTCTTCTGTTTGTTGGTGAAAAGGAATGATGCAGTGAGGGCATTTGTACAATAAAGAACTTTGACAGGAAAGCACAAAAACATCAGACATCGAAACGTCACCTGCAGAACAAAGAATCATTTCAGTTATTGGGCAAAAGTAGAATTGAGCCCGCCCGTTCTGAAGCCGCTCGTCTGACAGCAATAAAATACAACGAACAAGTTGCATCCAGCAGGAGAGTATTGGATCGTCTTATCCAGGGAATTGTATTTCTTTGTAAACAAGAACTGGCCTTTCGCGGCCATCGGGAAGACGAATCCTCCAGCAACAAAGGTAACTATCTGGAATTGTTGGATTTACTAGATCAAGTAGAGCAGTTAATCCGAGACCATCTGTCATCATCCTCAACCTTTTAAGGAACGTCTCCAGATATACAGAATGATGTTATAGAAATGATAACTCTGGCAGTTAATGAGAAAATAAAATCTGGAATTCAGAACTGCAACTCCATTTCCATTCAGGCTGATGAAACATTAGGCGTATTATGTAATAGTCAAATGAGTATAATATTCAGGTACTGTATTACAGACAAAATTGAGGAAAGATTCGTTGGATTTTACGATGTTTCTAGAGATAAAACTGCTGAAGGTTTGTCAAACATTGTTCATGCAGTATAGAAAGAATGGAATGTGGAGGGAAAAGTGGTTAGTCAAACATATGATGGCGCTTCAGTAATGGCGGGCAGAGAAAGAGGACTACAACAATTGGTGAAGCAGTTCTGTCTCTATGCGCTCTTTCTTCATTGTTAGTCACACCAACTGAATGTGGTACTGTTACATGCCTCCAAAATCATACGACAAGTTCGCATGTTTGTAGGTGATCTTACTGCATTCCATTCGTTTTTCAGCAAATCATCAAAACGATCTGTATTGCTAACTGAGACAGGATTTAAACTGCCACATGCGAGCAACAATCGCTGGAACTTTCGTTCCAGAGAAGTTTCAACATCTAGTCATTTCTCAGGGCTATATAGTGTTTTTAATTATATATTTGATGATACAGACCCTCAGTAGGACCCAGAATCTTTGAGCTGTGCTTTGGGAATGAAACGACGGATGGATGATCCTACGTTTGTCTACTTGCTTTGCTTCTACAGAGGGTGCTTTGTTTATGTTGATCATCTCTTTAACATTATTCAGTCAAAATCTGTCAGTATAACTGCTTGCCACGATGAAATAAGAACTGTTTTGAGAAACTTACGACAATTAAGAACGGAAACATTCGTTGATGAACGCATTAAATACAGCTTGTGTTTGAATGGCAACTTATCATTCTGTGACAGTCAAAAGGCATCTCTCAGGTCACTAACTTACGAGATACTGGATTTGCAAATTGTTCCGATGGAAAGAAGGTTTCAAGACTTTCCCTAAATTCAGATTGTTGAACTTTTGAACGAAAAGTGTTTCCCGAACTATCAAAAAGAATTCCCAAAGTTGAAACTGCTTCAATTATTAGAACAGTACCCGTTTTTCAAACAAGAACAAGGTGAAAATGAACTGTGTAACATATACACTGATGAGAAAAAACACTTATCTCCAAGAATCCTTTTAAAGTACATTGTCAACACTGATTTAGATTCCGTTTATTTGCAGAAAAGTCATTTATGGTATTACTTGACTAAAATGAAATTCCAGTGTTTCTGGAGAAAGAACTCAACAATAGGATGAACTACAGAGATAAGAAAAGAACTGGAAAGCAATAGCATCAAAGAATGGGAAAGAACAGACACAAACATTTTTAGGAATTATACCTTATTCCTTCCAAGTTAGAAAAATGAAGAAGAAAAAACATGGACACAAAGAAGGAAAATACAAGGTGGAGAAAATGAAACAGTGCTGGGAAGATAGGAAACAACAAAGAAAGAGTAGGGACTCAAGTTGTCAAGCAACCACAGTAGACCAACACGAAGAAAAAAATCAGTCGCGAAACGCATAATTGAATTTAAGAAAAAATATTGGAACTATTCTGAAAGAATAGCAGCCAGCAGAAATATTCAGTGTTTAGAAATACCGAAACGACTACAAACTGAGTGCAGTCAAGAAACGAGAACGTTTTTCCTGACTCGGACGTCAGGACGTTTACATTGCCGCGCACAGCTTTTTCGCAAAACATTTAGGACACAATGCTGTCCAAAGGAAATATTTAGACACGTCCTGAAACGGAAGATACCTGTTCAGCAAACTAGATATCGGCGATGTAATTACTTGTGGCCGTCACACGGGCTGAAGTCTGAAAGAGGTAGCAAATGTGCTACAAATCGTCATCCGGATTTGATCTCTCGCCAGAATGCGATATGATGAGAAAAATTCATCCATTAATCTCAATGTGGATGGACATTATCGCCTGTGAAGGGCGAGTTCGAGCAACTACAAGTCCAAAGCGTCGCGTATGTGAACGCTGTACTTTACTTCCACAAGAATTATAATTGTTAACGACATGTCCTCCATGACCAGGGAACTATTTAACAAAGTGCATCACCATAACATGCCTTCACCCCTACCCCCAAATAATTACACGACGTTCCATTAGTCGAAAGGGCTACCAGTTTCTGGTTTGATTAATGTGGACGAGATTTTTTTTAATGAAACAGTATTTTTCTGTAACAAGAATAGTACTCGATCTCTTCTTAGTCCAGTCTCAATGCACATCGCTATTCTGCCTCTACACTTCCACGAGAGTGAACATACAGATCTCATTGGCAGAGTTTTCTTGCCATCCCATGCTGTTAAGGGCACAAAATGGTCCTGTCTTGAAAGATTATTTTCGATGTACCTTGTTGCTGCTACGAAGAATATTTTTCATCACCATGTCTAAAATGTCGCACTTGACCTTGACACTGCTTTCACTGTTTTCTGCTCTGTTTCATGATTGTTTAGGATTTTGCTTTGGCAAACAGGGTACCAATGATGTTCTTCTACTATTACGTTGTAAGCTTCACCGCTAAGGGCCGCTTGTAACCGCGCCCTACCTAACCGACCTACTGGATTGCTATATAATTGACCGTCATCGCGTATGCCCATTCAATTTTACATTGAGTACGGCTATCGAAGAATGTAGCCGACGACAATGCCGAGCTGCTACTGTTGCTGCTGCTGGCTGAGATCCACAAATCGTCTCCAGAGCCACGGATAATTCTGGGACAGGTTACAGAATTGCAACTTCTTCCGCCTGTCCACTCCTACCGTGCTCTCAATAGTCGTGGGTTAACGAATTAGGTGCGTCTACACTGACCCGGGTATAACTGCACACCGCCTCTGCGAAAGCGCCCAACAAACACTGCAGCACTCTTTCATCACTCAAGCTGCTCTGCTTCCTCTCTTCTCGCAGCGTGACAGCGACTAGCATACGGAAAGATGAACAACGGCACAGCTACTGCCATTTCGTCGTTGCTATTGATACATTAAAATTAAAAAAAGTTTCCTTGCCTATTACCCAGCAATTTACAATTTTTACGTTATAATTACTATATATCATATACATCCACAAATAAAGGCACTATTACATCCATTACACATTAAATATAGTTTCTGTAAGAAAGCCTGTAGATTCAGAATTAGAAGTCCAGTACAAGTTATCAACGGATATTAAACGGCCAAAATTTTTGGACTGGGCTGAAAGTATTTTCTGTGCATTTTCTATATTCCACGAGTTTTTTCCTGGAGGGAAACAGATTCATGGAATGTCCGAAGGCATACAAATAAAAATGCAGATCTGTAAATGCATGCTGTTTGTTTGTATAAATTTTGTTAATCACTCATTAAGCTTCTCATTAGCTATCATTATTATGTGTGGACACGAAACTGGCACGACAACACTGTGTCATTATAACTGTAGTGTACCATAACATATTTTAAACAAGAAAATTACGTCTTTCAAGAAAATCATTACTTTAGAAATTAAGAATTCATGTCAGTACTGTACAAGAAAACGTAGCATAGTTAAAGGTATACAAGAGAATGAGTAAAAAGATAAAAAACATGATACAAAATCACTACAGTCCGATCCACGAACGATGGCGGTTCACGCTTGTCAAGGCACGGACGGGAAAGGCATTGTTGACGATTCCAAGAGACAAATGCGGTACGCGCATGTGCTTGCGTGGAGTAAGCGTATGTTCTGCAAATTATGTCTCTCGCTTGCTTGTGCAGAATTTATCGCTTACCACCACCATCAGCAATGACAGCTCTGGACAAATGAAACAGAAATTCGCCAAACAACTCGTTACGATCAAGTTTAAAGATCACATTAGTTACAGCACTCAGAGCGGAGGGCTCAAAAATCTGCTGAACGTTCACTGGCTGTCGTAGTATGTATGACGTAGGTGCGCAGAACAAGCCTTAACACGACCGTCATCGTTCGTGACTCCAGTTATAGTTATAATGTGCACTATGCACAGTTTTTCATAAATATCATGATCATTAACAGACTGCATTTCTCATGATGACCGTTTATGCGTTTCGAGGACGGGTCCAGATCAAACTTAGATATGTGCAACAAAGCATTACACTGGTTGTGCTGGAAAGAAAAATGGCACGTTCCACACTCGTATTTACAAAGGGCGCCACAGCGTTCCAAGAGCACACAGCAGCCCAGTCCAGACGTGGCACTGTTGGACGAGCCACAGCGGCATGCTTTATTTCTCTGTGTGAGCAGTGGCACTGCAGAACGTCCACCTGCCGCGCATTCGTTCTTTGAAAACTCACTCCCGAGTAATCTCAAAGAGTCCTTATATTTCTACCACAGTGGGTAACTCAACACTATCCGTATTTACACGCATACACAGACCTGAAACCCATACATTGTCTGAGTGCATCGGTATTCGCTTACATAATACGAGGGTCATTCAAAAGTTAAACAAATTGGTCTGGTGAAAACATTTACTTTTACAAAACAATACTTTTTCTACTTTTCAACATAATACTCCTGAACTTTTATGGACTTGTTCCAACGGGCTACAAGCTTTTTTATTCCGGTTGCAAAGAACTCTTTATTCTGATTTTTGAACCAATTTCTCACAAACTTTTTCACGACGTCGTTGTCCTGGAATCTCTTCCCACGTCATGCCTCCTTCAGAGCGCAAAACAAATGGAAATCACTAAGTGCTACATCAGGACTATAAGGTGGATGAGGCAGTACTTCCTAGCCCATTTTCTCGATGGTTTCACGAGTTAGCTGAGCAATAAGAGTACGTGCGTGGTCTTGCTGGAGAATCGTAACTCTTCTCTGAGCTCCACGACGTCTCTCTCTCTCATGGCTGGCTTCACCTTGTTTAAAAGCAAATCCGAGTACTATTTTCTGTTCATTGTACGCTGCTCATCGAGATAATCACAAAAAACTGGACCTTCAAAATCCCAAAACACCATCAACATGACTTTTCCTACTGATGGTTGGGTTTTGAATCTTTTCTTGACAGAGTTGATGTGCTTCCACTCCATGCTTTGTCTTTTTGATTCTGGCTCATAATAGTGAACCAAAGTTTCATCACAAGTTAAAGTTTTGTTGAGGAAATGCTCACCTCCTCTTTCATAACGTTCCTTTAGCTCTGTGCGTACTCTCAACCATGTTTCCTTCTGGGACCCATCTTGCACATGTTTCACGGTACTTAAGCTTGTTACAGATAATGTTATGAACTGTACCAATACTAACTTGAACCTTATCAACTATCATTTCCACAGTCACATGGCGGTCGGCACCAATAATGTCATCAATTCGACTTTCAAGTGATGCAGTTGAAACTACAACTGGTCGACCAGAACGGTGTTCGTCAGTCACTGAGTCGTTACCATTTTTCAACTGCTCTACCCACGTGTAAAAATTTGCACCATTCATATAATCTTCACCATAATCTTTAGACATTCTACAGTGTATATTCACCGGTTTCTCTCCTTCAGAAAGTAAAAAACTAACAACAGAACGTTGTGCAACTAATGTGGACGTTTCAAGCGAACTCGCCATCTTGAAATGTATTTTTGAGGTTCTAAAGAAAACCATGTTGATACATCATTTGATCAGGGCTCATTCCAACTTAAAGCCATTCCAACTTAAAGCCATAAAAGTACCAAAATTGCCCTACTAACAGTTTTTCCACAGACCAATTTGTCTCTTTAATTATTGAATGACCCTCCTACATAGTACAAAAGAATTTTTACAACATACTATTTACAAAATTACAAATGACACGTATACCAGAGTGACATTTATACATATTGGCCATGGCTTGTGTTTTCCTCTCATTTCAGTGGCTTTCAGAACATTTACTCTGTAAGCTAAATTTCTCGTTATGCTTTCTGCAAATTCATTGACGACCGTCTGGTCCAAGAATTAAATTTGGAATAAATTTTGAAAATTTCAATAATTCAGTTTTTTACTGGAAATTCCTCCTCAATTTAGTTTTGGACTGATACAATTTCTAGTCAATAATCTTCCGTACAGGCAACAGGTTGCCAGAATTAGGAAGAGCTAAATAGTAAGCATTAGTGAGGTATACCGACAAACTTAAAAGGCCTATTATAAATGAATGTAATTTTTGAAATCTCATTATCAGTTGCGCTCGATTTCTCGTTCATTGTAACGAGAATGAGGTCGCCGATTGCAAATTTGGCAAACCCAGCTTTCGAGTCGTGACGCCTGGGTTTTCCTTTTCAGTACCTCTTGTGAACATTCTTTCTTCACCACAATGCTATCTCGAGGAGGGAAATCAGTTACCTCTTCCACCAAACTTTTCGGCATATGGTCTAATGGCATCCCCGCCGGAGTGAATCCTGTAGATTCTTGAATATAAGCATTCATAATCTTTTCAAAATGATTTATACATTTGCCCCAAGCCCTGTGATTATGGTGACAGTACTTTCAGCAAAGTCGCCACAGATCACGCATGTATCGTTCCTCTGGATTTCTGGAACGGCAGCAGGCCGAGGTGTGTATCACTTCAAACCCATTGCTATCCATACATTTTTACCATAATTGGGAAGTGAACTGTGCCCCATAATTGGACAAAATGGTTTATTTGCCAATGTGTACAAGGCAATCGTTTGCAAGTTTGTTATAAACCGCTTTAGCTGCTGCCTTTCTTATCGTACACAATGAACTTCGAAAAGCCATCAATCGCTACTAACACGTAGCCGAAATTAACTGAGATCTTTGTCAGGGTATGATATAGGTCCGCACACGCTACCTCTAGTACATTTTCAGGTCTTAAGCTCTGCATAGGACCACGATTTGTGCGGTTGCTCACGCTGACACTTATCGCAAGTCTTTAACCTATCTGTTACTCTCTATAACATGTTAAAATTTCATCAACTTCAGCTATTTCCTCTGTAAATTTCTTTGGTCCGCAATGACCACAGGTTAATGATAATAGTCTACTATTTGGGTGATGTATTTCATGGGCCAGCACATGCGCCAAGTGTCGCTATCCTCATCTTAGCTTATATACCGGATATTTTTGTACATCCTGTAATACTTCCTCAACTTTTCTCCGTCTTTATTCTTTTCGTCATACATGGTCTTCACAATTTTCAAGTATTCGTCCTCTCTTTGATGACAACGCCTATTTTTGCGAAAAATCTATCTTCTTTCGTCAATCCACGTCTTGAAAATAGTGCAATTTCAGTACACCTTTCGATTCGTAATCCCGTAGCAAGTCCTCTTTCACATCAAGGTCATTGCAGAAAAATCACTCAGACTCCGACACCAATACTTTAATCTAATGGTTTTTTAATTTTCTGTTCTTGGACATTCTTAAATTCTATCTGCCTGTTCTGCAATTGTTAAAGACTTTTGACCCCAACACTGTAACATTTTTATCAATTTCTTCGATTAAAGAATCTTGTATCACCTACAGTTCGCTAACTGCCAAGTCAGGTAAATTTTCTTTGGAAAGGTGGCTATCATCTTCCATACTGCTTGGACAAATTGAAAGGGTACAGTACCGCCCGACATTGAAAATAGGTACAACATACTTCATTATTTTTGTCAGAACAACACATTTTTTTCTAATAATAACTCAATTTCAATTAATACAGTGAAGCCGGATACCAGTGTGGGAAAGAATGACAATTTATTTATTTAATTGATCACATGTGCACTCCCACAAAGTAAATCCCTACATCCAGTTTGGTGATATCTGTGAAATGAATGAATGTATGGTCGTCTGCTAACCGCAGATAGTGAATGTGAATATATGATCATCTTTGAGACGATCCTTTGGCCACCTTTGGTGGAACCAAAGAGATGAAATATACCGGAGCTTTGAGTGCCTGAAATGTGGCTGACCAATATGGTAGCAAGGTGCTCCCCCACTTCAGCAGAGGTGCAAGAGGACCTCAAGAACGGCCATGTTTCGGCACTCTGCCGCTAGATCTTGTGCTGTTAAGACCTGTTTTAGTTGTGCTCTGTAAAGACAAAAGAGTGGAGACATGGTATGCATGTGGAATATTTAAGAGTAGTTTGAAATAATAATTTCTCTATTTCAGGAACTTTTGTGGGGAGAATTAAATGTCAGGCAGGTAATGTTAATGGGATTGTAGTAATCTTCGGAAGTGACCAACGGTCACAATGAAACCACGTGTAGCAATAAGTTGAAATACTTCCGTGTGCTTAAGCTGAGTTACTAGCGTGTGTACAATAAGCTGAAATATTTAAGAAATAGCGTGTGTACCATAAGTTGAAATATTTAAGAAATGGCGTGTGCAGGACTTGAAATTAGAGACGAGTACTTCCACGTGGTGAGTACTGTGTGAGTCTCAATCTGTGTATGATAAAAAGGATAAAGAGAAGTACTCGTCCATGGTATCAGTTGAGGACTCGCGTGTGTGATGAATACGTTCTTAATATTACTTTGCATGATATGATTCCGTGTGACGCTAGATTCAAACTCTGAGAGAGAAGCAAGGTGAGTCGGCCGTCTATCCAGCAACGCCACTTGGCTTGCATTGCACAGGAAGACGTGCATATATCTCCAGAGTTCATAGTAGGAAAGTAGAATTACGAAGTGGGGCAGTGTCGCGTGAAACTGGGATTAATATTAATTGAAGTGGGAAAGCTGAAAGTGATAATGTTGTGACTATTCCCTGTCTTGTATTTCATGTTGCAGTGTGGTGTATGTCATGTAATTTAAGTATGTGTGGTTTGCATGAGACAGTAGCATGGTAGTTTCGGAGGTAGTGGGTATGCATGTTCCTTTTGTACCGCTCGGTCTGGAGGAAAGTTTCGTGATGATGATTGTGAGAGTCGAAGTGTGAGAAATAATAAAAGATCCACCATCTTATCCAGAAAGTGCACTGTAGCGTTAAATAATTACGATACCATAATATAGAGATTCACCATTGTAAAGCCATGCCCACTGGGCGGAATTTCTCATGTGTTATTGTTGTAGGTTATAGAATTTGTGTGTTTAGGTTATAGAATTTACCGGAATAAATAAGATAGTGAAAAGAAAAAGATTGGTGGACTTTTCCTTCGAATTGTATGTTGTCATGATGTCCCGAATTTATAATGTGTGCGCCATTCATATTCAGTGCGGTGGCCACGTGTTGATAAAAGCCGTTAAATAAAAGGCAAAAAAGAAAATGTGGTATTGCCAGTGCGTAGTGAACAGAGTTCTGTAAATCACTGATAGTCAGATGTGCGTTTCCGTTGCGTATTAGTCATGTAGGAGGATAATTGGTAACTTAATTGTGAGTACGAGAGTTCATGTTACTCGATAAATAAGAATGAATCCACTCGCTTGGCAGACCACTCATCTTGAAGGCCTGACTGCTTGATGCCACAATATGAGCAAGGCATGTGGGTGCCTCTCAAAATGTGCTGTGCTTTTGCTTCTAATTCTTCTCCCGAGCACACAAAACCCATATCTCTCTCATCTGACCGTATGACGTCTCCCTTTACCTCGTAGATGTAATAAATTACTTGGCTTCCAATTAGTTCTACAGGGTCATTATCGACAAACTCGTCCTCCCCGTCTTCAAGAATTTCGCCTCGGTTTTCTTTAGGACCAGCGTCGTTGGAGTTGGCTACTTCAATTACTACAGCATTTGGACAAGCCTGCCTCTTCGGTACAGAGCTTTCCGTTTCTTCATAAACACTAATTTCATGCGCATTGAGGAGCCTAAAATATTGTCTGTTCTCCCCATTAGCACACATCTCATACAGTCCTCTTTAACTCTGCAGTTCGTCGTACATCCGGCCGAACTAACCGAGCCGGACATCCTCGCGTTCCACGTTGCCCTGCTCGTTAACAGAAGTTTTATCCGATGAACATTTAATTCCGCAGCCGAATCACGCTGTGCTGGCTCCACGCCTGTGGTACCATTTTAATTTGACATCGGCCGCCTATTCCTTTATAACGGTACTCTATTTTCATCATTATTACGGACAGTGATCGCTTTTTCGACTGTCGGTTCATCTTCAATTATTGTTAGTGAGGGTGCGTTACTCCCTCGGTTTTCATATACAATTTCCCATCGCCGGTTTATGCAGTAGGATTTGTCGTAGCGAAGTTGCTTAGGCTTTCTTCTCAGCCGTCAAGGTCTTACCACGCCCAGTGACCACAAGCCGCCACAATTAATGGTTTCCTTGATTGAGTACGATTGGCCCGTTTCTACCTGGCTGTTGCAATTGCTGATTTTGCTGCTGGCTAATAACATTCTGCTGAAAGCCACGTACCATATTCGCATGATACTGCCCTCTGTCATTTCTAGTATTATTGTTCCCACTATGACTGTTATTGTTATAGTCATGATTTCCTTGGGGCTTTGTCCTACTTCATCTCGGGGTCAGCACTTTTACTATGGATATGGCAATGTTAGCGTCAGGGGATGGCCGGATGCCCTTCCTGTCGCCACCTCGCGCCGCCTCGGGTGGAAGTATTATACCCCAGGTATCTGCGTCCAGTGTAAGCCATGAAATAGTACGAACGTTTTCAAATGTCTGCGAGTCGTGTAACTGAGGCGGTGCATGGGTTCAACATGGTTCAAATGGCTCTGAGCGCCATGGGACTTAACTTCTAAAGTCATGTCCCCTAGAACTACTTAAACCTAACTAACCTAAGGACGTCACACACATCCATGCCCGAGACAGGATTCGAACCTGCGACCGTAGCGGTCGCGCGGTCCCGGACTGTAGCGCCTAGAACCGCTCGGCCACCACGGCCGGCGGCGGGACATGGGGACCATCATGTTATTCACCTAATTAGAGGAAAACCGCCTAACAACCACATCAAAGCTGGCTGGCACACCGGTCCTCGTCGTTAATCCGCCAGGCGGATTCGATCTGAGGCCGGCGCGCCTACCCAAGTCCAGAAAGAAGCGAATTAGCGCTCTCAGCTAACCTGGCAGGTAACTGTAATTGGTATAGTGGTGTACTCACACCACTGTTGTCGTTGTGGTAATTCTTGCTATTACCACGACACTTAAAATTTTCCGCAGTTATTCCGACAATTGTCTTCATCTTACATCTTTTCTAAGAAAGCAGTAACTGTTCTGTAACTGATGCCTATGTACCTTTTGGAATCATCTGGAAGTTTCTTCCACAATTCCCAGACAATCTCCAATTCAGTCCATCGATCACGCAATTATTCTAATTGACGGATCCAATTTTCACTAAGTTCTTTCATCGAGCCACGCGAATTTGTGTGGTAGGATTTTGACACTACGAACTCGAGCCATACATTCTCCTGCTTCTGCTCCGACCAGTATTCTTTCAAAAACGCATTCTCAACTTCTTGAATGTTCAAGTTCACAACATCAAATTTTAAACCCCATCGCTTAGCCTCGCCCGCTAGCACGTCGATTACATCGTTAATTTTAATCATCCACGGTTCAGGCAATATCCTATTACAATCTTTCATGACATCAGTAGCGTGCAATTCACTCTGCTTTTTGAGGCTATTGAAAAACTCCTATTTCGCTAAGATTTCAGCATAACGTGCATGGCATGACACATAGCGCAGCTTTTCGTCTCATCTCTTTTCTTGTTCTATTACTTTTGTACCTCTTTGGCAAGTGGCTTTTGCTAACGTTTCCACTTCCGACTTTTTCTCATCACACGTAGTCAGCTGTTTCTACATTCTACTATCTATATCCGACACTAAAGTTCGCAAATTCGTAATCTTTCCCCTATGGTCTTTTCCCGTTAATTCCATCTTTTCAATTATATATTTTCAATAATTAGATAAACAGTGTGTTCCAGTTTCCATTTGATCCTCTCTACTTTCGTCTCAAAACGACTATTTATGCATCCTATTTTTGAATGTAGCTCTGTCATGCCCTACTTAGGATTACTGATTTCGGTATTCATTACAACTATTTCTTTCTTGATTTCACCTACTTTCCTGTTAACAACACTAATATTATTGCTTTGTCCTGATCATCCATTTTACATAAGTGTGCATCAATTTTACTTTTAATTAATTTGGATTCAGCATTAATTGTACTCATCAACATGCTCAACAAAACGTTTATATTTCCAGATATTACTGGTTTTGACTCTAACTATGGTTCTTTTTCAATGGTTTCGTCATATCCATCTTCAATGGATTTGGTTTTGATTTTTGTTTCGAATTCCGTAGCATTTGCCAAAGCCAGTAATTTCCTGTGTTTCAGCGGTAGCGTCTGCGATGCTAGCCGCTGCTGGCTCAACGATGGGTTCCGCTGCCAGCGTTCCCCTTTGTTCTCCCAATTGTTCACCGTTAAGTATAATCAAATTAATAGTTTCATTTGTGTTCATGTTGTCTGTTTTATTGATTAATGCAAATTTAGAAATTTTGTTGCTTATTTCCGCCACTTACTATTGCTATGCGTGAGCGACTTCATTCGTAGCGGAAGGGTTTAACTCGCTTTGAATCTGCGCAATGCAAAATTCGTGCCAAGAATAATACCAGACTAATACTGTCCTGTCACTAGCGTCACCACGTGTGACCTCCCCCTTCCTAATCGGCCTCTTGGAATGCGATATAACAGAACGTGATCGCATATACCTAATGAAATTTTACAGTGAGTAAGGCTGTCATTACCGTAGGAAAATAACTCGAGTTAATTGGAGGAAAGTGTACAACAGACCTTTCTGAAGGAAAAGTCTATTCGAAACCTGATCTAAATACTGATGATAATTTTGAGATCGGTGGAATATACTACAATCGCTCACGAACCACACGGGTGGAAGAGGGTACATGTAATATTTACCACAAAAATTACTGATAATACAAAGACAACAATGATTATCTGAAAAGAGGATAATTAAACTGTCGCCAGCCCATTATGGCAATGAATCTCCAGAATCCTAAGAAAGATACTGGCAAGGAACTTTAAGCAAATTATCACTGGCGTGGCAACAGAGGGTTGTCATGCTTTTCCACAACACAACAGTTCACGAGAAACTAAATGAATCAGAAAGCACTGGGGCTGCAGCTACTTATTCTGAAATACTGAATTTTAAAAGTCGAGTTAATTGAAGATACTGGGTAAATAAATGTAACTAAAACTTCGTTATGTAAAAAAGTTACTTTCAGTAACCTTAGTGTAACGTAATGCAAAATTTATAAAAGGTCAGCAATTTACTTTTGATTACTGAAAGGGTGAAGTGAGTTTACTTTAAGCAAATGAGCAACTGATTTTACTGTTAATATAAGAACTATAAAATACATACCAAGCCAGCAGAAGTCACTCGCTAAGCTAAATTCAGAATAAACAAAATTGCGCCCTCTTGATTTGTGCTGTATTTTTAGTTATCAGTTTTTTGTAGTGAAATTTTACGTTAATTTAGGTGAATAAAGTAAATACTTCGTATTGCAAATTAGTTAAGCTTCAGTTATGCAACACAAAAATGAACAGTTACCGAGGCAGAAAATTTAGAATGGAAGTGGTCAATAGCAAATAAACAAAACTGGCAGTAAATATTTAATTAATTTCCATATTTTTACGTCAGTCGGTGACCGAATGGAAAGGAAAAGCACTCTGCTTGTTAATAATGTCTGAGGACAATGACAACACCGATACCCTACAAGTTTTGACGAATACAGGTTTTTATTCAGATTAGTCCTAATGCTTCCTGGCAGATTAAAACTGTGTGCCGGACCGAGACTCGAACTCGGGACCTATGCCTTTCGCGGGTAAGTCTCTACCACCTTTTTTTTTTTTTTTTTTTTTTTTGGAATAGATCACGCTGACCACTCAGCTAGGCCTTAGGGTCGGCGGCCCCCCCTTTTTTTTTTTTTTTTTTTTTTTTTTTTTTTTTTTTTTTTTTTTTTTTTTTTTTAAGAATGTGTGGGTGTGGGAGGGCGCGGAAGGCAGAGCGATCAGGGGTCGTAACCCGAGGCCTGGTCGCAGTGTCCCCCTCGTCCGTCAAGGAATCAGGGATGGGAAGGGGAAATCTTTTGTAGGAATTATTGTTTATTTATTTATTTTTATTTACTGTTTTAATACATTCGTAATGTGGTTTTACTTTATACCACAACAAAAATAAATGTATCTAGCACCGCATCGTGCTCTGAGAAAAAGAAAACAATATCTCGGCACGTTCCTACACCGAGGTAATGTATATGGGGAAAACGAAAAAAAAAGAAAGTGCTTCATACAGGATACAGAAGGGTGTGTCGCTACACTCCTTACGCTTCATCATCCAGGTACGTCTTCACGTATATCATGTTGTTCCACCGAGAATCGAACTTAGTCATGTCAGCTCACTCTATGGGTATCTTCTCCTACCTGTTGATGATCCAGCTGCGTGGAGGGTCGCGTAGGGCACTCCCTAAGTAGTTAGAAAAATACTGTCTGTATTTTGGGTTCCGTACGATCTTGCAATGACGTTCTTGTAGGTAGTTCCAAAAGTCTAATACATCTTTAGGTCCATCGTGAAATAAGTAGTGTACCGCATGCGCACGGATCCACGTGACAGCGTTGGTCTTGGCGCGCGGGAAATACTGTTGATCCGGAAATAGTAGAAACCGAGGTGTAATGTGTTCCGGAGTCACTCGTAGAAAATACGACAAAATTTGTCGCACCAAGCGCCATACGTCTTCTGCCGCGCCACATGTGAGACGGTGTTCGTCCGTGTCTGGTATCCCGCAGTCTACGCAGAGAGGCGATTCCGCCATGTTTATCTTGTGGAGGCGTGATCGGGTGATCTGTTTACCATTGACTGTGATGTACCATGTGGATCGGACGGCTGTGTCCAGTGGAATTGCGTGAATCGTCTTCCACACCACCTTCCAATGAACCTGAGGGCTTTTCGTCTCCACGATGTTTGGTGGGCGCCTCTGCTGTAGGACATGATATATATCCCGCGCCGACGCCTGTTTCGTCGGTGGTACTGCGATACGGAAATAGCTGTGTTCAATGTAAAAGTTCCCGAAGTAGTAGAAGGGTGGGGGTATGTCTTGCGTCGTCAGTGGGGGCATAATGGACGGCGGAGCTAAGGACTCCAACAGCAAACCTGTCAAACTTTCCGGGTGGTGGCGCCACAGCTTGATGTGTGAGCTGACATACAGGGACACAGCTCTGTCGTGGACATGGACTAGGCCAAGACCTCCCCTTTCTGGGGGAAGGGTCAGTGACTCATAACTGACTTTAAAGAGCATGCCTGTACTGACGTAGGCTCCGAATGCCGCTAATAGACGTCGAGCCATCAGTAAAGGTATTGGGAGAACACGCGCTATGTGTGGAAGGCGCGATGCGAGGTAAACATTAACGAAGTGTGTCCTTTGGAGAATGTCGAGGGTCCGCAGACGAAGGTTGAAGATCTGGACCCGAATTTGTTGTAATAAGCGGCGGTAGTTAAGAGCCGCGGTGCGCCGTATGTCGTCATGAAACTCTATTCCGAGACATTTGATAGTGCCACGAAGCTGTAGGGGTTCGACACACGCTGGGGTCAACCCGTCTCCTATGGCCATGGCGACTGATTTGGCGACGTTGAGACAGCTGCCGGAAGCCACACCGTACGTGGTAATCCATTCTAGTGCTCTGTTGACATCATCGCGATTGCGGAACACGAGAACTAGGTCGTCTGCATATGCTGTACAGCGAAATGTGACGTCACGTAGGGTAAGACCGGTGAGGCGTTGACGGAGACCACAGAGGAGCGGTTCCAGTGCCAGAGCATATAGTATCGTCGACAAGGGGCAGCCTTGACGGACGGAGCGGAAAATCGGGAGGGACTGCGAGAGACGCCCGTTAACGAGCACTTTGGAAGTCGCTCCTCGGAGTAGGCGCATCACGACGGCTGTGAATTGCTGTGGGTACTGCATGTGCTGGAGAACGGACGTTAGGTATGCGTGATCCACTCGATCAAACGCTTGGCTAAAATCTAGTGATGCCAGCGCTCCCGGGACGCGGCGTGCCCTGGCTAGGGCTATTAAGTCACGGTATCGACACAGTGCTGTGTGGATGTTGTTGATACCCCCTAGGGAAGTCTGATCTGGCGAGATGACGTAAGGTAGGGTCGGTCGTAGACGGTTTGCTAATAGTCTGGTGAATATCTTCATGTCGCAGTTGACGAGTGTTAGCGGGCGGTAATCTTGTATCCGAGCCCCACCTTTAGGCTTGTGAACCGGTATAATTATTCCTTCTACGAAGGCCGCAGGGAGCGGCACCGCGGGGGACATAAGCTCCCGACAGATGTCTGTTAACTTGGGAGCCAGTAAATACTGAAAAGTTCTATAAAACTCCACAGGGAGCCCGTCGGGGCCAGGAGACTTATTCGCCGCTCCTTGACCGATGGCGTCGATAACTTCGTCTTCCGTAATGTCGTTCAATAATTCAGTTTGTAAATCCTGTGGGACAATGCCGTAAACCAGTTGTGAGACTGCTGTCACCGTCATCGGGTCGGAACATTGAGCAGAATAAAGTCGTGCGTAATGGTCGAAGAAGGCTGCAGCAATATCGCGTTGTGTGCTGTGATGAAGGCCGTCCTCAGTGGTGATGGCATGTATCAGCGCCCGTCTTCGCAGTGTGCGTTCTCGGATGACGTGGTACATGGTGGGTCGTTCCGTTGCGAGTCTGTCTGGTGTCCGCGCTCGGACGATCGTCCCTTCGAGGTGTCGGCGCATATGGGCTACGATCTGTGCTTTCGCACGCTGAACTGTCAGCTGTCGTTCCGGTGTGGGTGGCAAGGAGGCGCATTCGCGAAGGACGGTGAAATAAAAATCAAGGGTCTGCCGCCTCCAAGCAGCAGTCTCACGACCATACGTAATAAAGGTTCGCCGTAGGGCCGGCTTGGCGCAGGTTAACCACCAACTAATCGACGTAGGATACGTTGGGAGGCGGCGGACGCACAAACTCCACGTGTCTTCGATGGCGCGTCGACAATCCGGAGAAGCGAGATAAGCAAGGTTTAATTTCCAGGGATGTCGGCTGCGCCACACCCGTTGGCGACGAAGGGTGACGGCACATATATAGGCCTCGTGATCAGAGAAGGCTACTGGCCACACCTCCGCGTCACTCACCGTTGCCGCGAGAGAACGGGAGACGTAAATCCTATCGATGCGACTAGACGAGTGACTCGTGAAATGGGTGTATCCCGGTCTATTTCCTCGGACATGTTCCCATGTATCTACCAGCTGGAGATCGCCGATGAGTGTCCCAAGTTCGGGGCACGGTGAATGGCGTGGCAGCTGATCTTTAGGTGCTTGGGTGCAATTGAAATCGCCCCCTAATATCAAGTCATCGTGCCTGCCCTGAAAAAGCGGTGCTATTCCTTCTGCGAAGAAAAGCGATCGGTCACGACGGCGATTCGTTCCGGAAGGGGCGTACACATTGATAAACCGGACGCCTTGCACCGTTACGGCCATTCCTCTAGCGTCGGGGAGATATCGGACTTCGTCCGCCTCGAGGCCCTCTCTGAGGAGAATGGCGACTCCACTGTTAGTTGGCGAGGCGTGGGACACATGAGCCGTATAACCATACATACCCGGGAAATCTTCGACGAAGACTTCTTGGAGAAAGACAATGTCAACGTCTGCGGCATTGAGCATGTCTTGGAGCAGCGACAACTTCGTACGTGTCCGAATGGTGTTAATGTTGATGGTCGTTAAGCGATAGGTTTGTAGATCGTCTCCTGCGGTGGGGGCTGCCGTCAGTGTCGCCGTAAAAGGTGGGGCCTGTGATCTGCTGGCCGCGTCCGCGCCGTCATCTGTTGCTACTCGGGAGGGGCCGAGGTGTGGGAGGAGAGACCCCTCTCCTCATCCACCACAGCGGCCGTAGAATCGTCTTCAATGTCATCCGCCCAAGGTCCGCAAGTTAACGGTGGCTGCGGCAGAATACTTGTGGGCTGAGTGACTAAGGGTGAATCCGCAGTTGTTTCCGGTTGTGTACCAACGGCGGGCGCTGTGCTGGGCATCCGTTTGTCCGAGGGAGCGGAAACGGATTTGTCAAAATCAGACAAAGTGACAGGTGAGGGCGATCTCGTGTCATCCATTCTCCTCGTCGTTTCGTCGGCCGTCCGGTCGTCAACTGGAGAAGACGTCCGCTGGAGGCAATCGTCTGAGGGTGTGCGACGTCGCTTTTTATGTTTTCTCGGTGACCTTTGTTTGCGGACGTGGGTTTCTGAGTCCGAAAGAGTTTGTGGTTCCCGTATAGCATCCCCCTCAGGGAGAAAGGCAGAGGTCGGTACAACCCTAGCGTCGAGTTCCATTCTCTCGTCCGAATCTTCTTGTGGAGTCGATGGGCGGCGTTCTTCAACCCCTGCAGACACCGTAATGGTGTTGGTCAATCCAGGACCGGCGACAGGTGCGCATTCTAACGCTTCCTGTCTTCCGGGGGGGTTGTCGTCTGTCATGACGGTCGATCGTGTCACCTCTGCGTAATTGAGGGGGAGGGCCGTGAGCGTAGGAGGTGGTGTCGTGTCATGCAATGGAAGTTGTGTAATCCGACGTTGAATACACGCCGAGCGGACATGACCCTCCTGACCGCAACCAGAACAAGTACGAGGTTGGCCGTCGTACATTATTATTGCTCGACAACCACCTATGACTAAGTAGGACGGCACATGTTTCTTTAATTCAATTTTCACTTGTCGGACGCCGTTGAGGACTTGGTACGTCTCGAAGGTGTTCCATTTTTCGGCCACGTGGCTAATTACCGTCCCATAAGGGCGGAAAGCTGAGGTAACGACGTCCGGTGGTACTTCGAAAGGGAGTTCGAAGACTCTTAGTGTGCGTAATCCTAGTCCAGCATGGTCAACAGTAACCTCTCCGATGTGACCATCGGAGTGTTTGAACTTGAGAGTGTTCGCGCATCTGTTCACAACTGCGTGACATAACTCGTCATCGACCATCTTGACGTAAACGACGCTGCTTGTGATGGATAGGTGGATACCGATGATGTGCTGTGTTGGTATTTGAACTTCGTCACGGATAAATCGTTCGACTTCAAAGGCTCGTGGTCGTGCGTAGTCGGGCTGGAAGCTGATCTTGATGGTAGCTTTTCTGTACGAATGAGCCATGGCGACTCAGTGTTAACGGACGCGAGTATTAGCTGCGGCGAGGAAGTAAACAAACTACGCGCGCTCGCGACTCTGCCGACGGGACCGCGACACCGCGGACGGGACGTAAACAAGACGTCCTCGCCGCTCACCGGCCGAAAGCAGACTGACCACCTGAGCTACCCAAGCACTACTAACGCCCCGCCCTCACAGCTTTACTTCTGCCAGTATCTCGTCTCTTACCTTCCAAACTTTCACGAGTTCGAGTCTCGGTCCGGCACACAGTTTCAATCTGGCAGGAAGTTACATATCAGCGCACACTCCGCTGCAGAGTCAAAATCTCATTCAGGTTAGTCATACTTTGTGAAAGGAATCCCACTTGGTAATGCCTCTGCAATATTATGTTTGTCACTTAACAGTCTTATGATGGTGTAGTTGTGCGATCGACGAAGAATATAGCCGATGACAATGCTGAGCTGCTACTTTTGCTGCTGCTGGTTGAGATCCACGAGTCGTCTCCAGCGCCACGAATTATTATGGGACAGGCAACAGTTTGAAAAAAATGGCTCTGAGCACTATTGGACTTAGCTTCTGCGGCCATCAGTCCCCTAAAACTTAGTCCCCTAACCTAAGGGCATCACACACATCCATGCCCGAGGCAGGATTCGAACCTGCGATCGTAGCGGTCGCGCGGTTCCAGACTGTAGCGCCTAGAACCGCTCGGCCACCCCGGCCGGCGGCAACAGTTGGAACTGCAACTTCCTGCGCCTCTCCACTCCTACCGTGCTGTCAGTACTCGTGGGTTAACGAATTAGGTACCGGTACGTCTACACTGGCGCGAGCGCAGCTGCACAGCGCATCTGCGGGAGCGCCCAATAAACACTTCCGCATCCTTTCATCACTCAAGCTGTTCTACTTCTTCTGAGCTCAAAGCGCGGTAGAAACTCTCCATACATTAAAATTAAAGTTTCCTTGGCTGTTACCTAGCAATTTACTATATTTACATTATAATTACAGTATATTATATACATTTAGAAATAATTGCACTGTTACATCCGTTATATACTAAATACACTTTCTGTAACAAAGCCTAGAGGTTCAGAATTAGAAGTATAGTACAAGTAATCAACTGCGAAAAATTCTGGATGGTACTGCATTTTGCAGTGTTGCACACTCTACATATAACGAAAGCGTGAACTCCACAGGGGCATCATGAGTCAAAGGTACTGCTTATAGCTTCCTCTGGATCAGGTTCCTGCTCGAAACATTCTTCTGGGAAATGAATCGGACAGTATGTGCGACTATGGACGGTCATCTGTGAACGGAACACGCGATGAAGTCCACAGCGTACGACAAAGATGCAAACGATGATAGTGCGAGAAGCCCAGTCAACAAGTGTCAGCCGTTTTAGAGATTAATGGAAAGGCATTTTTAAAGGGCGAATACATGACAAAACAAATAAGTATATAACCAACGCTGACAGAGTTTAACTGGTGCTCATCAGACAGGTTGGTATCCGACTATTCACCTACAAGAATCCTGCTTCTTAGCGCATTACGCTATTTTATACATGAAAAGCGAGCGGCACACCAGTGTTGGTTTCAGTTCTGTGCACTTGGAGTCCAAGCGTTTACGCTTCGCAAATTTCAATTAGAGACGTCCATCTCTAAAGTAAAACAGTTTCAAGAAACTGTATTCACGAGGATGACGGTTAAAGCTCCCTCTGGCCATTCAGATTTAGGTTACTCGTGAATCCCCTAAATCGCTTAAGACGAATGGCAGGATTGTTTCCTTTGAAATAACTATAATGAACTCGTCGTCTAAAAAAACGTTAAACCCTAACCTTTCTTCGAAACTAAATGTTATTTGGAAATGAAATACGGCAAATTAGGAGGAGGTGACAAAACCATCAGAGATATGGGGAAGCTTTAAGATTATCTTCTCTATATACGAAAAGCGATGTCCTGACTCACTCAGCTGCCAGCCCAAACCGCTAAGGATAGAAACTTGAAATTTGGAGAATATGTGAATCTTACACTGTAGCCACCGTTTAAGAAGGGATTTTTCGAAATACCAACACAGAGGGGGCTAAATAGAGCCTGAAGGTTTTTTTTTAATATCTCTGTTAAGCCAATTTTGAAGCTATATCTTCCAGAAAATGGTATTTAGTTTCTCGATCAGAAATAAAGTACGTGCTTCAGCATTTTTGTAAATTTAACCTTTGGGGATGAAAGAATGGGAGGAAATCTTTCTCTAAAATATATCATTTAAGAGCTACTGACGTATTTTTAAAGCTGCGTCTATGAACTTTGATATTTGACTTCCGGGTTACAAATAAAAAATACGTGTTTCAGTGTTTTTGGAAACTAAACCTATTAGGAGGTAAAATAGGAGAATTTTTATGAAAATACTTTATTATGAAATCTTTTTAAAGCTAAATCTATGAAAATATAAATTTGGGTTCTCAGAAAAAATCAGAAAAAACGTGATTTTTTTTTTTTTTCAATTCCTCCCCAATGGTGATGAAATAGTCGGTGAAAGCTATTATGGAAATATTTCGTTGCGAAAGCATTTTTGAAGCTAAATCTTTGAAAATCGGTGTTTGGCTTCTCGGTTAGAGATAAAGAAATACGTGTTCACTGTGTTTGGAAATTGAGTACCTAACGGGATGGAGTTGGGTCAGACTGATTCACTGACTCATGAACCCCAGCCCAAATCGCTAAGGATATAAACTTGAAATTCCACTATTAGGGGAGTGAGGTAGGGGATAAAAGGCTTTTTGAAAGTTAGTCGCTATTAAGGGAATTTTGAAGCTAGATCTACGAAAACCGGTATTTTGTTTCTCAGTCAGAAAATAAAATACGCGTGTTGTCACCATTTTTGGGAAGAGTGGGTGAAAATTGTTTTGAAAATAATTACTAAAAAACTAATAAAGGCTTTTTAAGGCTACATCTATGACAATAGGTGTTTGACTTATCGCTTAGAAATCAAAAATACATGTTTCTGGCAATTCGACCCGTAAGGAAGTGCAATAGGGGATGAAAAATTTTAAAGAAACCATTTCGTTACATTAAAAAAGTTAAAGCTAAATTTAAGAAAATTGGCATTTCACTTCTAGATTATATATAAGGAAATATCTGCTAGTGGAAATAGCAACACAAGAACCACATAGAAATTCAATTAAATAAAAACAAACAAAGAAAGTATGAGGTGTCTGTTTTTTCGGCCATGTCCGAAAGAACCGACCCCCCTCCCACACACACACACACACACACACACACACACACATATATATATATATATATATATATATATATATATATATATATATATATATATATATATATATAAGGCGAGACTGTTAACGGTCTTTTCAGTACATATGTACACCTGGCTCTAACTCTTACGGTAATCAGCGAAGTGCTGCGAGTAATGGGGATAATTGGCAAGGGGCAGTAGATTAGTAGCAAGAATTTGGGTTTGAAGGGAGGCGTCCTAGGGTAGATGGTGAATTGTGACGATCACTGTGTCCGGATGGCTTAGTGGTCACAGCATCTGCCTAGAAAACAAGAGACTCTAGTACTAATGCCGGTCCGGCACAAATTCTTAGCTTTTCCCATGGATTTCAGTGAATGATCGCTTGCTGCCAATGTCTGCAATTCTTTTGTGTCTTAATTGTTTAAGAGCTGTCCTGCATGAGATCGGAAGAGACGTAACGATTCGAGCCAGTAATTAATTCTTTAATGCTCTACAGCACCAATCTCCATCACCGAAAAGATGAAAAATTGTATTTGGGCTGGTGTTCTCTCGTTAGTGTCTACGACACCACCTTTTCTGGTGATATGAAAACACACATTTTATACATGTGAAGTTCAGTTATTAATTACTTTGACTAATTTTTATTTTACAAACAATCATTGGCGCAAATCTGCAGGTCGGCACGTGCTGTCACAGTGGTGAAGTTCCCAATAGTTACACAAAGTAAGCAGATCACATTTATCTGAAAACGACACAGTTTTAATCCAGCACAGTCCATTAGTAATTTGTTGAAGACGATTACACTTCGGTAGTTCATTTAAGCCAGCCGATAGCTAACAGCACCGTATCCCACGTTGTTCCGCGGTTTCCGGTGTGCGTATGCACATTCATAATCGTGACGTAGGTCAAACAGCGAGAGCACACTCGCCAGAGGTGTTACTTGTTCACTTTCAAACTGCGGACAGACTATTTCATGACTAAGACTCGTGGAAAAACAAACCGTTATTCTGAAAAGTATATAAAGCATTAAAATTTGTGTACGTTGTATTTTACTGATTTTGATGAACTACAAGAATCAATGAGCGTTCGGAGTTCAGAAACAATAACTGCTTACAAATTTAGGAAGTACATGAACAGAATTTCTATTTTACATTGTGAATCCCCTTGTTTACAGAATTAGAACCACACTGCAAATCAAAGTGTACTACATGAAATTATTAATTAGTGACATAATTAATTAATGCTATATCTCAGATGGTACAGAAAAATTAAGGTAACAAAAGTGTGTAGTCGAAGTCCGGATGTAAAATTGTACTACTTATAAACTCCAAGTTTAATTATTGTAGAAGATATTTAGTTTTCGGTAATTTAAAATAACTATGGAATGGTGTAGACCACGTTCCACAGATTTACTAACTAGCTCACGAAATTTTACACGTCTCAAACTATTGCGCTAACTTCACTTAAATTTAATATATAATTAATAGTCCTTTAACCCAAAACGAATTACACAAATGGAATCAGAACACTTCCAATAAGAGCTTGAATAATAAATTTAAATGAAATGAGGTCTAAACAGAATTCTGATATTTTTAAGTGCTACATGTCACCATGTAAATGTATTGGAAACTCCAGCAAAAAAAAAAAAAAAAAAAAAAAAAAAAAAAAAAAAAAAACTTGTGTTTGGAAGGAGGAAAACAGAACAGATGGAAGGAATCCACTTGCTTTATCACAACCTCCCATTCGAATGTCATTGGTTGCATACCGCTGAAAATTTCTGATAAAACTAGAAAAGCTTATAAGTCTGGAAACAATGAAACACTAATTCGTAGCCGCAAGTACGCACACTGATAAGCGAAGACATTACGACCATTGTCCACCGCGATGTTGGTTGTCACCTGTTGGCGTCGCGGGTACGGGACCCGGTAGCAAAAGTATGTAACTGGAGTACACACGCACGGGGGATCACACTAGCGAAGATAATGGGCTGCAAATGGGGAAATCCACTGACATAAGCGACTTTGACAAAGGGCAGATTATTATTACATACAGCCTGTGAACTAGTATCTCGAAAACGGCGAATATGATAGAATGTTCACGTGCTACTGCCACGAACATCTAGTGAAAGAGGCAGAAGGACAGCGAAACTGCCACTAGGCGATTAATGGCTGGATGTCCGCGACCCTCCACATAACGTGGGTTTCGGAGGCTTCTCTGTTCTGTAAAGTGGGTTTCGGGGGCTTCTCTGCTCTGTAAAGGAGGATAGACGGTGATATGTGGCATCTCTGCTGAAGGAGCATAATGTTGGTGCACGTAGACGTGTTTCCAAACACACCGTCCACCGTACACTGTTGCACATGGGGCTCCGCAGCAGAACACCTCTACGTATTTACATATTGACCCAACGACATCGTCACTTCTGACTGCAGTGGACACGGGACCATCGGGAGTCGACTGTCGATCATTGGAAACGTGTCGGCTCTTCGGCTGAATCACGTTCTTGCTGCACTAGATCGATTGTCCTCTCCATAAACACCGTCATCGAGGTGAACGGCGACTCGAAACGTGCGGTGCGCCACTGACGTAGGATGGTGGGATCAGTAATACGCTATGGGAGACATTCTCCTGCGTTTGTATGGAACCTTTGGTAATAACCGACGACACGGTGACTGCTGGGAACTACCTTCAGCCCTTCATGTTTGATGCTTTCCCGACGGCGATGTCATGTTTCAGCGACATAACTGCCTCTGTCTCGCAGCCAGAACCGTGCTATAGTGATTCGAAGAGCATTATAGTGAAGTCGCGTTGATGCATCGGCGACCAAACTCGCCTGACGTAAATCACATGGAACCCATGTAGGTTGGTATCGGGCATCGTCACCGAGTACGCATATCCGAGGCCCGTTATTTACGCGAATTACGTGACCTGTGCATTGACATCTAATACCATTACCTCCACACACCCGTCAACAAACTGTCAGATTCCTGGTACGTAAAGTCAGTGACTTATTTTATTAGAAAGACGGAAAAACAAGCTATTAAGCAGGTACTTATTGTTTCCCGTTAAATAATCGACTGCAGGAAAGATGTAAAAATGTCAAATGTGTGTGAAATCTTATGGGACTTAACTACGGAGGTCATCAGTTCCTAAGCTTACACACTACTTAACCTAAATTATCCTAAGGACAAACACACACACACACACACACACACACACCAATGCCCGAGGGAGGACTCGAACCTCCGCCGGGACCATCCGCACAGTTCATGACTGCAGCGCCCCTAGACCGCTCGGCTAATCCCGCGTGGCAGGGAAGGTGTAAAATCCCTCGATCATAACAAGACCAACTAAAATAATGGCAACGATTTATATGACATCTAATGTGTACTACAACACCTTTAAAGCAAAGCGTCGGTACTGGGTTTACTGTGTTATTCAGTGAACCATGAGTAGAGATTTCAAAATTCCGGTACCCCATCAGTACATTTGAAACGATGAAGGATAAGGAATTTATTATGTTGGAAATTATTCCAGCCGTTAGATCACTGGAAATTTCAGTGTATTCAAGATCAGACTTCTTGAAATATACCTTGCCTTATTTGTATCTTTAGCAATCTGGAATGTTCTTGTGAACTGGCACGTAATTTAAACTTTTCACTTTCATCACCGTTCTGTTGTCTGCTCGTTAACACCGAAGACTATAATCCGGAGAGAAGTGTTTAACACTTTCGTACTGATTGTCAGTGAACCGGTTATGAAATGGAAATGAAGATCGTTATTGCTGGTATCCGGTGTAGATAATTGACTTAAGTCCGGTAATGGATAAATCAGAAATACGGACACGGAAACAACGCCCGTTGCAATTAACTGCGATGCTGATGGAAATCGCACAAAGCTGACTTGTACCTGTGCAGTTTAATGCTTCCATTATAGCGGTAATTAATATTTACGCGCTCACTCTGGACGGGGAAACACGTAGCAAACTAAACTCGCTTTCCCATCATTAAACAGATTAAAGCAAGTCATCAACGTGATGAATTAATGCACATCGCTTGTCAAAACTCAGGTGGCGGCTTTTATTGACTGTAAAGAGGATTACAGTTGTGTAGCTTTGGAATTACGCTCGGTGATCATCATAAATTTGTCGTTCGCTCGTCAGACGTGTTTGTCGGCGCAACCGGCTGGGCAGGGGAGCGTCCGGAGGACGAGATTAGCCGTGGCACCAGGGCTGAGGGAGAGTGGGAGAGGCACATGGGAACTATCCTGAGGAAGTTCCGCGGCGTGCTCTTCGAAACGTCGCAGTCGCCAATTCAGTTACGTGCACTACGCCATACAATTCGCACCGTTGGTAACATTTCTGCAATAACACAAAGTATAATGCCGTGTTCTTTGATTTCCGGTAGGCTTTCGATACAGTAACGCACTGTTGCCTAGTAAATAAAATACGACCACACGGAGTATCAGGCCAGTTTTGTGATTAGACTGAAAAGTTAGTGTTGTGGCTTGGCAAGACAGCCAAGCCACTATGAGGAAGCCGAAAGGCACGCGTTTAAGCTCACGCAGGCTGGCGTGAGGTCTGGAACAGGACAAGGACTTTATGGTAGCAAAGAACGTACGTAGCTGCTGGAATACTTAACTTTAATCCACAATTGGTGAACATCGCTCTTGACGGTACATGTTTTACAGCATCGATAGTAACTGGTAATGGCGCCTTGCTAGGTCGTAGCAAATGACGTAGCTGAAGGCTATGCTAACTATCGTCTCGGCAAATGAGAGCGTAATTTGTCAGTGAACCATCGTTAGCAGAGTCGGCTGTACATCTGGGGCGAGTGCCAGGAAGTCTCTCTAGACCTGCCATGTGGCGGCGCTCGGTCTGCAATCACTGATAGTGGCGACACGCGGGTCCGACGTATACTACCGGACCGCGGCCGATTTAAAGGCTACCACCTAGCAAGTGTGGTGTCTGGCGGTGACACCACGGTTAGCGTCAAACAGAACGCAGCATGTATTTCTCGACAGAGAGCACTGTTCAGACGTAAAGACAGCTTGGAGCGCACGCCAAGCAGTGCTACAGAACTGCTGTTAATCACAGTATATACAAATGACACAGTGGATAATGCCGGAAGCACGACAAGGCTTTTCGTGGATCTGTCACTGTTTAAAGAGAAGTCGTAAGGCTAGAAAACTACAGCTAAATGCAGAAAGACCTGCAGAGAATCGTTGCTTGTGCAGATATTTGCAGATTCAGTATAAATAAATGAGGTGTACTGCATGTAAGTGACAAGCCCATCATTGTGGACTCATAGGGAAAGCAGACATCAGACAGATCCAGAGGAAAAATCTTCAGCAAGTATTATATATCCAGATAGGAGGTAACGTCAAATTTAGTATTACTCGTCTGTCTGGGGCCCTTACCACTTACGATTGATAGAGGAGACACAAAAGATCCAAAGAAGACTTTTACTGTCCATCACGGTGTGGCTTCTCTGAAGCTTCTGAGAGGATATGTTGGTAGAAGAGGCAAGAAACATATTACTTCCTCCTCCGTATAGCTCCCGAAAAAAATATGAAAGTAAAATCGTTCACTCTCAGACTTAGCATCAATTGTTCTTCGAGCGCCAGTTCACGATTGGGACAGAAAAGCGGGCAAGCTACATTGGTAATTAAAGTGCCTTCTGCCACACGCAGATGTAGAAGTTCCTGTCTGTAGCTGATAGCCCGATGTTAATTGTTTATAGTTCCATCACGAAGAGGTAAGATGGACGCCTAAGTAGCAGAAATCAATAAATACACGTAGGTCGGGCTCCATGAGAGGCAAACTTGACTGGTTAAGATTAGTACAACATTTGTATACTATGAGAAAGTATTATCCACGACTATATAGAGAAGCTTTCGAAACATATAAACACAGTGGCTGTTGATATACTTTCCGGGATGTGAGGTCGTGGTCCAAGAACTTTTCTGCTCCTTACGTTTCGTCCAGGACTGCGCTGGACTTCCTCAGAGGCGCTGCTCCGCTGAGTCTTGCCGGCAAGACCTCACATCCCGGAAAGTATATCAACAGCCATGTCACCCGGTCGTGAAAGCCTTCATTCCACAATATAAACATAGTGATAATTTTAACAGAAAATAAGAAGCCTTGAAACTCAATGGCATGTGGACAGTGGTTCTGCAGAATCGATAGTTACGTTCTTATCCTTGACAGGCGACAATTCTTATTTCTGACAGGCTATCTCTGCTGATCACATGTAAACTGAACCACGCCCACTTTACACAGTATTTATGTCAGCTGTAGATCCTGGGGAGAAAGTGTCGCCACTGGTTCGCCATACAAACATTTACCAATGCAGTTCGCCCTACGCAGCCGAGAGAGAGAGAGAGAGAGAGAGAGAGAGAGAGAGAGAGAGAGGTCTTTACTGACTAGACAATAGAAAAATCCGTAGTAGCGGAGCATGCACTTCAGTGAGGAAATTATGAATTCCTCGAAACCAAAATTTTAGCTACTGTAGAGGGTCGACTGATCAGTGCTATTAAGTTAGTTAAAGGTAGGAGTTTTACAGTAATAAAGTTAGTTAAAATGTCAAGGAATACTGGGAGCCAGAGGTCACATGTGTGTTACATTCTGTTGCACAGCTGAGTGGTATGGTACCGGGATGCCGGAGCGCCTGCGGTGCGCCGAGCTAAGCAGCACGAAGGAGAACTCTGTGTCACGACCAGTGGAGGACCTGACAGAAGCAGCTAGCCACACGCCCGGTATCAACATCGAGGTCAGTAATTGGGTCACTCACGCCAGCCGAGCAACACCTACTAGGAAGGAAGAACCACACACATCAGCAGCCATCATCACCGACCGTAGTGATTTGTTGAAGTGATGCAAAGCCTGTGTCACTCCGTGCTGCCACCAGTTCGAAATCGTCACTGTCACCGCAGTCATCGTAACAGTCACTGTCTTACAAGGGGAGGCCGCCAATTGTGAAATTCAGATTCGATTCATACTGCGCATAATAAAAGCTCATGGCCAGAGGTGTAATGTGGCAAAGCACTAAGATGCACTTCTCAGCCGTTGTCGAGAAAATCGACAGTTCAAAGAAACCGTTACGGTGAAATACTCTCTACGATTAATAATTTTCCAGAGCGTCCTGGCGCAGCGGTAAGCGCTCGGGTTCGTAATCTGAAGGTCGCCGGATCGAATCCAGCGCCATGCAACTTTCTTTTATTATTAGTTTTTTGCAATTCAAATATATATATATATATATATAAAAATTGCTTATGCTTGTTGGTGAAGGCGGATCGCTCTCCAATTGTACCGCCTCCATTTTTCCGTTTGTTTAACAGGGTGTACCAAAGCTCTCCCGTCCGCACTGACTTTCGACGATGTTATAAGTTGCGCTAGGGACCGCATCTACCTTCTTTCGAAGTTAGCAGGCAACTACGCTGTTATGCGGCGGCTCGTTTCGGCCCATTCAACATCTGTCCTTCAAGTGTAACGAGCGAGTAACGGAGTTTATATTTCATACCTGCCACAGCAAATTTGTGTTCGTGGGGTTTCTATTCTAATTCGAACGTTTGACTTACGCTATACGTATTCGTTTCGGAATATCGTTTCTACGTCATCCGTTAACTATACGTGGTTAACATTATGAAGACAATTAATAACATTTGTGAAATACAACTTTGTTTGCGGAAAACATAATGATGTTCGAAGTCGCCAGTTTTTCCATGGCAAACGACTTTCAACAACTTATTATATGCATAATTGTTGCAACTGATTGCCGGGAATTATATATATATATATATATATATATATATATATATATATATATATATGAATTACAAAACACAAATACTAAAAAAAGGTGGGCATGGCGCGAGATTCGAACCGGCGACCTTCGGATTACGAACCCGAGCGCTTACCGCTGCACCACAACGGTGTAGAAAATCGCAACGGTTTCTTTTAACTGTCGATTTTCTCGACAACGGCTGAGAAGTGCATCTTGGTGCTTTGCCACATTACACCTCTGGACATGAGCTTTTATTATGCGCAGTATGAATCGAATCTGAAATTCACAATTGGCGGCCTCCCCTTGTTAATGCAGGTCGTCGCCTAGGAAGCGCACGCCGCCGCTGTTGTCCTCATCGACACTATCGTCAGACGCCGTCAGTAGCCAGCAGCCTGTGATGGAAGTCATGGCTTGGGGCGCGCTGTGGTAATGCACTGTTGCATTGTCCTGGGATGCTGCCTCCACAAACACCGCGACCGCGGCTGTAGCCTGTGACCCTGGTCCACTGACGCCAGACAGCCGCCGCGAGGAATGGCCATTGATACGGGGCACTGATCTGTCCCACTGCGCCGCCGCCACGCTCCCCATTTTCGATCGCAACAGAAGCCCACAGCACGTTGCTCCAGAGACCGCGGCACGACCCAGCAAGGCCATAGCGTCGCTGCCGAGGTTGCGGGTTCCAGTTACTCCAACGCAACTGCAGTCGCAGCACAGGGCACATGTGTGAGCGTCCGCCAGCCACCTTCGGCGCCGCCGTGGATATTGTGAATGGAACCAAACCTCTCCCAGAGGGCCAACAACCAATATATTGCAGTTGATCAATAAATGTTATTTTGTCATCAAGAATCATCCGTGGACGTACCATCATCCTCTTCCTCATACCCAGCAGAGAACGTGCTTTCGAACTATCAGAAATTTTTATGAACTACTTAGAGTCTGATTTTTTTGCCAGTGACAGAGAGATTCTTAGGAGAATAAAATTTTACATAAGATATGTTGACGACATTCTATTAATCACTGATGGTTCTCAAAATGATGTAGACCATATTTTTTCCATTTTTAATGACCTTCTTAATAATGTCAGTTTTACAATTGAGCGAGAATCCGATACTATGTCCTTAAATTTTTTGGACCTCACTTTAACTGTGGTTGACAACCGCATTGAATTTAATATTTTTCGGAAAAACACGTTCTCCGACAATATTATACCTGCAGTCTCGGCCCATCCGTACGCTCATAAGATGGCCTTTTTTCATTGTAATATTCATCAAGTTACAGCTATCCCTCTTGCACCAGATGCGGTGGAATCTGAACTGGTCACACTTGAGAATATTGCTGTAAATAATGGCTATAGGCCTCAGTTGGTAAAACAGATGTATAACAAGAAAATAAATAAAAATAATATTACGTCTTCCATCCTAGGGGATGCGTTAAATGGCAAACAGGTGGCAACGATATCTATCCCTTACGTAGGCAATATAGGTTACAAATTGGGGCGTTTACTCAGAGCCCATAATTTCAAAGTCGCCTATTCAACTAATAGTAGTTTACATAGGAATTTAATTCACTCCTTGCAGAGTAAGAGCGATAAACTTTCCCTATCAGGAGTATATAAAATTACATGCGGGGATTGTCCAAAATTTTACATCGGGCAAACGGGGCGAGCTCTGGGTCTCAGGTATAAAGAGCATACTCCTACTGGAAGCGGTGATGGTGCTAAGGGCTCTGCTTATGCGGAACAACTTGTGCAAACGGCTCATGCGCCGAGCCCTCCAGTTAATATCAAGTTACTTCATGCCGAGGTTAAATGCTTAAAACTGGATGTTTTGGAAGAAATGCAGATCTTTAAGCATCTGCAACATGTTAAAGGCAATATCTTCAATGACCAACTCCTACTAACAAATAGAAAATTTTTTAAAAGTTTCGCACCTTTACTTTGTTCTTCATACTTGTAAATCTGATGATCTGGCGATTACAACATGCGCGCGCTGATTGGCGAGCGCGGTTGGTCAAGCTGTTCATCTTCTTTCTTTTTATCCTCATTTTCCTTTTACGATGAAAGTGATTATAGCCCGTTGAACACCTCACGTTTTACCTCTATTTTCTTTATTACCACGTCCTTAGATTACGTCCCCTCAGCCCCCCCCCCCCCCCCCCCAGGCTAACTACTGGCTTTAGGTTTTTAAGAGTTCCTCCTGTTGTCATAGGTAGCTTGATATATAAGTTTCTTCACTAGCATATGCAACAGTGTGTGGTTATTTTTAGGTGTCATCTCCTATTTAGCTCGTCTCTTGTTCTACCCATTTCATTTTTTGATATACGTTGATCCACGGTTGGAAATATATGGGCTATTTAGTCCCGACCCATGTATAAACTTTCTCGTATTCGTATGCGCATGCGCATTCAAGTAACTTCTCTTGTCTTGCGTTTGTGCATAGATAGCGGGTCAGGCTTGTAAGTGAGCGGCCGTTTGTAGCTGCAGTTTATGGCGGGTCATGGCCCATCGAACATAGGGCGGTGTCAGGTGGAGTGTACACCATTAAGTTAAGTAGTGGTTTTGACTTTGTACATATGTGCTGTTTGTGTTTTCCTTTTCTTTTTCGTTTATAAATTTATAGCTATGGTGTTCTTTTAACCATTGACAAAGGTCTTCTTAGGCACTTGTGGGTTTTATCGTTGTTCTGAAGAAAGTGTAGTTATCTACGCCGAAACCTGGGTTAACACTTACCACTAGGTGCTTTTTTCGCCATCGAGGCGGGTTTTTAGTTTTTTAATAAGATCACCAATTTACTACTGGAGGGCTGTGCGGAGGGTAATAACCATATAGGGAGACCAAGAGATGAATACACTAAGCAGATTCAGAAGGATGAAGGTTGCAGTAGTTACTTGGAGATAAAGAAGATTGCGCAGGATAGAATTGCAAGGAGGGCTGCATCAAACCAGTCTCTGGACTGAAGACCACAACAACGTGGACGAAAAGGTCATGCACAAAGTGACCGCAGACAGCAAAGTTGTTGGTATTGTAAGAAATCTGGCCACTCAGATCTGCAGTGCCGTAACAGAAATCACCAATAACGGCAGTTTCCATTGCAGGGTAGATCTTACGGACAGAAGTTAAATAGCAGGGTGTCCACTACGTCACGCTCGCTATGAGTAGCACATGTAAGACAACAGTAGCAGACCTTTTTTCTGACCGGTTATATGGGGGATTAATCACATAAACTGTTATTGGATACCGGTTATCATGCATCAGTAGCAAATAAGTCAGTATTTGGGACAAAATAAGATAAGTGCACCATGCTGGACGTTAAGTGGCGTAGGGCAGAGCATGTAACTTCACTCGGTGCCGGAGTGTTTAAGTCCCGAGCTGGGGAGATTAACTTCCGGATGGTTGCACAAGCTCTTCCCGTGGTTAGTGGTAGGTATGATTTTATTCTCGCACTCGATTTCCTGGTTGCGTACAGGGTCCCTTATGGTGCAGACCTGCCGATGAGCTAGTTGTGTACCGTTGAACCTTTGGCGGAAACGAGGTAACAGATGCAGTTAGTTGTCGTATAAAACAAGTCCTACAGTTGGGAGGTAGTCGACACAAGATCACTACCTCTCAGTATTGATAATTTTGGGCCCAAGGAAGTAAAAGTGTCACAGCATACACTGGTTGCGAATTTACATGACGATGAACTAGACTGTAGTTTTACAGCAAGTTATTCAATGTCAGGAGGGTCTGACGACTGGACTAAGGAGCAAGGTAGCACATCTTGAAGCACAGGATAGAGCATTAGTGGAAAAACTGTTGAATGAGTACATGGGATTATTTAATCCTCGGGTCCATTACCCACAACACCGCTTGCTCAGCACCAAATTACTACTGAAAGTGAAGCAGAAACAACTGATCGAGTTCCAAGGCATTTACAGCCGATTATGGAGAAACTTATAGATCAGTAACTTAGGGATAGTACCATAGAACCTAGTTATAGCCCCTGGTCTGCTCCCATTATAACTGTAAGCAAGAAAATCATCAGATGATGAAAAAGCATATTGTTTCCGTTGTGACTATCAGTTCCTCAATCAGATAATGGTGTCGGATGTGTATTCTATGCCTAATATAACAGAGAGGTTAGACAATGGCAGTCAGTGTCGGTATTTCACAACACTGAGTTTGGATAGTGGTTACCACTAGTTGGAAGAGACGCCAGAAGACTGACTGAAAACTGTATTTTCAGAGCTGACTGACACTTTCACTTTCGACATATATCTTTTGGACTGAGAAACTCGCCAGTAATCTTCCAGAATTTATTGTAAAGCGTGTTGCACGAATTAAGACCAAAACAGTGCAGGGTGTACCTGGATGACATAATCATGTATTCAAAGGATATTCAGTACATTTGGAGTGGTTCCTGAAGTGTTTGATTGACTGCACACAGCACTGTTAACATTGAGTTTAGAGAAATGCATTGCAAGAAATTTGGATTTGGGTCACATTACAGGCCACGATGGAATTACTACTAATCCAAAGCTATTTGAGGCCGTCCAAAATTTTCCAGTACCCACCAAGGTAAAGGAATAGCCATATCTCTTGGGGATAGTGAATTTTTATTATAGGTTTGTTCCAAAATTTGCGGAAATTGCAAGACCTCTTTCACAGTTGCTACGGAAAGAAGTGAAGTTTCATTGGACGGTTGAGCGTGAGGCAGTGTTCCAGAAGTTAAAAGATGTGTTGACATCTAGTCTTGATTTTCTTTATCTGGATTTTCAAAAACCGTTTGTTCTTTCTTATGATAAGAGTGTTACTCTAGGAGTTATTTTCATCACAGCAGCTCAATAATACTGAATAAAATTATTCTGCTACAAATAAGAAAATGCAATGATTTTCGGAAACGAGTACTTTTCTTATTACCTGTATGGTCGATGATTTAAAGTGGTGACTGATCGCGCAACACTTAAGTGGTCTTAAGGACTTGAAGGTCCAAAGAGTTGACTGTCGAGATGAGCTGTGTGGTTAAGTGACTTTGATTAAGAGGTAATATATTGGCCAGGAGGGTCACACCCTAATGTGGACAGACTCAACTGTAAACTACACACAATGGAATGATCAGGCACTGACGTAAGGGACTGGGGGGTGGCAGAAAATGATAACCCGACTGTCAGCGATTTGCTAAACAGCAGCAGTGCTGCACAGAGGATGGAATATTGTGTCAAACAATGTGAAACAGGCCATGGTTAGTGCCACAGCAGAGCTTGCATGACAAAGTGTTGAGGCTGCTGCATGATTCGATTTTAGTGGGACGTTTGGGTTGAAGAACAACAGAGAGAAGGTTAGTGAAAAATTATTGGTAGGTGACACATTAGCAGGATGTTGACTACTATGTAAAAAATTGGGTTTCATGTCCTCAAACAGCAGAAGTTAACCACCAGAAAATCAAACTACAGAGGTTAGTGGAATCTGACAAATCCTTCTAAATGGTAGGTTTGGACATCATAGGACCCCTAGTATAAACGCCAGCAGGGAATCATTATGTATTGGCCATTGCAGACCATTTTTCTCATTACATTGTGATAGTTTTACTCAACCAGTTAGCCATGATTGTGGCTCAGGCGCTAGTCAGCCTGTGGATACTTCAGTTTTGGGACACCTGAAACCACAATCACAGATCAGGGCACAAATTTTGTGTCGGAATTAATGTAGCAGCTATGCAGGCCATTGCATGTTAAGAAATTATAAACGATCATTCTGCAGCCTCAAGCTAATGGACATATGCAATGAGTCCACAGAAAAATTGAGCTTTTACGTAAATTTCCAGTATAGCAGTTGGGATGACCTACTGGCCGACGACATCACTTCATACAACTCGAAAGCCCATCCAAGCACAGGGTTATACCCATATGACGTAATTTTTGGGTCCAAGATTCCATAGATCTTCGAGTTTTATAAAGCCTCGCTGCAAGGAGATAGGTCAATGAAAGATTTCGCTAGGACAGTAAAACTTACATGGATGCAAGTACAGAAAATTAATACAAGGGGTTTAGAGAAACAGAAAAAGGTGCATTATTTGAAAGAGGAGTTACCTAAGTACCATACGGATCAATCATTTATGTTAGAGAATTCTTTTGTGCCTAAGGAGAAAACGATTAAGTTTGTGTCACCGTATAATGGACCTTACCAGGTAATGGGGATGATGTCACCACCCAGCAACAATAGTCCTAGTAAGATGAATTCAGATATTTAAGAAGTATAAGGACAATTTGTCTCACGTAATACCTGTGGTCCAGGGACGCAGTCGGCATTTAGCTGTGACACGGTTCCGACTTAGCAGCACTCCGCACGTGTTTTTTTACTCACTGTGCGAGGTACTGCATTCACTGTTGTGATTTAGAGCTCTCACTAGATATTGCGTTCTCTTACCGCCGGGAGACAGTGAAACTCACGTTCGCCTATTCCTATGCACATCCAAAGGCGTATGAAACTGAACGGTTTCTGAGAGACGACATGCATGTCAATCCCCACGAGATGATAGGCGTACACCTGTCAGTCACTTCCAGTATAGTCTATCTCACGATGAGGAACAAAGAGGCATGTGACGACCTAGTCTGACTTCTACCAATGGCTACTGCTTTCACCACTCAGATGGTAATGTAAGCACGGTAGCCATGCACAATCCGGGTATGGTTGTCGCACAGTACGCATATTCGAACTGCTTTTTGAAGTCCTAGCAGCACTTGTTACTGATGCTTTGCGGCTATGTGGAACGGTCCTAAGCTACATGGAAGAGAAATGGGACACCTTTGAAACCTATCGCATCCTCAATGGCGTCCGACAGGTATGCATCAAACACTGCAAATATGTGCCATCGTACATATACATCGGAGGTTGCCGAGCCAACATTAATCATGATGGACAGCCGTGGACGTGTGCCGGCTGTGGACAGGAGGGCCATGTGCTATCCAGCTGCCACCAGCAACGCCTTGTCCAGGTGCCCAATGCAGAACCAGTATGAACAGCTGTGCCGACCGCATTACCGCTTATGTACGTGGAAGCAGTGTGGTTGGTGTGCACAGATGTCATGCCCATGCTGCAGCCCAATGCACCAGCGAGCTCAGCTGCAGACGATACCATGACTGTGGCGCTGCACAAGACGAGACACCCTTAAAAAACACAATGCCCACAACCACCACCACAACCACCACCACCACCACCACCATTGTCGACATACCAGGAGCAACAGTTCTGGACACTGGCCGCATGGCTGAAGGTACTGAACCAATCCCTTCGACAGGAGCAGACACACAACACGAAGACAACAGTCGCACTTATGAAGTGTTTGAAGTCACGCTGGTACAATCTGTTGCTGTGTGTTTCCATTCCATGATTAATGTGACTTGAAGAGAAGTAATAAAAAGAGCTCTAACATGGAAATTAAGCGTTTCCGGACACATGTCCACATAACATCTTTTCTTTATTTGTGTGTGAGGAATGTTTCCTGAAAGTTTGGCCGTACATTTTTGTAACACCCTGTATATATATGTGAATTTGATTCGGGTGATTCCAATCAGAATCGACAACGATGGTTGGGATATACATGCCACCGTCATAAATTGAAAATGAAGAGGTAGAGAAAGCATATGAGGATATTGAAACGGCAATACAATACGCAAATTTCAGCTACTAATAGCGAATACTCTGTTCAAGAATCACAAGAGGAGGAGGTATACTTGGAAAAGGACGAGTTATACGGGAAGATTCCAGTTAGATTACGTCATGGCCAGAGAGAGATTTCGATATCAGATACTGGATTGTAAGGCTTACCCAGGCGTAAATATAAACTCGGATCGCAATGTAGTAGTGATGAAGAGTGGGCTGATGCTTGAGAGATTAGTCAAGAAAACCAATATGCAAAGAAGTGTTTTACGGAAATACTAAAAAAATGACGAGATACGCTTGAAGTTCTCTAAGGCTATAGATACAGCAACAACGAATAGCTCAGTGAACAACGAATAGCTCAGTAGCAGTACACTTGATGAGGAATGGACATCTCTAGAAAGGTCAATCACAGAAGTTGGAACAAAAACATTGGTACAAACAAGATAATGCGAAGCAACCACGGCTAACAAAAAACAAAATATTATATCTGACTGATGAAAGAAGGAAGTACAAAAATGTTCAGGGAAATTCAGGAATACCAGTACAGAAATACAAGTCGCTGAGGACTGAAATAAACAGGAAGTGCAGGGAAGCTAAGATGGAATGTCTGCATGAAAAATGTGAAGAAATCGAAAAGGAAATGATAACCGGAAGGACTGACTCAGCATATAGGAAAGTCAAAACAACCTTCGGTGAAATTAAAAGTAAGGGTGGTAACATTAAGAGTGCAACCTGAGTTCCATTGTTAACTGCAGAGGAGAGAGTGGATAAGCGGAAAGAGTACACTGAAGCCTCTATGAGGAGGAAGATTTGTCTGGTGTGAGAGAAGATGATACGACATCTGTTAAGACAACAGGGACTGACTTTCATGGTACTAGAGGAAATTGTAGAGGGCAAAAGCTGTAGAGGAAGACAGAGACTCGAATACGTCCAGCAGATAATTGAGGAAGTAGGTTGCAAGTGCTACACTGAGATGAAGAGGTTAACACAGGAGAGAAACTCGTGGCGGACAGCATCAAACCAGTCTGGAGACTGATGACTCAAAAAAAAAAAAAAAAAAAAAAAAAAAGTGTTTCAGTAGAAGGGGGCCGTAGGGGATATGGGCGTAGAAACAACGGACCAGGAAGAGAAAAAGTAAAATGCAGAGGGAAGGAAATAGGGTAACATGGCGAATCATTGGCATGTGTTAAGACCTAGAGCAGGGATGCGCGCCTGACGTTAGGATTTTGTTTCCCTACAGGATTCACGTTCTTACACTGGAATTGGAGAAGATTGAAGCAGTATCTGGGAGCACGTTTGGTCCATGTTGGAGGGTGTTGCGTTTTCCAGTCAGACGGACGTGGTTATGTCAGATTACCTGTGGACACTGAGAAGAAGTGTTTGGTACAGACGATGCGGATGACATAGCTAACGTCAATTAGGCATTACAGGAAGTTCGTAAGGAGGCAAAAAGAAACCAGGAAGCAATGAATTTGCACGCAACACAACTCACCAATTATGAAAGCGATGTGCTGAACAGCAGTCAGTAGCTTTGTGAGTTGGCCGTTACTTTTATATCGCAGCTCAGGTCACCTGCTGAATTCACCAATCGGACTTGCGTGTTATTGGTGATCGCTTGGACAATAGTGATACAGAGTTAATGATTGCCGCATTAGTACGCAATCTTGCTGACAGCTTTAAGGACATCCATCTTCAAACTGTGTAGTTGAAGGAAACACTGTTGCACGCCACGCACAGGCACCTTACATCAGTTCTACTACCGCCAGAACAATTGTTGACGTTTTTTGAAAGACATCATGTTTACGTCAGTGACTGTTAAACTTTTTGTTTCCACTATTGTAATTTCGGCCTAAGGCCTAAGGCCGAAATTGCAATAATGGAAACAAAAAGTTTAACAGTCACTGGCGTAAGCATGATGTCTTTCAAAAAATTTTACATTACTGTGAATCAGAATTATGAAAAGTTAATTGATTGTTGACGTGTTTGAAAGAAGTCCAGACTATTGTGCAGCGGTCTTTGGGTCTTATTAAACTGGCAATGGAGAAGTACTTGATTAAGTACTATCGCTTGGCTACCATTACAGGCCAGCCAGTAAGTTGCATTACTGCCAAATTTACCTTGATGCTCCGCTGACGCACTCGCATCACGGTACCATACCACTCAGCTGTGCAACAGAATGTAACACAAGTATGACATCTGTCTCCCAATATTCCTTGCCATTTTAACTAACTTCATTACTGTGAAACTCCTACCTTTAACTAACTTAATAGCTCTCATCATTCGACCTTCTACACTACTCTGAGAAACTATTATGCATGTCTGTATAAAGAGGTCATGAAAAACATCTAAGCATAGTGAAAATTTTAACAGAAAAGAAACCAAGAAACTCAATATGGACAGTGGACAGTGGCTCTGCAGAATTCGTAGATACATTTTTATTCTTGACACTTCTGTAGATCAGTAGTTAACTTCTATCACTGACAATTATTATCTCTACCGATCACATGTAAACTCGACAACGTTCAATTTACTCAATATTTGTGTCACTCTCAGACGTCCAATTATAGAAAACCATTTTTATTTTCCACTCAGCTGTATGAACTGTACACTACTGGCCATTAAAATTGCTACACCACGAAGATGACGCGCTAGATACGTGAAATTTAACCGACAGGAAGAAGATGCTGTGATATGCAAATTATTAGCTTTTCAGAGCATTCACACAAGGTTGGCGCCAGTGGCGACACCCACAACGTGCAGACATGAGAAAAGTTTCCAACCGATTTCTCATACACAAATAGGAGTTGACCGGCGTTGCCGGGTGAAACGTTGTTGTGATGCCTCGTGTAAGGAGGAGAAATGCGTACCATCACGTTTCTGACTTTGATAAAGGTCGGATTGTAGCCTCTCGCGATTGCGGTTTATCGTATCGCGACATTGCTGCTCGCGTTGGTCGAGATCCAACGACTGTTAGCAGAATATGGAATCGGTGCTGGATCCCAACGGCCTCGTATCACTAGCAGTCGACATGACAGGCATCTTATCCGCATGGCTGTAACGCACCGTGCAGCCACGTCTCGATCCCTGAGTCAACACATGGGGACGTTTGCAAGACAACAACCATCTGCACGAACAGTTCGACGACATTTGCAGCAGCATGGATTATCAGCTCGGAGACCATGGCTGCGGTTACCCTTGACACTGCAACACAGACAGGAGCGCTTCCGATGGTGTACTCAACGACGAACCTGGGTGCACGAATGGCAAAACGTCGATTTTTCGGATGAATCCAGGTTCTGTTTACAGCATCGTGATGGTCGCATCCGTGTTTGGATACATCGCGGTGAACACACATTGGAAGCGTGTATTCGTCATCGCCATACTGGCGTATCACCTGGCGTGATGGTGTGGGGTGCCATTGGTTACACGTCTCGGTCACCTCTTGTTCGCATTGACGGCACCTTGAACAGTGGACGTTATATTTCAGATGTGTTACGACCTGTGGCTCTACCCTTCATTCGATCCCTGCCAAACGCTACATTTCAGCAGGATAATGCACGACTGCATGTTGCAGGCCCTGTACGGGCGTTTCTGGATACAGAAAATGTTCGATTGCTGCACTGGCCAGCACGTTCTCCAGATCTCTCACCAACTAAAAACGTCTGGTCAATGGTGGCCGAGCAACTGCCTCGTCACAATACGCCAGTCACTACTCTTGATGAACTGTGGTATCGTGTTGAAGCTGTGTGGGCAGCTGTACCTGTACACGCCATCCAAGCTCTGTTTGACTCAATGCCCAGGCGTATCAAGGCCGTTATTACGGCCAGAGGTGGTTGTTCTGGGTACTGATTTGTCAGGATCCATGCACCCAAATTGTGTGAAACTGTAATCACATGTCAGTTCTAGTATAATATATTTGTCCAATGAATATCCGTTTATCATCTGCATTTCTTTTTGGTGTAGCAATTTTAATGGCCAGTAGTGTATTTATTAACTGGTATCGGCTGTTTCAGCTATAGTCAGCTGGAGGAAAAAATTATAACGTTTTTTGGCTTACAAAAGCAACAGATGTTATAATTTTTTATGCTGGTTCACGATGGTTGAAAAAACCGACTCCGGTCGAATTATTATAACTTATAATGCTAATTGTCAAATAAAAATACTTTCCTATAAATATCTCTTGACTGTAGCCAGTTACCTACATAAATTCTTAAACTCAGATGTCCAACTCGTCTGTCAGCAAGACTAACCATAGCCAGGAGCACCGAAGATGTTCACCGCAGCTCTGGACGAAAACTTAGGAACCACGGTATTTCTTCGATCACGGCTGTTGACCCGCGAAGATTAGCAACTATGACATCCGGTCTTGAATGCCTTCATAGTTAAATATCTGCAGTTACTTCGGCTTATACTTTGGTTGCAGAGGGGGTCCCGCGGGGTACAACGCGCACGCAGCACGGCCGCCGCCTCTCAGTTCGCTGCGCACCTCCCGGTGTGGGGCAGAGCTGACGGCGCTGCGCCGCGTGCCGCGTCGCGAGCATTAATCCTGTTTGTCCAGCGGCGGGCGCCGGGCGGATTTGCACAGGAGGGGCCGCCAGTTACATCAAAGACAGCCGGCAGAGGGCCCTAACCTGATTGCACTTGTCACAATCTGCGCGCCGCCCCCGGCAGGGCCCGCTAACGAGCAGCAATTACCAGCCGGCCGCCGCTGCCGCCTCCGCTGCCGCGACTCTGCGCTACGCGCCGTGATCAAAGTGCGTGGCTGCGCGAGAAACGTCCGGTGCTGCACTCTTCCTGCAGACGCTGCAGAACGTAGTCGTCTGACCTTATACACTAACGACTAGCGTCACTATTTCAAGAGGCTGGGCCTTGCTATATGATGGGATGATGTCCGAATGATAGCAATACAATCCGTAAAACATTTAAACAGAGTATCTACGTCCGAATCTACGTCTACATCTAAATGTATACCTCGTAAGCTGCCATACGGTGGGTGGCGGACTGCTTATTTACTGTACTACTGCTAGTAATTCCCTTTCTTGTTTCACGCGCAAATCGAATGACATCGATCGCGTATCATGTCATTTCTGGAAAACCAGAATCTACTGTGTTGGAATCAACATGTATTCCAGAAAAAGAGATCGTATGAGACCCAACTCGCTTTATTTGTTCATGACACCCAGAAAACATTAGATACAGGATCCCAGGTAGATGCTATTTTTCTTGACTTCCGGAAGGCGTTCGATACAGTTCCGCACTGTCGCCTGATAAAGTAAGAGCCTACGGAATATCAGACCAGCTGTGTGGCTGGATTGAAGACTTTTTAGCAAACAGAACACAGCATGTTGTTATCAATGGAGAGACGTCTACAGACGTTAAAGTAACCTCTGGCGTGCCACAGGGGAGTGTTATGGGACCATTGCTTTTCACAATATATATAAATGACCTAGTAGATAGTGTCGGAAGTCCCATGCGGCTTTTCGCGGATGATGCTGTAGTATACAGAGAAGTTGCAGCATTAGAAAATTGCAGCGAAATGTAGGAAGATCTGCAGCGGATAGGCACTTGGTGCAGGGAGTGGCAACTGACCCTTAACATAGACAAATGTAATGTATTGCGAATACATAGAAGATGATTATATGATAGCAGAACAAACACTGGTACCAGTTACTTCTGTAAAATATCTGGGAGTATGCGTACGGAATTATTTGAAGTGGAATGATGATATAAAATTAATTGTTGGTAAAGCGGGTGCCAGCTTGAGATTCATTGGGGGAGTCCTTAGAAAATGTAGTCCACCAACAAAGGAGGTGGCTTACAAAACACTCGTTCAACCTATACTTGAGTATGGCTCATCAGTGTGGGATACGTACCAGGTCGAGTTGACAGAGGCGATAGAGAAGATCCAAAGAAGAGCGGTGCGTTTCGTCACAGGGTTATTTGGTAAGCGTGATAGCGTTACGGAGATGTTTAGCAAACTCAAGTGGCAGACCCTGCAAGAGAGGCGCTCTGCGTCGCGGTGTAGCTTGCTGTCCAGGTTTCGAGAGGGTGCGTTTCTGGATGAGGTACCGAATATATTGCTTCCCACTACTTATACCTCCCGGGGAGATCACGAATTTAAAATCAGAGAGATTCCAGCGCGCACGGAGGCTTTCCGGCAGTCGTTCTTCTCGCGAACCATGCGCGACTGGAACAGGAAAGGAAGGTAATGACAGTGGCACGTAAAGTGCCCTCCGCCACACACCGCTAGGTGACTTGCGGAGTATAAATGTAGATGTAGATGTAAATGTACCAAATCGACTATCTATATGTTTCCGCACAAACGCTGGTTTCCTGTATCTTGGCTTCGAGTTCCTCATGCGACACTGACATTGGTCGTAGTTTGATTGTCTTGTAGCCCGTCGAAAATGCTAGATCTCTAAAGTTTCTCAATATTGCTGCTCGAAAAGAACGTCTTCTTCACTTCAGTGACTCCCATCTGAACTCACGTAGCATTTCCATAATGTATCTCAATGAAAAAAAGATACAGTGTTGTAACTCAGGTTGGAAAATAGGCTTCAGAAGTTCATAAAAGTTCATAAAAGTTGATTCCTGACTTACGTTATAACGCAACATATACTTTCATAACAGAAACCGGATGTGTCTGACACCATTCAGAGAATTTTTCATCCTTTCAGTCTGCACTCTTCGAGGACTTAATTTTTTGATGCAATTTCCTATTAACTTGACGCACCAGGTCCAACTTTTCATCACCCTGAAATGTGTTTCTGCAAGGTATCCTTGACACCAGTTATAAGCGCTTTGTCTTACCTCCATATGAATGCAATTTTTATTACATAAATTGTAAACGAAGGCTTCCATAAGTAATTGAAAATGGACTACTTAGCATGTCCTGTATGCCACATTCTTGAAATCGACGTTAAAATTTTTATATCAGGTTCACGTGTTCAGTGGGGTTACGAACAAACCTAGTATTTAAGAAATTTATTCCCTTCTTTCTAGACCTCTTGTTTATCCCATCTTCATGCAGATACCAGACAATGATTCAGACATAATTTTATTGCTCCCGATGAATTTTCAATGGTTAGTTGGTTGATTGGTTGGTTGGTTGTTTGGGGGAAGAGACCAAACAGCGAGGTTATCGGTCCCATAGGGTTAGGGAAGGATGGGGAAGGAAGTCGGCCGTGCCCTTTCAAAGGAACCATCCCGGCATTTGCCTGGAGCGATTTAGGGAAATCACGGAAATCCTAAATCAGGATGGCCGGACGCGGGATTGAACCGTCGTCCTTCCGAATGCGAGTCCAGTGTGCTAACCACTGCGCCACCTCGCTCGGTCCAATGGTTAGTTCCGTAACTTTCCACTTCAGGATCTACCTCACAACTTGTCCGCTGCTCGTCATCTAGTTGCTAGCGTTGCCGCCTCTCGATCACGGGGTCCCGGCTTCGATTCCAGGCCGGTTTGGGGATTTTCTCTGCCCGAGGACTGGGGGTTTGTGTTGTCCTCATCGTTTCATCATCCTCATCATCATTCGTGTCAGTGGCTCGATTGGATTGCGTAAAAAATTGGACTGTGTAAAAATTGGGACTTTGTACGGGCGCTGAAGACCGGGCAGTTGAGCGCCCCGCAAACCAAACAACATCACATCATCACCTCATAACCCGCAAACCAAACAACATCACATCATCAGCTCATAACTTTTGTTTATGAGTTCTCCATCAAAACCGCTCGTGTCTCGGTAATGATGGTGCAAATACACTGGTGTGCAGAACTTAAGGACGAAAGTAACTTTCGAATGTTCTGTCACTGCCACAGTTCGATGAAACACGCACCACACATGTGAAAACTGCTACAGTGTAGTACAGAAGGACACTAAGAGAAATACACCGTGGGACGAACAGAACTGACACTTTTATTCAAAGACGATAATTGGATTAAAATCACCGTGATTTATGATGGCCCCTAGGACGTTATAAAAGGCGTGACATGCTTCATAATAAGATTTGTGACTACCACAGATGGCAACACATGCTCTGATAAGTGTTCTGACTCTGGCCGCAATGATGGTAAGGACATCTTGTGACAGGGCGCTTAATTCCTCCATCAGCTCGGTGATATGTCGCTGGCGCATGTGGACGAAATGTAATATGTTTCCCCGTCGCGCCCCGCACATCTTCAATGGTTCAGAGGAATGGGCAGGCCCATCTTCTCAATATACCAGGCTGTTTTATGCACCCAGCAACACTGACTAACATTATGGTTTGGGTGGTCTAGGTGTTGTTGTGGTGTGAAGAGGCATAATGTTGCATGGGCGTACTGACCGCCAAATATTTGAACAGCTTAAACTCAGCAGTCAGTGTTATTTTGACGCTGCCCTCGTTCCCCATGTGCGTTTTTTCAATGCTGCATTCGGCTCTGACTTCCTTCTTATGGATGACAATGGGCGCCCACGTCGGACAGTGCAGTTGGAGTAGTTCTTGAAACGACAGGATATTCGGCGATTCCCATCGAGCTGGGTGCTTTTGGGAACCGTATCACAGCAAGCACATATGCACCATCGACACACCATCAGATGTCAACCAAACCAGTGGAGGAATGTAACGTCGTACCACAAGAACACCTTACGAATCTTGTAGCCAGCACTAAAGCACTGTCGTCCGTGGTAATCACACACCTTGTTAGGAACCATGTCCCGGTTATGTACTGATTAGGGGACCGTCGTAAATCACGGTGATCTCAAAATAATTACTGCCTTTGAATAAAAGTTTCATTTCCATTAGCTTATTGAGTATTTGTTTCAGTTTCCTTCTGTACATACTGTAGCACTGCTTTCTACGTACGGCACGAGTTGAGCTATGTTACTTGGCCGTCACCCACAATGCAAAGGTTATCCTCATTCTTAGATTTCGCGTAGCGGTGCATATAACTTTTAATCGCCAGGAGCGTATATACTTACTCCCATTATGAAATTATATGTTGTGATACCTCCGGCAGGGGTCACTTTCACCGACTCAAAGTGCCAGCAGCTGGGGCCAAGGACAGAGGCAGACCCCATGTAGCGTGCGCCTGAGACCTGGGCACTGGAGCCAGTCTGTTACCACGAATAGGATAAGTGGGAGAGTGCCCTCGCCTCGCTTAAGAAATGACATTTTGCAAAGAGCCTTATGGACAGTGAGAAGCTTGCCGAAAGCTGACGGATTCCCGAGCAGTGGTAAAAACTGCTGGTTTGAAGAGCGCGCCGCAGCGTGTGGTGTGAAGCAGTCGTCCTCCGTTTCTGGCCGTGGCGCTGCTGTGGCAATCGCAGCTTTGGTGTCTCCCTCTGGTGGGAAAGGGGAAAAGTTGCCTGTTAACGTGCATTTAAGGGGCGCTATGAGCTCGGCAGTCGGTCAGTCTGTGAGTCTGAGTCGGTCAGTCAATCGGAGGCAGTTGGTCAGCCAGAGCAGTCTGTCAGTCTGAGCGAGTCTGGTCAATTGGTCAGCCAAGTTAGTTTGGGTCTGTCTCTCGTCCGCATTGGTGAGGCGGTTAGTGTCTGTCTGTCGTCCGGAGTGCTAGTATGTGTTAGGCCGCCAGTCTGCTCGAGTTTGCTCAGGCAATGGGCATTGGCGGTTGGATCGATCGGTTGGTCGGTCGCGCACTGGAACACAAGATGACTTGTCCGCCTGGAGCGTCGGCGCATCTGAGGTCGCCCCGTGAGTCCAGTGGCTGCGCCGTATGGCGAGGGGTAGTGGCTTCGCAGCCAACACGAGAGCAGCAGCAGTCAACCCACGACATCGGTCTGGCCGGTGCGAGCTGCGACGCCATGAGACTGGAGATCGGCGCGCCTTCATGCGTCCGTTGAAGCGGCTGGCAGCGGACAGTTCGGGAGAGAGTTTTGGGCGTTCTGCGCCAGGTCTTCGCCAGACATCGCAGCTTATTAAAGGTTAAGTGATTCGTGATATATCTTGTTAAATTCTACTTGTGTTCGTGGTCAGTCTCGCGTCCCCAGTTTGCTCGTCTGTCTCTCATCCGCATTTGTTAGGCAGTTAGTGTATGTCTGTCTGTCTGTCTGTCTGTCTGTCGGTGTGCCGTAGTTAATAGCTGCCTGTGTCATGTGTGTGGAATTCGGTGTTAACGAATTTATTGCTTAAAGGCCGAATGCTTGAAGTATGCTTTTATCTTGCCTATCATCTTGCGAGGTGATATATGTGAAATGTAGAGCCTGTTGTACATTTTATGTAAGTCTGCATTTTATGGGTTTTATTTAAATACTCATTATAGCTTATAAAGTGGCCACCCTTCCACCGTGAGAGTTCTTAAAAACAAGTTGCACTTATGGTGGCAAATAATTTTAATGTGTTTTGTACCATTTTTATCCCTCTTACGGGGTGCATAGTTTATGTGTTTGTGTGAGTTGTAAAAATTTTTAGTTTAAAGTAATCTGATGTGTTGCAGATTTGCACCAGTGTACTCTTTCAGAGGTTGTTGTGAGCGGTCATGACTACGGTCGTATTCAAAGGGAGCAGGCAAGCTTTTCAGCCCGAAGGCTCCTACTGTTAATGTTGTTCTTGCCTCTAAATAAAACTGTAACTTGATATTTCGAATGTGCTTTTCTGCTTATAATTTTAAATCTGTTTTGAACATGTGCAGGGAAGCAGCATACTCACGCCTTATTAAATTCACATCAGTCTTTCCATTGTGTGCCAGCCTAGTCCGCTCTGACGTCATAAATATTGCGCAGTACTTTAAAATGAAGTAAATAACCTGAAACGTTTCTAGCATGTCAGGAGTAATACAAAATCAATATGTGTTGGATATCAGTTCAATAACTTTAGCCATTTTCGACATTTGGATGTTTTTCTGTAAAAATCATTGACGCAACAGAAAAAGAGCTAGAAACTTAAAAATTTATATTTAGATTCCTTTTGCATAATAATTTAGTAGAAACAGTATTCTGGATCTCACAAATTAAAATTTTAGTTGGAATTCATGATTTTCTGGTTTTTGTCTTAGAAATTAAGAAAGCAAGATAGATTAAGTAGGCAAATAAATAAAGCTTGGTTGTTTCAATTTACGTAGAAGTGAGATCCGCTATAATCATAAAAATGTGGGAAGATTCAACAGAATAACTATAAAACTTTAGCTATAGCGTATCTCCAAAGAGGAAGTTTAGAGCTCGTCTACTGCGTGTAGTGTAATTAAATTAATTTTCTCGCCCAAAATATTTGACTTAGCCATGTCAGACTTTTATTATGATTACTTACTTGTGTGCTGATTGCACAATTAAATTGAAAGCTTCATCGGCCATCAGCAAAGGAAGCAATGATTTATTCGATAACGTAAAGTGGTGCATCACTAGCCCAGCGGACAGTCGGGAGAGCAGATTTGATCAGGCGTTCCCTTAGCCGTCCGCACCGCGGCATTATATGTAAGAAGGCTGCGCGAGAGTAGGAAGGCCCCAGGTCTCTCCAGACGCTGATTAGCGCACCACCTGTGCCGGGAGTCGCGTCGCATCAGTAACGTTGATATAAACAGCCCCAGATGCAGTAATAAGTTACTCGGGATATGCGTAACCATGAAATCGTTTTCGAGTGAAGTGTTGATTTTGGAATGACGTTAATGATCTATCTTTAGTTTGTGTATGTCGTATTTTCACGTGCCGCCGCAGGACAGACATTCTACCATTATTAGCGTGGCGTTTGATGAACATTATCATCAAATTATGGCGAGCATTCACTTAAACATTTAATTTGAACAGTTACAGTGGCATCAGCGCATTAAACTCTGAACTGCTCTGGTAGTTGGATTGTGTGGATTCTTTTTGGTCTGTGACTTTCAGAATATAGTGAACATTTTAGAGAGAATGGTTTTTGATTATGAATCCCAGACAATCTCCTAATTCCTCAGAGCTATAAGCTGTAGCTATAAATGTATTTCTCAGATAAAGTTGGCACTAGGAATTCTAATTACAGGCTTCACGTTTTGTTAATCACTTTCTGGTTGCCAATATTGTAGTTAGAGAGCCAGTGTTGAGAACGACAGACAGCAGAAATACAAAACATTTATTCTATTATTGCAACCGCCGCCCCACATATGTTGCTAATCGGCCGGGAAACAAACTGAGTAAAATTGGAAGTGATTTTTAAATTTTCGGATTCGGAAGTGAAATGCGACCCGCAACTGAGCAATGGAAAAGTGATAGACAGTGTTACGTGTGCATGTGGACGACGCAATTGGATTAACAACGCATCTGGATTGATGGAGCTGGCGCTGAGTCTAGCTGCACTGCTGGCATCGCGAGAAGTCAGTCTCGCCGCACTGCAGTCATCCGTCGGAGCGACCGGAGCTGCGTCTGCTGTTGTGGGCTACGCCCACAACACAGCAGTTGTCAAGGTGCCGTCTGCAGTTCAACGCGCAGCGCCGACAACGCCATACGTCGTGCAGAAGGAACTAAGTTAAGTGAAAAGCTGTTAAAACTTTTATTAACCTGCACTAAAAGACTGTCGGCGATGGAACCACAAAAAGAAATAGAAGTTAAACCTAAATCAGTACCTATGTCTGCTGAAGAAACTGTAAATCCAGACAACGGTTCAAGTGTCAATATGCATGAAAATAGTAATGTTAAAGTGAAATCAGAGCTAGTGTCTCCTGACAGTAGTGTGAAAAAGGGCAACGATTCAATAGTAGAGACCCCTGTAGTAAAGCAGAAATCAGAAAGTGTTAAGTTATTGGATGATAGTTTCTCTGATTAATTAAAAATGAAACAGTCATCAGAGATGGTAGAGTTTAAAAAGGAGAACTTAGATATGACTGATCAATCAGAAGTTTCATTTAGTTTTGATGATTCTGGTGTTGGAGCTAGTTTTTCGTCACCTGAGTGTGATAAAAAGCCAGCTAGTGAGCAACCCAAAGATACTGGGGCTATTGATGTAAATGTAATATGACAAGCAATAGCTGCCAGTAATGCAAAAATGTCAGCCAGTAATGATAGAATGACAGCTGAGTTAAAATCTGATTAATTGAGGTAAATAACAGGATTGTGGCCAGCCAAACCAATTTTAATAAATGGTTTGAGGCAATGGACAATAAATTAGAATCCAATAAAGCTGAATTAGAAACTTCCTTCAAGACTGGCTGCAATAAGTTGAAAGAGGATCTGGACAGTTCAAATTATAAAATTGATTAAAACCATGAGGATATTAAGAAAAAGGTTGCTCAACAGTTATCTGAGATGTATAAAACAGTAAAATCCGAAGTTGCTGAAGTTCGCAAAGACTTCCAAATGTAAGATGCGAAGCTGGAGCACAAGTTAACAGAAAAGATCGAGGCGGAATCTGATCTGTGCTCAGATAGGTTTAAAGATGTTAATATAAAAGTAAACATATGTCAAGCAGAAGTAGACGCAATCAAACCTGATACTACTCATATTGTGCAAAGAGTAGGTAATGTCGAAATGAGAGTAGAAAATGTTAGTACTAACATTTCTAACATTGAGAGTAAAGTAGCTTCAGTAACTTCTGGTAATGGTAGTATGCAACAAGTTGTAGCTGCAACCGCCGCTTTTATCGGGTGTCGGCAGTTCTTGCGGTTCGATCCAGATGAAAATATCCACACGCTAGATTTCTGGAACGATTTTGAAGATGTGATTCCACTAACTTGGTCTGAACGAGAAAAAATCTCATTTATTATAAGCCATTTAGCGGGTGACGCCATGCGTTGGTCAGCTGATGTTATGTTGAAGTGTAAAACATTAGCGGAATTTAAAACAGCTTTCATTAATGAGTATTGGTCTAGCAATAAGCAAAATGAAGTGTTGAGAGAATTTTGGAGTGGAAAACGCTTCACTGCAGGCAAGGAATCTATTAAAGAGTTTGCCAGGTCGTGGATCTCACGTTTGTCACATTTGGCCGAAAAGCTAAAACCTGAAATGATAATACTAGGTCTTGAAGCCAAACTGCCATGGTGTTGGCAAACTAGAATTATATCTGCCCCTAGAGACAATCTGGATCGTTTCATTGAATATTTGGAACGTGTAGAGCGTGTGGCTGCCAATGAGGAGCAAGCATGTAATAACAGAAATTCTAATAACACTAGTAGTAATTTTAAGAACGAGCAGAATGGCAATATAAACATCAGAACAGTAGGTGTTCGCATTCCTAAGAAAGGTAGGAATTCGAGAAATAATTACCAGAATCAACAATGGCATCCAAATGATAGTAATTTTGTTCCTAACAAAAATGTGCAAGTAAACAACAATGTTGAAAGCAATGCTGTGCCAGTTAACTATAATGCAAATAAAGGTAACAGTAGTAGGCAGAGGCAGGAAAACTAGTTCCCGTGTATGAGGATACTGGCGGTCACCAGGCGGTTGCTTTTCCTAAGCCAGTAATTACAGTAATTAGTATGACACATCAGAATACTCAAACTGAGGATTCGGATGATGGGTTGGTAGCATCCAATGATACTGCAGAAATATTAAACCACTCACAGTATTTGATAGATACCTTGTTAGAGACGCTTTCTAAGTGGGAAGAGAAAGAGAAGGCGCAGCAGTGTAACGGTAGGGAAGACCTACAAAATACTGAATTGTCAGGTGAAGCAGCAGAAGAAATTCATGCTTATATTTACGATGAGGATGATGTGCTCTTATCTAAAGTGCCTGTGCAGGATGTTGATACTGGACTAATAGATTTAGGACAGGAGGTAAGTGAGAATGTAGAAGATAGCCTGTTGGGGGTCGATGAACCCAGTAGCTGTGACCAGTTGTCACTGGAGAAGGAACCCGACGATAATAGTGAAAGTGGTTTAGCTGTAACTAGTGTTATGCCCGGTCTGGAGGCGAAGAATCGCTCAGACTACAGTAATTTGGGACATGTTCAGCAGACTAAATGTAATGAAGTCGTGAGGTGTTTCGATTTGAAATTAATAGACAGACTGGAAAAGGCAGCTGAAAATGTAGTTCAGGAAACCCCTACACACTTTGACCTAAATGTAATGAAGACAGATGTCGATCACTTTAGTTGGAGACAAATCCAAAAGGAACTATTGGATGAGTTCGAGGAACCACCTGTACAACCTAGAATAAGCCACCCTATAATAATAGTGAATATGTTGTGTATCAATGTACGTTGTCTCTTAGACAGTGGAAGTGAGGTGAGTGCGATATCTCAGTCCTTTGATGCATTACCTGGTAAAGACAAGCTTACAGTAATGAGGGTATCAGGACTAAGAATAATTGGTGCTACTGGCAAGGTGTCCAAAAGGGTAAAGCAAGAAGCTTTACTGCCCTTTGATATTAATGGTAATTTAATTGATCATCCATGCTTAATTGTAAACAATCTCAGTATTGAGGTTTTAATTAGCATAGATTTGTTGTCGAAATATCAGAGTGTTGTTGACTTTGAAAGAAGCCAGTTAAAATTGGTCTTGCCAATAACCGGAGTAATTACGGTACCTTTTATTGATAAACATGTAGTAACTAATGATGAAACTTGGGAGCTGTCTATACGAGTTCTGAAAAATAGGAGATATTGGGGCGAAGGTGTTAATCTTAGTAAAAGTAAGCTAAACACTGAAGAAGAAGAAGCAATTATTTTGGGCAAAATAGAAGCTAAATTGCAGAAAATCGATAAAATTTCAGCTAATCAGAAGAAAGAACTGAGACAGGTTTTAAAAAGGCATCATAAGGTATTTTCAAATCGACCTGGCGTGGTCAAAGGTTATGAATGTCAATTAAAGGTGAAACCTGGCCAAGTGTTTTTCAGGAATCCATACCAAATACATGTAGCTAGGAAGGAGACGGTTCGAAAGGAGATACAGAGAATGCTAGAGTTGGGGTGTGATTGAAAAAGCGGTCAGTGAGTACATTAATCCTCTTCTTGTTGTTCCAAAAAGAGACGGGAGCGTCAGATTGGTCTTGGACGCTCGTTGGTTGAATGAAATAGTGGGTAGGGAAAGTGATAGACCGCAGAACATGGACGAGTTATTACAAAAATTCCGGGGAGTAAAATTCTTAACCTCTATGGACACCACGTGTGGATACTGGAATTTGCCACTGGCGGAAAATTCAAGGAAGTACACAGCTTTCTTGTACGAGGGAGTTTGTTACCAATAACGTGTGGTGCCTTTCGGACTTAATATCTCTGTTTGTGAATTCGTACGTGTGATGCGCCATGTTTTAGGACCAGCCTTAAGTAATAAAATAACAGTCTACGTAGATGATCTGTTAATAGCAACTCCTACCTGGGAAGAACACATAGTTTTATTAAAGGAAGTGTTAGAGGCAGTTGAGAGGTGGCATGAAACTAGAGATTGAAAAGACAAGAGTGCGTTAAAGAGGAAATAGGTTTCTTGGGATATATGATAAGTGGAAAAGGTATTCTGCCTGACCCAGGCAAGGTAGCAGTCATTGAAAAATTTGAGGCTCCCAGAAACAAGAAGCAGTTGAGATCGATGTTCGGTCTTTTCGGCTTCTATAGCCGTTTTGTTAGTGATCAGGCTTTTAATGCACCCTGTCTTCACCTGCTGCTGAAAAAGAATACCCCTTGGATTTGGACAGCAGAATGCCAACAGGCGTTCGAGGTGCTTAAACAATCTTTAATTAATAGTCCTATTTTACATCATCCTGATTTTGAAAAACCATTATGTATGTCTGTTGATGCTAGTGGCTATGGTATAGCTGTGGAGATATTCCAAGTAGAAATAGAGAACGAACTAGAGGTGCACAAGACTATAGCTTTCGCAAGTCGATCTTTACAGGCAGCAGAGAGAAATTATGGCATCTCAGAACTGGAAGCATTGGCAATTGTCTTTGGGGTACAGAAATTTGAGCAGTATCTATTAGGTCACAAGAGAATTGTTTACAGTGACCATAAGGCGTTGACCTTTTTAAAGACCTGTAAGTTGAGGAATGCTCGTTTGGTAAGATGGTCATTGTATCTCCAGCAGTTTGACCTTGAGGTTAGATATATTCAATGAAAGACAATCTGGTAGCTGATGGGTTATCTAGAAGTGCGGAGCTATGTGATGACGCGGGAATTATAGCAACTGACCTAAGTGAAGTACGAATGTTTGCGTTGCACGAAGTAAAGAAAGAAAGTGCGTTAAAGAGGGTGACTAAGAACTTGAGACGTGAGCAGAATGCAGATGACCAGCTGAAATTAGTGAAGAGCTATTTAGGAAATGCGAACTAAGGTTTCGTAATACTATTGTCTGCATAAAGGTATTCTGTTTAGAAGGAAAAATGTAGGAGTTTCAGAGTGGAAGCTGTGCTTTCCCTCACAACATGTAGACTTACTAATCGACTATGTACACCTGAGGTATGGGCACTACGATGCAAAGAAGTACATTGCCAAATTAAAAGAGAAGATTGTGTTTGACAACATGTACCGCCGTGTTGCCAAGAGTCTGGCATCTTGTGTAGTGTGCCAGAAAGTCCGTGCTGCTAACACCAGAATGCAAGGGGATATGCATTTAGTAGAGCCAACTGAAACCCTAGAATTACTGGCTTGTGATTTGTTTGGCCCTCTCCCTGCTTCGAGAGGTGGGTGCACCCATGTTTTTGTTGTTGTGGATGGATTTAGTAAATATGTAAACTATACCCAATTAAAAGAGCAAATGCAAAAACGTTGGTAGAAAAGTTCGAAAAAGATTTCTTCGTGATCGTTGGCGTTTCGAAGAATTTACTGTCAGAAAATGGGCCTCAATTTACTTCTGATAGATTTAAAGAATGTCTGGATAAGGCCGGAGTGAAACATCTGAAAATAACTGCGTATTTCCCCCAAGGAAATAAGAGTGAACGTATTATGAGAGAATTGAATTGGCTTTGCCGGACTTATTGTGCTCGGAAACACTCAAGTTGGGCAGAGCACATGAAGTATTTTGAGAATGTAATTAACAACTTAAGGTATGATGCAATTGGTTTTGCGCCTTGCCAATTGATGTTTGGCCAAGAACCACACAATGTGATTGCAGATATGGTAGAATTCCCTATTCTAACGCAAATATCCACAGGCGAAAAGAAGTTAAGGGCTAGGGCAAATATAATGAAAAGAACATTAGAAAGAAAGAAGCGTCACGACGCAAAAGCTGTACCCACCAGTTTTGAAATAGGTCAGTTACTCCTTGTCAAAACCAAGGAAAAATCAAAGAAAATAAATTCAGAAACAAAGAAATTAATGTTCCAATGCCAAGGACCTTCCAGAATCATAGGAAAACCACATGCCAATGCATATAGGCTAGAGTACCCTAAGAGTAAAAAGCTATTTGGTCTCAGGAACGTGATCGACCTAAAGAAGTTCATAGGTAGTGAATGAATTCTGTAGGGAGGAGGTTGTTCTGTAATCTCTACACAGTGTGGCAGCTGTACAGTCCCAGCTGGGTGAGATCTTCTTCCCTTTTCAGGTCTCACTCATCCTTCATCTTTCCTATCCACCAAATTTCCGACTCCTTCTTTGCAGTACAAAAATTTTCCGTCATGGCTATCAAGTCATGAGTTCTGTAACCATTCTATCCGACGATTAGTGAAGAAAATACCTAATGTGACAAACCTAACAGTGACATAAACAACAGAGAAGTATGATGTAATTAAGATACAAAGGTATATGAGTAACAAGTATGTATCGAACCCTGGTAATATTATAAGTACAAAGTTGTTTATTGGAAATGGTCCACCAACAGTAATTTAAAAAGATATACAAATTCGTGTACAAGCAGGATCTGAAGTGGCAGTGAAACCTATTGTATGCTGTAGAGCTAACTAATTAATAGTAAAAGAGATTGCATAGTGTTACGAAAAATATGCAGATAAGTTGTAAGAATGAACTCACCTTGTGTAGCAAGGAATGGCAGCGTAATAGAATTGAACAGTGTTTGTGGTTGAGACGTAAAGGACATGTCCTTGAAATATTTATATGGTTGGAGCTGGCCGTTATTTGGTGTAGTGTGTGACAGGACACACCTGCACGTATTGAGGTTATGAGTTGGAGGCGTGAATGCGACCATAGGTACCCTTATGTTAGATGAGACAGAGCAGCTCATGGTGTCCTATAGGTTTAAGGAATTTACCATTACGCTCGGCCATAATTACTTAATGCACTTAGTGGTAGGTCGAGAGAGACTACCTGTTGTTTCAGCTTCCAATCAAGTGGAAATGGATTGCAACATGAGCAAACTGATCAGCTGCAATACACTATAGATATGAAATAAATGTGCTATCCTATGCGTTAAATGTTAAAAGAGTGAGTGTTAAATAAGTACATACACTAGCAACATAATTGAGTAACTTAATGGCAGACGTATAACATTATTTATAGCTCAGCATAAATACACTTCGATGAAGTAAGTACATAATTGCAGATGTGGAACTGACACAGCAGCAGAGGACCAATAAGTGGATTTAGTAGTCAACTAAACGTAGTGTGTTTTGAACACTCAGAACTGTACTATTACCACAAGTTACTCACATGTACAAAGAGGATGATAAGACAACTGCTAATCAAATATACTCATACTATCTCTAAGAATAAGGTAATCGAAGATGAGTCAGTTAAGTAAATAAAATACAGATTTGTCAGGAATGTACCGAGCATTGGTTCAGTGTTCCGGCCCAGAAATAGCAAATTGAGATTAAATAGGATTCATGATTGTGTGCCTTGAGCGTAAATTTTCTCTAGTACGTGACTAACGGCGTTTTGAGCCATTTGTTTACCGATTTTATGACAGTTAAGTAACCGCGAGAGTAAAATTGAAAAAGTTCTGTTAACTTTGTTCCAGTAACATATTGAAAGATAAAATGTATATATCCCCATTTCATTGTGACCCACCCTTAGATATTAAATGAACAAAGTCTGAGGAACTCTTTTTGTTTGTTCTACAGGACAAACCAGATAATGGCAGCCTGGTAGCTGCGTGAAAGCGTGGAGTGACTTGGACACAACTCAGTGACCCCTCCCCTTTCCCCATGTAATTTAGAGTGAACGTGAAGGACGCACACCATAGCAACTTCCCCTCCTCTACCCTTGTGAATGGAAGTGAAGAACGCCAGCCAAAGCGGCTACAACCATGTGTTTAAAAATGAAATTTTCATGACTTGTGAAATTCTTTTTTCAGGTTTAGAAAAGACTGCTAAGATATAATTATATGTTTATGTATCATGAATAACTGTGTTATTTTCTTTGAATTTGTGTACGTAAAAATAATTACAGACAATTTAATGGATTTAAGATTTTCATAATTTTACATATTTTCATGTGTTTGTCTGTCTAAGGCAATATGTATGCCATAGTGTTTCATCGATTTTGCTTAAATTTTGAGTGATAATGTTGCTTAAGAGGCAATGAACATGCCAGCAATTCAAATAATTGAGTAGCTAATAAGTTTTCTTTTAATATTTCTGTATGTTTACATTTCAGTTTTAATTTTCATAGGGAGTTAAGCTGTACTCTTGCTTATCTTTTTATAATTAATTTTTTTTTCATTTACATTGAAAAAAAAATTAAGTAGAGTGTGATGTAGGGAAGCAGCATACTCACGCCTTATAAAACTCACATCAGTCTTTCCATTGTGTGCCAGCCAAGTCCGCTGTAACTAGCTCTGACGTCATAAATATTGCACAATACTTTAAAATGAAGTAAATAACCTGAAACGTTTCTAGCATGTCAGGAGTAATACAAAATCAATATGTGTTGGATATCAGTTCAATAACTTTAACCATTTTCGACATTTGGATGTTTTTCTGTAAAAATCATTGGCACAACAGAAAAGAGCTAGAAACTTAAAAATTTATATTTAGATTCCTTTTGCATAATAATTTAGTAGAAACAGTATTCTGGATCTCACAAATTAAAATTTTAGTTGGAATTCATGATTTTCTGGTTTTTGTCTTAGAAATTAAGAAAGCAAGATAGATTAAGTAGGCAAATAAATAAAGCTTGGTTGTTTCAATTTACGTAGAAGTGAGATCCGCTATAATCATAAAAATGTGGGAAGATTCAACAGAATAACTATAAAACTTTAGCTATAGCGTATCTCCAAAGAGGAAGTTTAGAGCTCGTCTACTGCGTGTAGTGTAATTAAATTAATTTTCTCGCCCAAAATATTTGACTTAGCCATGTCAGACTTTTATTATGATTACTTACTTGTGTGCTGATTGCACAATTAAATTGAAAGCTTCATCGGCCATCAGCAAAGGAAGCAATGATTTATTCGATAACGTAAAGTGGTGCATCACTAGCCCAGCGGACAGTCGGGAGAGCAGATTTGATCAGGCGTTCCCTTAGCCGTCCGCACCGCGGCATTATATGTAAGAAGGCTGCGCGAGAGTAGGAAGGCCCCAGGCCTCTCCAGACGCTGATTAGCGCACCACCTGTGCCGGGAGTCGCGTCGCATCAGTAACGTTGATATAAACAGCCCCAGATGCAGTAATAAGTTACTCGGGATATGCGTAACCATGAAATCGTTTTCGAGTGAAGTGTTGATTTTGGAATGACGTTAATGATCTATCTTTAGTTTGTGTATGTCGTATTTTCACGTGCCGCCGCAGGACAGACATTCTACCATTATTAGCGTGGCGTTTGATGAACATTATCATCAAATTATGGCGAGCAAGCACTTAAACATTTAATTTGAACAGTTATAGTGGCATCAGCGCATTAAACTCTGAACTGCTCTGGTAGTTGGATTGTGTGGATTCTTTCTGGTCTGTGACTTTCAGAATATAGTGAACATTTTAGAGAGAATGGTTTTTGATTATGAATCCCAGACAATCTCCTAATTCCTCAGAGCTATAAATGTATTTCTCAGATGAAGTGGGCACTAGGAATTCTAATTACTGGCTTCACATTTTGCTAATCACTTTCTGGTTGCCAATATTGTAGTTAGAGAGCCAGTGTTGAGAACGGCAAACAGCATAAATACAAAACATTTACTCTATTATTCCACCTGCCGCACGACACAGGCTTTTGGAAATAAAATTCACATTTGTTAAATTGTGACTTGATATTTCGAGTGTGCTTTTCTGCTTATAATTTTAGATCTGTTTTGAAAAAGCTTTTAGGAATAAATTCACATTTGTTAAAGGTAATTTCCCATCAGTTACTTCATGGCAACTACTTCTACACTCACCTAGTGTGATTAAATGTGTCATTGTTCTTGATGAATTGCCAGTAAATGAAGAAATTCTTTAAGAATAGATTTTGAAAGTGTAAAATTACGGTTCCGTCCCTACAGCCACGAGGATGGAGCGTCAAGAAACATCCCAGGAAATCACCATCGAATGTAAGTGAATTCTTCTAGTCTTGCAGCAGCCTTTTTACCTGCAGCCTTTTTACCTGCCTTAGAAAGCAAGGGCATGTCAACATGTGCGACTAATTCAGCAGGGAAGTCTGTGAAAGAAGTCAGTCTGCTTAAAAGGATGTTTCTGTACAGTATTGACGTTCCTTCTAAATTATGAACGTCAGCAGGTTCTGAGATGAAGCACAAGTATGAGACTGCCCAGATCTCACACAAATGTAGCTGTTGGAATGAAGTGTTGTGTGGCTACTTTCACAGCAACTTAAGAATGCAGAAAAGCGTCGGAAGAATGTGCCTCCAACGCTGGTGAAATCGTGAGAAAGAAGCCAGTTACTGAGTCTCGCCCGAGCCTAAACAAGATAGAGAATTTCCACCCTGCACTGGCAGGCGTGGTCATGAAGTGACGATCAGTCGTCGGGCGGCATTGTAAATTTAGTCTGTCAGTGGCAATGTCGAGTGGAGGAAAATGTTCGAGTCGTTAAGAAGAGAGAAGGAAGAGGAGTAAAATGGGTGAGACAGTCAGACACCGCAGAAGCAAGAGGACATTCATCGCCAACATCCGCTTTCCGACATCGTGATGTGGGAGCTTTGGCCACACAATCCACAACAGAAGAACTATTCAGTGATCGTATCTGGGCCTTGCCTTAGAGCCGCAGCTGCCAATGACAGCAGCCGACTCGCACCACACAGCTCCGAGGCGACGCGCCATCCCGATGCACTCCCTGACGCCGACAGCAGTACACGACTAATGATCTCGAATAGTGGTCAGATGATTCACCTTCCCCACATCCTTCCCCTTAGTAACTACGCCGTGTCCACTCCCAGTCAAATCGGCCCTGAGATTTGTAATGTTTGTTTTGCTTTGTGTTCAAAAACTAGTGAAATAAATGCAGTCATTTTATGTTTTATTCTCTTATTAGCCGCCTAATCTCATAAACTTTTGAGTTCGGTTTCATTTGATTACTGATATTACTTAATTATCTCATTAGTCATCTACATGTCGATTCCTGTCTGAGAGCAGAGAATCATTCTCAATTTCACAAGCTGCGACATTTTCGCGAAAAAGTGACCCGTATATGTAATACTTTTCCTTCAGTTTACGTCTATGGTCACAAACTTTTTGTTTTCAGATTACCGGTTTCGGTCTGTAATGACAATCGTCAGACGTGTTTCATAAAAGCAGTCCTGATGTACTGCACGCATAGTGGCATCGTCAAATGTTAAATGCGGTATCAGCATCGTCAAATACATATAAATAACATCACATGCACGAGACATGACGTCTGATGTTGATCATTAAAGACCGAAACCGGTAATCTGTTAACAAAAAGTTTGTGACCATAGACGTAAATTAAACGAAACTTAATTCTCAATTTACTGCATTTTTGGTGCCCATCGTGAGGCGATCTTAATGGTATTCTGCACGTTATGTGATATCACCAGCTCAAAGCAAGAGGAAACTACAGCAGTAATTTTCCCAAGGGCGTGCAGCTTTACTTTATGGTTAAATGATGATGGCGTCCTCTTGGGTAAAATATTCCGGAGGTAAAATAGTCCCCCATTCGGATCTCTGGGCGGGGACTACTCAGCAGGACGTCGTTATCAGGAGAAACAAAACTGGCGTTCAACGAATTGGAACGTGGAATGTCAGATCCCTTAATCAGGCAGGTAGATCAAAAAATTTAAAAAGGTAAATGGAGAGTTTAAAGTTAGATATAGTGGGCATTAGTGAAGTTCGGTGGCAGGAGGAACAAGACTTCTGGTCAGGTGAATACGGGGTTATAAACACAAAGTCAGGTAACGGTAATGCACTAGTAGGTTTAATAATGAATAAAAAAATAGGAATGGTGATAAAGTACTACGAACACTATAGTGAACGGATTATTGTAGCCAAGATAGACACGAAGCCCACGCCTATCATAGTAGGACAAGTTTATATGTCAACTATCTCCGCAGATGATGAAGAGACTGAAGAAATCTGTGATGCGATAGAAGCAGTTATTCGGATAGTTAAGGGAAATGAAAATTTAGTAGTCATGGGGGACTGGAATTCGATAGTGGGAAAAGGAAGAGAAGCAGAAGCACTAGCTGAATATGGGCTGGGGGTAAGCAATGAAAGAGGAAGCCGCCTGGTAGAATTTTGCACGGAGCAAACCTTAGTCATAGCTAACACTAGGTTTAAGAATCATGAAAGAATGTTGTATACGTGGAACAGGCCTGGAGCCGCTCGAAAGTTTCAGACAGATTATATAATGGTGGGACAGTGATTTAGGAACCACGTTTTAAATTGTAAGACATTTTCAGGAGCAGATATGGACTCTGACCACATTTTTTTGGTTATGAACCGTAAATTAAAACTAAAGAAACTAAAAAGGTAGGAATTTAAGGAGATGGGATCTGGATAAACTGAAAGAACCAGTGGTTGTAGAGAGTTTCAGAGAGCGCATTAGGGAACGGTTGACAAGAACAGGGGAAAGAAAAGCAGTAGAAGCAGAATGGATAGCTTTGAGAGTTAGAAGAAGAATGGGTAGCTTTCAGAGATGAAATAGTGAAGGCAGCAGAGGATCAAGCAGATAAAAAGACGGGGGCTAGTAGAAATCCTTGGGTAACAGAACACTTATTGAATTTAACTGATGAAAGCAGAAAATATAAAAACACAGTAAATGAAGCAGGTGAAAAGGAATACAAACATCCCAAAAATGTGGTCGACAGTAAGTGCAAAATGGCTAAGCGAGGATGGCTAGAGGGCAGATGTAAGGATGTAGGAGCATATATCACTAGGGGTAAGATAGATATTCCCTACAGGTAAATTAAAGAAGCATTTGGAGAAAAGAGAATCACCTGTACGAATATCAAGAGCTCCTGTCAAAGCATACAGTACCGGATTTTGTCGTGAACGGGTGCAATGTCATGAGAATCTGCTGCCACATGGAGAATGGGCAGTTGTAAGACTCAGAATTGTGGTACCTGAAGTCCAACTTGCTCCTCTCTGTAGATGCACGGTACCGGCGAAGCGCCGGATCGGCAGTAATCACTGCAAAACGCTCTGCCATCGTCCAAGCTGTGTCTCTGGGAGTTGTTTGGAACCACCACCGCGTCAGTAGTGCTTCTATTGGTAAATGATTGTGTTTACTGGAAATCCTCCTGATGGTTTTCCGTACTTTCGTATAAGAAGCGGAACGGTCGATGGAGTACAAGAATACTTCTCATTACCTTTTTATTGCTCTTACTTATGATGCGTCGAGCCTTGGCTCTCGCGACCCGAAAGGCTGCGAGACTATCTGCAGTTGGCTGGTACGTAATCCACCAAAGAGCCACGCGCCTGTCCTAGATTGCTAAACGGCACTTCCTGAGCTGAGGACTTTAGGACTGATAACTCAGCAGCATGATGGATCACTTGTGTTGTCCACCCACTCCAGGATGCTGTCGTGACATTCAAACACAGCCACTTGGCTGAACAGCCACCAGTTTGCACTGCTGACCATCCATTTTCGTGGATTCTGTGCAGTTAATGCTCCGTCCTGTAGATGAGATTGAAGTGGCAAGTAGTCAGTGGAATGAAGGTCATCAGTGACTTCCCACTGGACAGATTTTTCGAGGAGTGGAGAGCAGGAAGAGAGATCGATGGTTGAGAGTGGCTCAGCAGCAGCCCAGAAATGATTACGAGTATCTATGTTGAGGATGCACAGCTAGTGAGACGTCATGAGGCTCTCCAAAACGTGACCGCAAGGGCAAGCAGAGGTCGAGTCCAACAAGAAAAGACGGGCGTTGTAGTCTCTCACTAGGAGAAACAGTCATAGGAATTGTCCCATAAAATCTGTGAGCGCATCAGATTCTGTTGCATCTTGTGGAGGTACATAAAGTGAGCAAACAGCGATAATCTGACACACACGAATTTCAGCTGCATCTACTTGCAGGTCAGTAGCCACAGGGAGAGCAGAGAAGTGGTCCGCATTATTGACAAATACAGCGACCCCACTTTGACCCTTACCCCAGTCAGGTCATACTCGCAAGAGAACTTGTAGCCCTATAGTATATTGGCATAAGACGCCTTCCTGAAACACAAGCACAGGAGGTGTTCCCGTGCCAAAGCGTTTCAGTTCCTCCACATGTGTCCTGAACTCATTTAGATTCCGCTATAGGATGGGAGCCATCTATCACGCGGTTAGCGCTTTCATCCTGAGTTTCTGCCAAGGAAGGGAGACCGCAATGGATGGAGACTCCGTATTGAGGTGGCTTGATTGGCCCAGTCCAATATCAATGTCCGTCGCCCCTCTAGAGGAGTCGAGAGACCACAACCGTTGAAACGGTAGTGGTAGCGCTGGACGGTGGACCAGACTGAATCTTTCCAAGGACAGAGAGTCCCACAATGTCAACAAGCACATACTTTTCTGAGGTTCTGGGAGGGGGAGGGACAGGCTTCGAAGTAACTGCAACAGCACAAGGGCATTGACAGAAGCAAGTATTGGTACTAACAATAGCAACCTCCGTTTGTGTAGCAGCATCGGCTTTCTGCACTGGTGGTTTAAAAGATCGAAACAAAGGAGGTAGTGAAAGTAGAGGGGAGCATGGCCTTATACATTTTTTTGACCTCACCATACGAGATGCGCTTCGTAGTCTCAAGCTCTTGCATCTTCCGCTCTTCAAGATACACGCTGCAGTCCCGATTCCAGACAGGGTGAACCTCAGAGCAGTTACTTAAAACGATATTAACGAAAGACTCATTCGCGGGCAGCCTTAGCACATTTGTCACAGGTGGCTTGTCCATGACACTCACTAGTAGTATGACCAAAACGCTTTCATCTGGAGTAGCGCATTGGACTGGGGACATAAGGCCTTACTCTTAGGCGAACTAAACCTGTCTTAACGTGCTCAAGAGGACAAAGGAGTTGGATTCTACAAGATCCCCATCCATCCTCTACGTGGTGTTTCGCACCTCTACTATATCTTCTAGAGCGGTGGTTCCCAGCTGGGAATAATTACCCGCTGAGGGGTAAAACGAAATATTCTCTTGGGAAAGAACTAAAAGATTCGATTGTTTCAGTCACGAAACTAAATTATTTTCAAAATTATACTTGCTATTATCACAATTTGGTAAAACTCTAATATGAATTAAATGGCTCTGAGCACTATGGGACATAACTGTTGGGGTCATGAGTCCTAACTAATCTAAGGACATCACACACATACATGCCCGATGCAGGATTCGAACCTGCGACCGCAGCGGTCACGCGGATCCAGACTACAGCGCCTAGAACCGCTCGGTCACTAATATGAATTACATAAGTTATCCCACCCACTACACACATATGTTATGCTTTGTCCCGTATATCGCTGATGTTAAAAGTAAGACATATACGTAACGAATGATAAATATCTCAAGAAAATGTTTCTCCAAGTTGTAGATAGTACAAGCAGCAGTCGCTTCGAAACAGATGAATGAATTAACTGACAGCGCTGTACAGCAGTACGTATACAATAGCTACTATGGTGCTATACAAAGTATTATTATTATTATTATTATTATTATTATTATTATTATTATTATTACTATTATTGTTAGTGCCGGCCGGTGTGGCCGAGCGGTTCTTCTAGGCGCTTCAGTCTGGAACCGCGCTGCTGCTACGGTCGCAGGATCGAATCCTACTTCGGGCATGGATGTGTGTGATGTCCTTAGGTTAGTTAGGTTTGAGTAATTCTAGGTCTAGGGGACTGATGACCTCAGACGTTAAATGTCATAGTGCTTAGAGCCATTTGAACCATTTGATTACTGTTAGTGGCTGTGGTCAGACACGAAGCATAGCCTGAAGTCTTCCAATTTTTGCCAATTCAAAAGTAAGGAGTGTAGCAATCAAGTGATTTACGAACAGTAAGTATAATGCACACATTTCAACTTGATTGGTTTTAAATGGGGTTGCAGTGTTCAGGTCAAATAAGTTCCGCAATGGAAAGGAATAATGCAGGGGAAGTTTTCTTTGTAACAATTTGTATCCTCGCTGTGAATAGTTAGCTTTCTTATCTGTGAATGATGCGATGCACCACGAATTCCTTTGTCATTCATTCTAACACAAACACACACACACACATTTACGCAAACTATATATCATTCACATTTCATCATTCAAAGAGTGAAAGTGTTCCAAGAAAGGTATTTCATTCTTCAGTTTAGTTAGGTGCTAAAGTTGCTGGTGATAGGAAACGGCGAGGGCAACGGAGAGCATGGAAGGGTGGGGGAGGGGGGGGGGTACTTGCTAATGTCTTATTCCACTCGGGTGTAATGGTTCAAATGTTCAAATTTGTGTGATTTAACTGCTAAGGTCATCAGTCCCTAAGCTTACACACTACTTAACCTAAATTATCCTAAGGACAAACACACACACCCATGCCCGAGGGAGGACTCGAACCTCCGCCGGGACCAGCCGCACAGTCCATGATTGCAGCGCCCAAGACCGCTCGGCTAATCCCGCGCGGCCGGTGTAATGGTCTAAGAAAAGTTGGGGACCACTGTTCTAGAGCCTACTCATCTTTCAATTCCTCCTTGGGAATCATCAGATCCCTGCACGTCATAACGATTTTCGGTTCAAGTTCGATGGCACATTCCCCAAGGCATTGAGCTTTCTGGAGGTTCTTAACTTGTCGGGAACTAGACGTTTCTACCAACAGTGTCACATTACCCAATCGGTTGAGTAATTTTAAAGTGTCAGCAATACCCCCTAAGTCTTTTTGACCATAGAAAGAGGAAACATTCTCGAAGCTACCCTCCTTCCTTTCGACTGTTAAAAACGCATCCTGAATACCAGTATGCGTTCTGTTACTAGCGACAAAACTTTTGCAACTAGTTTCTGACTCTAGAGGACTGGTTACATAAGCCCTCTTGTGTGATTGGGTGTTGTCCCCTCCAGCGGCCATCTCATTCCCCTGTTAGGAGAAGGAGAGAATTTCGAGGGTCCCATGTCGGTTCCACGAGCAGCTAGGGAAAAGTCCACCTAGACAGAGCCTCGAGTGCTTAGGTCAGCCTTATACAACTGAGGTGGGTCAGGTTCCACAGAGGTTGCACACTAATGAATGTTCGCAACAACAGCCATACAGCTCATCGGCGCGCAGCACACCTTGTGACTGAAGGGTTTTTGTGGAGGATTTTACCACTCTCGCGATCCGAATGGTTAAGCCAAGATCCCCTTTCCCTAAAACACTGAACATTCCACCGTCGCACCGCACGGAGGCCGCTGAAGCTTGCCCAGAGCTTACGGTGGTAGGAAACTAGCGGTGTTTACCAGTCCCAGGTCAGGAACCCCGCAGTCACCAAGCCCGTACCCAGCAACGAATGCTGAGCCCCTAAGGGCACCACACCGTCAACCAACCGTAGATACTAAAATGTAGACTTTCACGGCCGGAAATATCATGTCCATTATAATTATCCGGGCTGTTATGCCGTGGTCGGTTGATGAATTCTGTGTCGATTCCCAACGTTTCGTCTCCGACTGCGGGAGACATCTTCAAGGGGGTCCGTAGCTCGAGGAAAGGTCCAACACACCCACTGGCTCGCTACTGACTGCCGCTAAATTCCGTGTCCGCGCGCTCCCACGCCGCGGCGTGACGTCACGTGTTTTGAAAGCGTCAGTGCAATTGGCCGCTGTCCGTCGCCGTCGATCGCCGTTGCCATCACCCAGTAGTGGACGGGTGGTACACATCTTCTTTAACACCGGCATCCATATACCGTTTAATTTCACGCCCTCCTCCTTTCGGTTGAAATTATTTGGGTGTTTAGCGATTTCGATTGCCTCCCTGTAGAGCCTTTCGTAATATACGCTTGTGGCCGCTAGTACTTGCGTCTCCTCGAAGGGAAAGTGTAGTAGAGGAGAAACGGACGATCAGCTGTTGCGGAGCATGCTTTCCAGCTAGGGAACCACAATATTCGTTTCGAGGAGACGCAAGTACTTGCGGCCACAAGCGTATATTACGAAAGGCTCTACAGGGAGGCAATCGAAATCGCTAAACACCCAAATAATTTCAACCGAAAGGAGGAGGGCGTGAAATTAATCGGTATATGGATGCCGGTGTTAAAGAAGATGTGTACCACCTGTCCACTACTGGGTGATGGCAACGGCGATCGACGGCGACGGACAGCGGCCAATTGCACTGACGTTTTCAAAACACGTGACGTCACGCCGCGGCGCGGTTGCGCGCGGACACGGAATTTAGCGGCAGTCAGTAGCGAGCCAGTGGGTGTGTTGGACCTTCCATCGAGCTACGGACCCCCTTGAAGATGTCTCCCGCAGTCGGAGACGAAACGTTGGGAATCGACACAGAATTCATCAACCGACCACTGCATAACAGCCCGGATAATTACAATGGACACAACCGTAGATACTTGGGACTGTCCAATGAACGCCGGGGCGGCTCGCTAGTGTAATGCAATGATATTCATGTAGCACTCTGTTCTGAGGTTGGGCGACAGCATCCTTAATCCCCGTTAAGACCAGCGCATGTTCTTCTCAGTGCACTTTCACACGCTAGCCACCTGTTTCTCAAGTTGCCGCCACCTCGCAGGACACTGGGATCGGCAGCTCAGCCGACATGCAGCGTTTAAATGACTAGCTTAGTTGATAGGATTGTGACTTCGTGTAAGGATAAGGTTTTTGATAAAAATGGAAGAGTGTTGTTTCTGACGGAAATGTCAGATACGAGTACTTCAGTACTCCGTAAGTAGTTTTATTCCGTGGTTCATCGGCTCACCTACTGCTTCCAACGGTTCCTTTAGAAAAAGGCAGTGCCACAGAAGTCACAAAGCACGCGAGGCTAATGGCTAATGGCACGGCAGGGAGGGGGCGGCGGCGGCCGCTTTTAGCCGCCGACGGCTCATCTCCGGGGTGCGTGAGGCGGGCGCCGGGCGTCGCCGATTTACGGCGTCGGGCACTCCGGCTCCGATAGAGCGGCTGAGCGCGCCGCGCACCCATCGCCGGCGCATCGTCGGCGCGCTCCCAAATGGACTGAGCGGGCCTTCAGCGGGGAAGTCTACATCACGGCTCCGCGCCACTTCTCCTTCTCCGTGAGCGACTGCTCAACGATGTTACGTGAATTTTGCTCCTAAAAGTGACTGTTGAACTTCCCCACTCTAGGCTAAAATCACGACTGCATTCCCTTCTCTCATTTAGCCTAGACGCCAGCTGGAGTCATGGTCCTTTTATTTGGACTGCCTGACAGAAAAAGTGAAGCACTCATAAAGGGAGAAGGAAACGAAATGAAACTTTATAGGTTGATTTGGCACACGATGTTCTCGCAGTTATCACAAAATCCAGTTAAATGTGCAAAAGATTGACGGTATGAACCCACTTTTCACCACGACGTTGTAATCCTTCTTGCTCCGGATGCATGAACTGGTTCGTTTGGAAAGGGTGTCATAAAGCAACAGTATCCTCCCCTGACTTTAGCTAACCCTCAATTGTTGTAACTTATTGATATCCTGAATACTGGCTCTGAGACGGGGTTGGCTTTCGAGCTGGTCCTACTCATGTTCCATCAGTAACAGATCTGTGGATCTTGGTAGCCATGGAAGTATCTCACATCACCCAGACAGTTCATACGGAGAAGTGTCACGTAAGGACGAGCATTGTCCTGTTGAAAAAATGCATTGCCGCATGACAGATAACACATGGCGACTGAGGATGTCCGTGACTTACAACAGGGCGATTTAGAGTTCCCTGAAACACTATCAGCTGTGACCTGAAGACATGCCTGACGGCTCTCCACTCATCATGTCAGGAGCAATACCGCTGCGCCTCCCCAAAACACTGGAAGAACGGGACCTTTTCCGAGGTCCCCATTGTACTCGCCAGCAGCAATCATCAGGGGCAGTGCAGAATCGCGATTCATCGCTAAACATGCAACGCCTTTCATCGGTAGTCCATGCTTCCTGGTTGCAGCGTCACATCAAACACAACCGTTTATATTGTGGGATAGTAATTATGAGGTCCACCTGCTGCTAGTTTCTGATTAGTGGTATGGGATGACACAGAACATTTCAGGGAATCCGTTTCCTGTTGTCGGATGGGAGTCGGTGTAATGTGAAGCGGTTACGATGTGTTGGATCTTGATGTGGTACTATCTGACCAGGCGGCGAAACGTAGGCCTACAATGAGGCGCCTTACGAATTTTCACTGTTTCGTACGAGTACGCCGACACCTGACGCTGGTAACAACACTACACATGGACAACAGAAATCCACTCTTACTTTAGACTCGTGAAAGACAGGAACCCGTTTTCGCCAGGACGAAAAGTGAGCAGGTGCTCATGAAACAAATAAAATGCGTTCTCGCAAAATCTTTGATAAACGAAGTGCGGATATCGACTCCTTTTTTATTAATGAGAGTATATCTTTTTGCCACACGAATAACAAACCTCGATTAAACATACTCGGTGATGCAACCCTTTTGTTTACCTAGCAAAAACCACTGAGTGCAGTGACTTGACATACTATCCGGAAGTTCATGCCAATCTCCAGGGATACCTGCGCCGCAGCGTTATCACACAGTGTCATGCTTGTGCCTTAGACCTTACAAAACTTTAAAGATGTTTCGTATCAAGGAAAACGTTATATGAGTGGAAACCTATTTTTATCCCTGATAATTTTCAATAAATGGTCAGATATCCATGAGAGCATCTGATCCGTGCCAAGGAATGTTTGTTGGTTACAAAAGTATTCGAATTTAGAGGACAAAATTTAATATTTGAAATGAAAATTAAATCATTTACTTCGGGAAAAACCGACATTTAAAAAATATATGAAGTAAATGAACCCAAAGATTGTGAACAGAAAATGAGAAAGACATTGTTACGTACCATCTCATTTCTGTTAGTGAATCTTTTTACGAAGCGTGTTCAAAGTGAGAACCATTTCTGAGGACATTTCCACACGTGCTGCATCTCTGATAAAGTCACCGCTGTCAACATATCTGAAGTAATCTCATCCCCTCCATGTCGTTAGAACTTCCCTATAGAGCAAATGCTTTACATTACCTCAGAGGAAGAAGTGTAACGGCGTCAGATTAGGCAATCGGGCTGCATACCTCGGAAAACGACTGCCGCTTTCCACCCACCGGTTTGGAAGTAAGCGGTTCAGAGCATCTTTTGCTGCTGAAGGATAAAGGGCATGATATCAATCATGTTGGAATCACATTGTTTGACGAGAGTCAGGCACACATATTCTAATAATTAGTATAAAAATTAGGCTTGAAAATGTGTTACCCCGTACCACACCATTGTTTGTTCGTTGAACACCTGCCGAAGCCAATGTGGATTTTCCGTTGATCAGTAGTGCATGTTTCTCAAACTCATATTTCATTGATTTCTGAACGTGACCTCATCAATAAACAATACTTTCTCCACAGAATATCTGTCTTGGTGGAGAGTTCACTGTCAGTATTCAAAACGATGTTGAAAATGACTGTCATTTAGTTCTCTATATAGAAAAATATGGAACGGGTGATATTTATCGAAGAGATGAATACATAGAAGGCTTCTCTGGCTGATACCAACCTCTCTTTATATTTGGCGAGAAGTGGTATACGCGGGTTTAACGTAGCAGATGAAAGTTCGCTACTTTGCTTCGTTGGTAGCAGTCTTCCCTCGCATGTATTTTCTTGGGCAAATTTCCGGTCGCACGAAGTCTTTTTACGGTATTGAGTAATGGGACAGCATCTACTGGGAATCGTTCTCCTTACAGTTATGCTGATCTTCAAGTATTTTGGTAGCACTCGCCATACACTAAAAGTATGTCGACCAGTTGCCCGTTAGTAAATGACTGCACTCTTGAAAATTGTTGACAAATCGACCATGTGGATGTTTTATACACAAAACGCTTCAAATGTATTGCAGCTTTCCTCATAAGAAACCGGATCTACGTAGTCAGTCGTAACATCTTCGAAGGACGACACACAACAGACCTTTCCCATCAAGACAGGTTCCCATCGAGAGTAGCCTAAATATCACATATCTATTCTCTTGACAGCCCAATTTATCTTAGAGAACGACGTAAACCTAGATATGACGGAACATTTAATGGCCGCAGCATACGACAAAAATCCCGGTGCTCAGCGTATTTATACTTCGTCATTTCGTGTTGCATCTACAGAAGAGGTATTTCTGAATTTGTCTCATCGAGATCTGCAACTCTGGTGGCAAAAATAGCATAAAACTATTTGAAATAAGTTGATGCCCCATCTCCGTTATTAAAGCAGTTCTGAGAACGCATTTCTGTTTGTTTGATGAGCGCTCGGTCACTGTTCGTTTAGGTGAAAATAAGTTACAAATGTCTTTAACGGTTCAAAATTAATTTGAGGTGAAAAAGTTAGGTACATTACCTTATATACTCCTGCCAAAAGCAGCATAAAACGTATAGAGAAACACAACATATACAGAAAAGAAAAGGAAACTATACGCAATCGCATGAAAGATATAAAAATAAAACGTATTATTTTGGAACCAAGCAATAACACAAAGACGCAAAAAATTATGTATTTATATCTGGCCTTGTTAGAAGGAGGTCCTCACCTCAGCAGTTCATGGAATGTATTCTTATTTGCTTTTTCGCAACATTCACATACAACTGGTTAGCAGGAACAGTACTCACCTAATGACTTTAGCTCTGGAACTATCTTGTACAATGTCTGTTCAGCGATATCCATGTCAGTCTTGTCTCTTCGCGACTGGGTTGAAGTTCTTCTGATGGTACCAACTAGTTTAGCAAATGATAATTGCTTGCTTTCCGTAGTTCTATCCTGGCCTACTGGACTGACTCAGTCAGATCATCAGTTTAGTGCATAAAGCTCTCTCTCGGCTTGGTGGGCAGGTTGGTAACCATATAATGTGTGCCACAAATTAATGATTCACGTTGTCGCTTCACTTCACTGTTGACACCAGACCAGTTACCTTCTGCCATGGCAGAGTGTGTCTGCAACGGCAAAATTGTCACCTGCAGCACTACAGTGAATCGCGTAGCGGCTTGTTGACATAGAGAGAAGCAGTCTGGTATCCTGGTGAGAAACGGTAACATCAGGTTCGAGCCAGTAACGGATGCCTGGGCAGCAGTGGACTGGTTTCCATGTTAAACACTGTGCTATCCAAGCCGCACCGCCCGTGCTTCTTTATATCCGGCACGGCTGGGATACTCGTAGTTGTCCATGCTAGCGGGGCCAGTGTTTATGCCGTGGGGCGACCACTGTGAGCAAAGTAAAGCCCCAAAGTAGACAAGAAGTCCTGGTGAGGCAGATACGATATCAAGAAGCCAGCTAGAAGGTAACATTGTCTAACATTGAGATCCCTTTCTGTCAGTTCTAATTCCCTTATTACACAGACATCTGAAGCATGAAACACTATCTTTTCGTAAATGTGAATGAATCAGATCAGTTGCTACATCTACTGAGGTAAAAGCTATAAAATTTCTGTTATCAACATTTATGAACAATTATGAAAAATAATAACAATTTAGAATGCGAACCTTCTTAGCTCATCTGCAACACATCGCTTAATAATAATGCCAGGAATATTAAATTAGAAATCAGTAGTTTGAATAATGCTGATCTTAACCATTTGAGCCACGAATTATTTTAATGTTTAAAACTGAGTTAAAGTAATGTTTTTGTTATAGAACTGCATCAGCTGAAATGTTATACAACGTTTGTTTTCCATTTTAATATGTAAGGGCATAAAACTGTGGTTTCGTTATGAAACCACTCTGTTAATACCAGCTTCACTAGACTTATACATAAAAATGGCCGCCTTTTTATAAATCACAAATGAACATTTTTAATTATATCAGTAGCGTGTTAAACAGTAGTAATATTGCAAAATGAAGAGAAATGAGTATACAATCACAAAAGCAGAATCCATTTTAGATGTTCCTTCGATTCAAACAATAAAAAGTCCTTTCAGTTCTTCATGTTTAGTCCCAAAAAGGGACAATTTACGATATCAGTGAGGGTTGTCTAGTAACCCATTTCCCCGCACTGCTAACATCAGAGGTAACGCAGACCATATCGGCCGAACTGTGGCCAGTGTGCGGTGACATAGCATGGCACTGAGTATGCACCTCTACAACTGCTACGATCGAGACGGCGCGTCACATGCATGTCCACTAGCATGGGTGGTAGCTGTCAGTGAAGACGCAGTGTATTTTGGAAAAAATAGAAGCTCGTTTGTTAATGATGTTTTACTAACGCCTTCGGGCACACAGCAGGCTATCCTCCACCGACGCACAGCTCACTCATGCCTGATCCTGACCTCGATGACCCGACACCATCACCTATCATTTTTTCCGGTCTCTGCGCAGTTACAGTGTCCTACACACCAATCACTGTGATAGTTTACATTCACAGTCCATATCGTTTCACATTCTGGGTTTCAGAGTTCATGTTCACTTTGGGATTGTATAGAAAAGTAACCATGCCGTATACGTGTACAACCAATTAACTATAACTGTTCAAAGGAATTAATAATTGGAAATATTTGTTCCACATGTTGGTGACAATATAAGCCTGGAATATTATAGTAATATAGGATTTTGGTTGATTCCTTTATTTCTCACACAAATTATCTGCACTTTAAAAATAGGAATTTGCGTATGTACAGAGAGAATCATCCTGACAGGACAGAAGCGCCTGTTGATTTTTTTTTTCACTATATGCTAACTAAATTTGGGAATTTGTTAACTCCCGCCACGCAAAACTCAAGGTATTCGTTTGAGATTTCCCCAGACATGTTTTGAAATCTATGTGTCATCTGCTGTGGACCTAAAAACTGTAAGGTGTACATTTTGTTCAATTTGTTTGGATTGCTCATCAGGCATTATTTTATTCAGGTGCTCACCAGGCATTATTTTATTCAGGCAAATGGATTTTTACTGATCAGCTTGTTTTCATACCTTTTTTCATTTAGCCAGCATGCAATCTGCAAAATATTCATGAAGAAATTTTCTTATTTTTGAAATATTTTTTCGTGAGTAGTTGCAGTATATTTGACAATGTACTTACTTTTTCCGTACAGTTTGCATCTCTAGATGAACTTTTTCTGTTTCTATTGCTGTTGTATTCTCCTTTTAACACGACTTCACATTTCATTCTCACCTTTTTCCTGTCCACATGTACATGTTACACAAAATGGGATTTGGGCAAACACTTACATCGTCGTACTCATAGAGAGTTGCTACGCTGTTCAGTGCAGTGCTAATTTTGAGTGTATGGTGAAAATTCTTTGTGACATGTCTGCTGAGGGAGGGCTTACATGATGGTTGTGTGTATGAGTGTGTCTTTGTGGTTTTGGAATGACAGAGAGAGCTAGAAAAAAGGGGGAGTTGTTTAACTGGCAGACTTTTTCGATATTGGAGGGGGTTTGAATACCATGTTGTATATGGGGAAGTGTCTTTGTATAATTCATAGAGTAATGCAAGCAGTGTCATGTTGTGCAGTCTTGTATCTTCATTCAAAACTCTCTCTTCCTTTATCACAGCATTTTGTATGTATTTCTCCTTTATTATGAGTTTTTGATGCAGTCTCTTTCTCTTAAGATCTTGAGATCAGTCACAGTGTTGTTTAGATGACGGCTTTCTTGTATAAGATGATATGCAAAACATCTGGTGTGCGCTGTCACATTTTATGGCTTTGAGGTGTTGACAATATCTAATATTAAAATTTCTGCATCTTTGGCCTGTATATAGAAACTGGTATAAACTTAAGGTAAACTGATATGTTACACCATTGGAAAATTCATCTTTCGAGGTGTTCTGAGTGTGTAGATTTCTCTGAACTATGATACTGCATTGTTTGTATTGAATGATACTTGTATTTCTTGCTCCTTCGGAATGCTTCCCATAATGGGGATGTTTTCTTTGCTGCATGTTAGTATCTGCGATGCTGTGTTCTCTGTAAGGTTTTCCTAGTTCCCTGTTCTCTCTGTGTTGGTTAGGTGGTGATGTTCCTGGCATTTTGTTGTGGCCTGTAATTTATTCATGGTAGATTTTTTATTTTGTTGTTCATTTTATTCATTATTTGTGTCATGCATCGATTCTCTCTGACTCTCTCCTATACTGTCTTTAGTTTCTGCTATGGTTGAGTTTGTAAAGTGGAGTTCAGTTAAGTCTGTGTAACATCCAAGTATATATGAAACTTGAAGGTATATGTGTCAGAATGTTTATGAATGGTTGTATTTGTGACTGTGGTTTTCGTGCATATTAAAAAAAATATGTTGGTGTCCGTTCTGTGTATGGTGATGTCCAGTATAGTAAGTTTAATGTCTAATTCTGTCTCAGTGGTGAATTTTATTTCAGGGTAAACTTTGTTTATGTCCCTAAATAGTTGTTTTATCCAGTAGACTGTTTCATATACCAAACAAAAGATGTTGTCCATGTAAGGGTACCAGCATTGCCTTGAATGTATAATTTCAATAAATATTTTGTTCTTAAGGTAGTTCAAAAATGTGTTTAAAAGTAAAACTCTTACGTATGTATGACATGTATGGGTAGGCCTTCTTTCAGTAAACAGAAGTCCTCGTTGAAACAGGAGTAGTTCTGTCCTGTTATAGCCTTCAGCGTGGCTTCAGTGTCACCTATTTATGCATGTCTTGTGTTCCTTTATTTATGCCATTGTTCTTTAAAAATTCTGGTGGTTTGTCCTATTGGCACATTTATGTGCATACATGTCATACCAAAAGATAAGGTTCCCTGATGGTAGTATATTAACGTCTTTTGTCTTTTCTATCAGTTTTTTGGTGCTTTGTAAGCTCCTAACGTTCCTGAAAGTGTCCAATTTCTGTAGTACAGTACGTGTGTGTCTAGCTGGGTTACAAAATAGTGCGGTTTTGAAGTTAATTATCACTCTAATCAGACATCTGCCTTTGTGAATTTTTGGTAAACTATTAAAGCTGGGCGTTTTGGGACTCTTTCGTGTCATATGTATTACTTCAATTGTTGTGATGGTAATTTTGAAGATTTCAGAAGTTCCTGTATATCTCTTTCTTAACTCGTGGTGGGATCACTTTTAATGTTAATGATGTTGTTCTCTTCTATAAAATCTGCTGTTCTGTTGATGTACTCCGTTTCATTCAGAAGTGATAGTGTATTATTTTTATTTGTCTTGCTAATGATTGCTCTATATTCTGCCAGTTTTTTTGTTTAGTTTTCTAGCAATGTATTCTTGAATTACTCGTAGATCTTCATGGAAAACGCTTGATATGGTTTTGAGAGAATTATCTTGCTCAGATTGAAAACTTCTTTTGGCTTTTTTTCCAGTGTATACGAACAAAATTTGGGTTTCTTTATTCCACTTCATCCAAAACACAATATATTCAATTTTTTATTTACCCAGACATGTATCGACACGTATGTGAGTCTCTATTTATTTCTGTAAAATTTCGCACAAATGTAATGTTCTTTTTATACTTTAGGCTTAAACAATTAAACATGTGCATTTTATTTTGTTTCACTTCATCACCTGAAACTAATTTGTTTGTGAAAGTGGATTTTTACATGTCAACTTGTTTTTGAGCCTTTTGATCTCTTGGTATCGTGTTATTTACAAAGTAGTCGTGAAGAAATTCGATTATTTTTGAAATACATTTTCGTTAGTAGTGACTACATTTGCCACTGAACTCTTCGGTGAAATTCTTTTTCTTGTTCTTTTGCTATAGTGTATGCTGTTTTCCACGCCTTTTTTTCCATTACACTCTCAGATTTTCTTCACACATATTTTAAACGTAATGGGACTTGAGTAAACACTTACATCACTGTACTGATGAATAAGCGCCATGTTATTATTGCTGTCCTTTTGAGGCCTGAAACAGAAAAACAACTATGAACTCCATGTGATATTTTGTAGACATGAATAAGATACACGTAAGATGTGTGAGGTCTGTGCCTTTATAAGACGTCACCCTGCCGCCAATGCTCGAAAAACTACTCCAGGCAGGCTGTAGCTGCAGCAGTGCAAATCTTTTGGAGCATTGTCTCTGAACACTCTACAGTACGTGCACATGCATGAGACAGCACGTGGCGCCAGCCGCATAGAAAAATGGGGACTAGGGTAAAGTACCAAAGGAGCAATGTCATAAGAAAACAGGAGACACAGTCGAACGAGCTATCTGGATGGATGTGACCGCATTCCTGTGTAGCTGTGGTTGAGTCGTGCAAGCTGTTAGGAAGAATGTGTTGGCCAAATTCTTTTCGTACAGCACGCCATTTTGCTGTACAGCTGCCTGCCTCGCCGGTTACTGGAAGGCATGACTTGGGGTGACATACTAAGCTGTATGAGTATGTTGTCGTATAGCGCTTTCCTGACTTTTAGCCGAAGTAGTTGTTAACAATCACCTTGATACAACTGGTTGTGTGATCGAGGAGAGAACAGAGTTATTTCGGTTTTCATACATTTCTAGCTAGTGTGAGCATGACTACTGATTCTTGTATGCCTAATTCATCTTGTTATGGCTGTTTCTGAAAATCGTATGTCGTTTATTCAATGAAATCCTGCTGTAGCAATCAGGGAAAACATATGTTTTTATATCTGTTGACGTGTCATGTGGCCAGGTATAACTGAAACAAGCCCTTCGCATATTTTTCTGCTAAAAATCTTGTCTCTCCATCTGGTTTTCGCTTGCAATGATTGTGTTTGAAACCTGGCTTCCTCTGGTTGGCATAGTTCTTATAAATCTGTTCTAAATACCAAAGTCTGAATTATTTTGAAAATTAGCGAAAGTATTTAGTCATTTTGTTATGTTTCCAAACTGCTCTAATATTCGTTGAGTTTCGTAATATTGTTGGTACCTTATAACTGTCTTACTCGATGGATTGTGTTGGCGTTATTTAGTGCAACTTATCGTGTAAGAGTTCTCATAGTTACAACAAGCTTTTCTGTGGTGCTCTGGCATAGGTACACCAACTCGCGTACCTTCTGTATTCCAACATTTTTTGCCTAGTTGTACTTATTTTGGTGTGCAACCCTCTGCAACTTTTTTATTCCAGTTATTTTAACATTTTATGGGTTTCTTTAGGTTCTGTACTTTCCTATGTTTATTGTAAGACCTTGGTATTCTGAGCTGATTCACAGACTATCAGTCTGTCAGGACTTTTAAATGCTGAAATTTTAAAATTGGCCACGCTTTATTATTTCTTATTTAGATAATAAGTTTCAGCTACATGACATCATCAGATCCGACGATGGTAGTTAGCCGAAAATGTTATCAAAATAAGAAATAATAAACTGTGATAAACATTGAAAGCCGTTTGTGTCTTTATGCACGATTATGGATGCAGATTTACATACAGAAATCCGGTATGCTAATTTTCAAAGCAGTCACTCCTTTGTATTTGTGGGAATTCATTGTGAAAGTGTTTTCGACATTTCATTAAATGAAAATTTTGAACAGTATTTCACTCGCAGCTCAACCCAGCTCTATTACTCCGTGTATGACACCATGTCAAAGGAATCCAACATGGTCATAAATTCCTCTAGATTAGTTTCTCGGACACTGCTCAGTTTTTCCCCAAATGTAACAGGCAATTTAGACTGAAGTGTTCGTAAAAGTCACTGTTCGAAATCAGCTTACCCCAGTATTTAGTTTAATAAATATATTTTTGAAGTTTTTTTCTGAGATTACCTTGCCTTAAATTATGCCGCTCTGAATTAAACAATTCCCTGTGAAGTCCCTCTGGATACAGATGGACCAGTATTTCACGAGGAAAGTATATTCGTAACCTTGAGAAGTATCACAAGATAGTAATGAATTGGTGGCCCAAAGAGCAGTATCTACTTGTATGTACCTAATAACAAATCTGATTCTTTGTATGCCTGCTCACAAGAGTAAAACCATCTCATACATATGCGGCTCGGTATTTGATTCAGTTACTAAGTAAAAATATCTTAAAGTGTCTATGCTGTAATAGGTTTTCTTCCAAAAATGTTCATGTTAATGTTTGCGTGGCCCCGATTGTATATATTTGTTCAGTGGTAACCTGAGTCGTTGGCTCATAATGGAACTGCTTTGTTCTGCTGTAATTCGGGGTGGACTGACACGTCACGTCAGTACTATGTACAAGTGGCTGTGTATCGAGCACATTTTGTCACTTGTCAGGTGTTTCCTTTTTAACTGATTTCATGTCTTCCAAAATGATATACACCATTCGGTGAAAAACTGTAATTACTGCTTCTCTTAAATCTTGGCACTAGGAATGAGAGAGAAGAAGGACTAATTGAGGCCTGTGATAAATTTCAGATCGTAGAAACAAATACTTCGTTCAGAAATCACAAGAGGAGGAGGTATATTTGAAAAGAATCCGAAGATATGGTAAGATTCAAGCTAGATAACATCTTGGTGAGACAGATATTCCGAAATCAGATATTGGATTTTAAGTTGTACTCAGGAGCAGATATAGACTCAGATCACAAATTAGTAACGACGAAGAGTAGACTTATGTTTAAGAGAATCGCCCGAAAAATCAGGTTGGAACGAAATGAGCTGCCGAAGTACTGAGAATTGATGAGACGATAGGATTGCTCATACTGCGATAAGGAATACAATAGTTTGCAGTTTAGTTTAAGGAATACAGTAGTTTGGAGTTTATTTGAAGAGGAGTGGACATCTCTAAGTAGGGAACTCACAGATCTAGGAGAGTCAAACATAGGTACAAGGAAGATAACTCTGAAGAAACCTTGGGTACAGAAGAAATATTTTACCTGATTGATGAAAGAAGTCCTAAATTTTCCATGGAAGATAGGAATACAGTAATACAGTTGTCTTAGGTATGGAAAAAATAGGAAGTACAGGACACCCAAAACAAAATAGCGACAGAAAAACTTCAAATCGTAAAAGAAATGATTGTCGGAAGAACTGACTTAACCTATAGAAAAGTCATATCAACATTGGATGTAATTAAAAGTAAGGGTACAATCCTAATAGCACTGTTAAAAGCAGAGGAAAGGGCAGATGGGTGGAAAGAGTATCTTGAAGATGTCTTTGGGAGGGAGGACTCCTCTGACGTCTTCAGAGAAGAGGAAACTTAAGCCCTTGACGAAGACGTAAGGGACACAATATTAGAGTCAGAATTTAAGATAGTGCTGGAAGCCCTGACGTCAAATAAGGCAGAAGGGGCAGATAACATTCCGCAGAAATTTCTAAAATCATTCAGGGAAATGGTAACGAAACGATTAGTGAGGCTGGTGTCTAAAACCTATGAGACTGGCAACATACCACCAGACTTAAGGAAAAATTTCAGCCAGAGAATTGCGAAGACATCAAGAGCAATCAGCTCAAAAACTCATGCAACCCAAATGCTGACAAAAATAATATTCTAAAGAATGGAAAAGAAAATTAAGGATCGACCGTTTTTGGAGTCATCAGTTTTCTGACTGGTTTGATGTGGCCAGCCACGAATTCCTCTCCTGTCCTAACCCCTTCATCTCACAGTAGCACTTGCAACCTATGTCCTAAATTATTTGCTGAATGTATTCTAATCTTTGTCTTCTTCTACAATTTTTGCTATATGTATTGCAAATATTTATATATAGCAAATATATTTATCTCCCTCTGATACCACGGAAGTCGTTCCCTGATGTCTTAACAGATGACCTATCATCCTATTCTGCGCAGAACCTCCTCATTCCTTACTTTATCAGACCACCTAATTTTCAACATTCCTCTGTAGCACCACATCTTAAATGCTTCGATTCTCTTCGCTTCCGGTTTTCCCACATAGCGGGTTTCACTACTATCCATTGCTGTGCTCCAGACGTACATTCTCAGAAATTTCCTCATCAAATTAAGGCCTATGTTTGACACTAGTAGTCTTTGCCAGAAATGCGCTTTTTGCCAGGGCTAGTCTGCTCTTGATGTCCTCCTTGCTCCGTACGTCATTGGTTATTTTGCTGCCCAGGTAACAAAATTCCTTAACTTCATCCACTTCGTGACCATCATCCTGAAGCTAAGTTTCCGCTGTTTTCATTTCTGCTACTTCTCATTACCATCGTCTTTCTCCGATTTACTCTCAATCCATATTCTATACTCATTAGACTGTTCATTCCACTCAACATATCAAGTAATTCTTCTTCACTTTCACTCAGGATAGAAATCCCAACAGCGAATCGTATCACTGATATACTTTCATTCGGAATTTTTTTTAAATTTCCATCATTGCTTCTTCGACTTACGGATTGAATAGTATGAGTGAAAGACTACTTCCCTGTCTTACACACTTTTTAATCTGAGGACATCGTTCTTGATCATCCGCTTTTATTATTCCCTCTTGGCTCTTGTACAAATTGTATATTACTCGTCTCTCCCTAAAGTTTACCCCTTTTTTCTCACAATTTCTATCACTTTGCACCATTTTACATTGTAGAGCGCTTTTTCCATATCGACAAATACTTTGAACCTGTTTATGATTTTCCGTTATTCTTGCTTCCATTATCAACCGCAAAGTCAGAATTGCCTCTCTGATGCATTTACCTTTCCTAAAGCCAAACTGATCGTCATCTGACATCCTCATTTTTCTTTTACATTTTTCTGTATATTATTCTCATCAGAAACTTGGATGCATGAGCTGTTAAGTTGATTGTGCGTTAATTCTCGCACTTGACAGCTCTTGCAGGTTGCGGAATTGTGCGGACAGTAAGTCAGATAGCATGTCACCAGACTCATACATTCTACATACCAACGTGAACTGTCGTTTTCTTACGACTTACCCCAATTATTTTCGAAATTGTGATGGAATTTTATCTATCCATTCTGCCTTATTTCACCTTAAGTCCTGTAATGTAATAAAATAATATTTTATTATCATTTTGTTGCTATTAGTGGAATGTAATAAAATAAAATATGAGCCGTGACTTATAGAAAAAAGAAACACACATTAATGCAATGGCTCAGCATAAAAGAGAAATAACTAATGTAGGAATACTATTAACAGAGTAATATGTTGTTTAATTTAGCCTGACGTGTATAAGCACTCAGTGAACTAGCTCAGTTCTCAGGGTAGTTAAGTAATCGTCGATAATTAGTTGCCCTTTTCTTATTTCCCAACCCCAGAGATGTTATTCTAGGTTCGTGAGAAGTCGTGTGCTTATTGCACCAGAGAATATTTGCCGAGTCTGTTCGATGAACACTACTGTAATACGTAACTTATCGTGGTTTTGTCTCTATTCCCCAATATAAGATAACAAGAGTAGCAGCTACAAATGAAACACTATATTGGAACTGGAATCCTGTGACCATACCTTTTCTGCCTGGGATGTTATCTCGTTATATAAAGAAAATCTGTAAGTAAAATTGTTAAATTATTAGTAGCTGCCTCCGGTCTCGTGGGTTCTGGAATAAAGTTAATTGTCCTAACCGACGGCACGTCCCGTAGATGAGCTAAAAGAAAAATGTTAAAGATTTTTCTAAGATGGCGCCTAACAATGAAAATTCTTTGTTAAGGCTCTTATATACTTAAGGCAGTCTAGTCACCAGACTAACAATAGATTGACCACATACACAAAGTTCTATAACCATTATATTTTTCGGGTTTTAAGTACAACTTACATTATCAGCTGGTACAGCAAGATGAGCTTTACACTAGAAAGTCCTCTTAGGTCCGAATCCAAGCAAATAAGATAAGCGAATGACAAAGGAAAGATAGATCATGCATAGAAGAGCAAGAGTCCATGGAATAACGTGTCCATTGTAGTTCTATCTCTTCTTCCTTGTCGATTATTTATAAAATTTATTGTAATATTTAGTTTACATTTTTTAAACCCAAGTCCACCCAGGAGAAATAGTACAGTCCTCCAAATCTGTCTCAAATTCTGATTCTGATATTGGATACCATAATTCTACTAAATCGACACCCGTTTCTTCTCCTATTACACCAGACAAATCTTCCCCTCATAGAGGCTTTCAATGCACTCTTTCCACCTGTCCGCTCTCTCCTGTGCATTTAACAGTGGAATTCCGGTGGCACTCTTAATGTTACCATACTTGCTATTAATTTCACCGAAAGTTTTTTTGACTTTCCTGTATGCCGAGTCAGACCTTCCGACAAACATTTCTTTCTCGATTTCTTCACATCTTTCATGCAGCCATTTCGTCTTAGCTTCCCCACACTTCCTATTACTCAACGACTTGTATTTCTGTATTCTTGAATTTCCTTTAACGTTTTTGTACTTCCTTCTTTCATCAATCAGACGGAGTATTTTTTTTGTGTTACCCATGGTTTCTTCGCACTACCTCCTTGGTACCTATTTTTTTTCTTCCCAGCTTTCGTGATTGACCTTTTTATAAAAGCCCATTCCTCTTCGACTGTACTGCCTACTGAACCACTCGCTATTGCTCTATCTATAGCTTTAGAGAACTTCAAGCATATCCCACTTCTTTGCCTACTGATTCTCTTAAGCTTCAGCCCACTCTTCAACACTACTACATCGTGATCTGAGTCTATATCTGCTCCTGGGTAAGCCTTACAATCCAGTATCTGATTTAGGAATCTCTGTCCGACCATGATGTAGTCCAACTGAAATCTTCCCACTTCACCCAGCCTTTACCAAGTATACCTCCTCCTCTTGTGATTCTTGAACAGAGTATTTGCTATAACTAGCTGAAACTTATTACAGACCTCAATGAGTCTTTCTCCTCTCTCATTCCTTGTCCCAAGTCCCTTATTTCCTGTAACCTTTTCTTCTATTCCTTCCCCTACAACTACATTCCAGGTGCCCATGACTATTTTCATCTGCCTTTATATAATGCATTACCCTTTCAATATCCTCATATACTATCTCTGTTTCTTCATCTTCAACTTGCGACATCGGTGTTGGTTTGCTGTCGATTCTGATAAGAACAACCCTATCACTGAACTGTTCAGTCTATCACTCTCCCCTACCTACCTAGTTATGCCATTTTCTGCTGCTGTTGATATTACCCTTTCTCGAGTGAGCCTTAACACTTCCCTTTTCAGTTTCCCTAGGTTCCCTACCACGTAAAAGTTTCTGACAGTCCATGCCCCTTCTCATAGAACGTTATCGCTTCGTTGGTTATTCAATATTTTTCTCATGGTCACTTCCCCCTTGGCAGATCCCTCTCGGGGATCCAAATGGGGGCCTGTTCCGGAATCTTTTGCCAATGGAGTGATCATCATGACATTTTCTTCAATTACAGGCTACATGTCCTGTGGATACACGCTGTATGTCTTTAATTCAGTGGTTTCTGCCTTCTGCATCCTCATGCCGTTGATCATGGTTGGTTCTTGTGTATTTAGGGGCACTTTCACATGCCAAAGTCAAGATAGGGCCCTGAACCTCTGTCCGCTCCTCCGCCCTTTTTGACAAGGCCGTTGGCAGAATGAGGGTAATTCCTTATGCCAGATGTCTTAGAATGCCAAGGCTGAATATTATTTAAAATGTAAGTGGTGGCGCGTCTCGAACTCGGGATAGATGACACTTCCATTATTAACTGCCGAGCTGCCCTTAGACCACAGATCGTTTTAGGAAACGTGAAGGAACGGAACAGGCGTTTCTGACGTTGCGCTTGATAATGGAAGCAAGACTGAAGAAAAATGAAGACATACTCGTAGGATTTGTTGACCTAGAAAAATCGTTTGACAATGTAAACCTGAGCAAATGTTCGAAATTCGCTATTATATATAACCTCTACAAGTACCAAGAGGGTACAATGACATTGGAAGACCAAAATCGAATCCTCAGATTAAAAATGATGCAAGGCAGGAATGCAGTCTTTTTACCCTACATTCAATACATACTTCGAAGACGCAATGAGAGAAAAAAAAAATCTGGGTTTAAAACTCAAGGTGAAAATGAAGAAGAATGAACAGTCGAGCACAGATTCTGGACAAAGGTAATGAGATGCAGCAGAAATGAGAATAGTGAGCAACTTATCCTAAAATTTGATGAACACGAAGTCGTCGAACTTAGAGAATTCTGTTATCTCACAAGCAGAGTACGCCCATGATGGACGAAGCAAGGAGGTGGAGAAGGCAATACTGGCCAAAAGAAGTCAACTGGTATCAAATAAAAGCCTTAATTTGAGGGATAAATTTTTGAGAATGTCCGTTTCGAGCCAAGCACTGCGTTGTAGTGAGTCATGGACACTGGGGAACCCCGAACAGAAGAGAATCAAAGCATTTGTAAATTGATGTTACAGAAGAATGTTTGAAATTAGGTGCATTGATAGGCTACAAAGTCGATGATGAAATGAACATATGGAATACACTGAGAAGAACAAGCGACTGGGTGATTGGAAATGTATTACGAGAATGAAATTTTCACTCTGCAGTGGAGTATGAGCTGATATGAAACTTCATGGCAGATTAAAACTGTGTGCTGGATGTAGATTCGGACTTGAGACCTTTGCCTTTCATGGACAAGTGCTCTACCGACTTTTTTATCTCATTTTGTTCGTTAATTTTCTTGCGATTTGCTCGGGGCGGACTTCCATGTGGCATCCGTTGAAGTTCATCGTTTATCCATTCATTCTTTTTTTTTTTCAGAGCACAGCTAACCTTCTGAACGAACACGCTGAGGTAGCGTGCCGGCTGTGCTACACAAGCAACTCACGACCCGTCCTCACAGCTTTAATTTCGCCAGTACCTAGTCTTCTACTTTCCAAACTTCACAGGAGTTCTCCTCTGAGCGCTAGTTCTGCAAGTTTCGCAGGAGATCTTGTCTGAAGTTTAGAAGGTAGGAGACGAGGTATTGTCGGAATTAAAGCACTGAGACCCTGTTAAGCGTCGTGTTTCGGTAGCTCAGTAGGAAGAGAGCTTGCATGAAGCAGACAAAGGTCAACAGCTCGGATCTCGGTCCGGCACACAGTTTCAATCTGCCAGAAAGTTTCAATGTATAACGACATCGTGGAATGACCTCCGTAAAACTCGATGGAGTTTTAGAATGTAAAAACTGTAGGCGAAGACAGAGATTAGAATAGATCTAGCAAATAATTCAAGACGGCAGGTGCTGGTACTAATCTCAGATGAAGAGGGTGGCCCAGGAGTATAATTCGTGATGGGCCGCATCAAAATTGTCAGAAGACTATTAAAATAAAATTACTTTCTTTAAATTACAGACATCAAAACCGTTTTGCATCATCCCGGTTCCCAGAACTCATGAAGATAGACGTTGACTGCGGATATTGTTATCACAGATTCACGATCCCTATGTTCAGAGATGTCGCTAATCCCGCCCAAAGATATAAACAACCATGCATGAGCAGCGCCTATTAGACGGAGAGGGTCCGACAGCCGATCAGTTCCAGTCATTCCACCAGGAAGGAGGTGTCTGTCCTTCAACCATGCCTAGGCGGTCAATACCGCGGTTCGATCGCGTCCGCATTGTTACTTCGTGCCGGGAAGGGCTCTCAACAAGGTGTCTCGGAGTGAACCAAAGCGATGTTGTTCGGACATAGAGGAGACACAGAGGGACAGGAACTGTCGATGACATTATAAGTAGGCTGTTTATGTTTTCTTATTGGCAACGTTACGTAGCAGTCTGTATAACAATCACTGGCTGTGCTGTGTGCAGTCTGTGGCTAGTTTGCATTGCTGTCTGCCATTGTAGTGTTGGGCAGCTGGATGCGAACAGCGCGTAGCGTTGCGCAGTTGGAGGTGAGCCGCCAGCAGTGGTGGATGTGGGGAGAGAAATGGCGGAGTTTTGAAATTTGTAAGACTGGATGTCATGAACTTCTATGTATATTATGATTTTTCAACACTATTAAGGTAAATACATTGTTTGTTCTCTATTAAAATCTTTCATTTGCTAACTATGCCTATCAGTAGTTAGTGCCTTCCGTAGTTTGAATCTTTTATTTAGCTGGCAGTAGTGGCACTCACTGTATTGCAGTAGTGCGAGTAACGAAGATTTTTGTGAGGTAAGTGATTTGTGAAAGGTACAGGTTAATGTTAGTCAGGGCCATTCTTTTGTAGGGATTTCTGAAAGTCAGATTGCGTTGCGCTAAAAAAATATTGTGTGTCAGTTTAAGGACAGTCAAATATAATTGTTCAAAGGGGACGTTTCATATGTCGACCCTTAGCCGAGGATACCTCACTGGAATCTTCTGATTTTTTCTTGTAGTTTGTGTAATTAGTGTAGCTTTTGTTTATTGCTAGCGCGTAATTGCAGAGAGAATCTCCTTTGTAGTTGCAGTCTTTCACTGTTGTACAGTAAAACAGTTGTGGCATGCATGTAGATTTGCACCAAGTATTTCGCAGCTGCGCTTGCAATTAACTAGATTTTATTTTCAGCGCTATGTTAATGTGTTCTCCTATTTTTGCTCTTCAAATTGTGCTTTTCTGTGTTGTGAAATATTGTGACAATAATGGCGAGTGAAAAACGTAAAACTAGGCTCCAAAGTAAATTGAGGAATAATAGTGACGACGAGCGTAGCTTACCAACAGCACTGTGTAATGAATTAACAGACTTTCAAAGTAGTAATTTGGTAACTGTGCATAGGGAAATGGAGCGGGCGTCAAATAATGGTGTAGACAGTGAAATAGGTAGTGAACAGGGAAGCATTATCGATCGGTCGGTCGGCAACAGCTCGCCTCAGGAATCGGGAATGACAGAACACAATATTGCAAATACTGTAGACTCAGGTTTTGGATTCTCACCGTTTTCTCAAATGAGTCAAGACACATTTTCCGCTTGTCAAAATGTGAATGTTGCCGGTGCAAATTCACTGCCGAAAAGCACTGAGGAACATGTTTCAGACACCAGTTCATTGTTATTACAATTAATGCAACAAATGGGACAAAAGCTTCAAAAGTTAGACACAATGGGACAAAATCAGAGACAAACAGAGCGAAAGCTTCAAAAGTTAGACACAATGGAACAAAATCAGAGACAAACACAGCAAAAGCTTCAAAAGTTAGACACAATGGAACAGAATCTTCAAAAGTTAGAAACAATGGAACAAAATCTTCGGAAGTTAGACACCACGCTTGAACAAACACGTGAAGATTTAACTACTGAGTTACATAACATTGAATCGAAATGTCAAAAAGTCTGTAATGACGTAAAAACACAAATTTATGAACATTTTCAACCTATTTTTTCACGGTATGGAAATGTATTACAGAATCACGAAGCAGCCATAAAAGAACTGCAAACTATTGTTCATGCAAATCATGAGACCTTGCAAGCTAAAATTGACTCAGTTGCATCTACCGATTCGGTTACGCAACTTGCAAAAACTCATGAAAACTTAAAGGACACAGTAGATACTCTGAAAATTGGTTCAGAAAGACACATGGAGGAAATTAGTTCATTATCAGAGAAAGTAGTCGAACTTTCGGATCAGCTAAACAATTTATCTACAAGGGTAGATGATGAGCTGAATGACACAAGACCTGTAGCCTTCACTGACACTGAAGAGTATGAACAAATTAGAAAATTCAAACAAAATCAAAATCAAATCAATACACAGTACAAAAGAGAAATCCGGGAAGTACAAGATCAGTTGGCACAAGTAATACAAGAATTACATATTTCAGAGGACACTCGCGCTCCAACACAGGAAGAGGAACTTAGAAATACGGAACAGCCACAAAATAATAACACAGGGCACTTCGGAAATTATGAAACAAATTGGCAAGGTGCACCGAATTTTGAGATGGAACCGCCGATACGACGTAACAATGACCGATATGCGACTCGCCGACATGATGATTTTGACTATAAGCTGTTTATTACTACACGTAAATTTAAAACATTTAAGAATTCTGGCAACGACATTCATCCACATGCATGGCTCTATCAATTCTCTAATTTTTTTCCTCCCAACTGGTCATTAGAGCACAGATTAGAATTTATGTGTGGCTACTTAGAGAATGAACCAGCTGTAAGAACGCGATCGGTCATTCACGATTGCCACAGTGAAGGAGAATTTTACCATGCCTTCCTCTCAGTATACTGGTCTCAAGCCACACAAGACCGAGTAAAACATAGCATCATAATGATGAAACATTTCGAACAATCTGAATTCTCCAGTCTTGTGAAATATTTTGAAGACATGTTACACAAGAATCAGTACCTGTCAAACCCATACAGCCCCTCAGAACTCATCCGCATTTTCTTAATCAAATTACCTGAACATTTACGACATATTATTTTGGCAGGACGTTGCAAAGACGACATTGAAGCTTTTCAGGGACTCTTACAAGAATTAGAAATTGACACTGACAATCGCGGAACGCGAAAACAGGAACACAACAATTACAGGTCACATCCGTCGCAATTCCGTGATGAAAGAAATAATAACTGGGCACGACAAGGCTATTCTCACAACACAAATCGTGACCAAAACAGACACCACCCATATGATAACCATTGGCAGAGTAATAACAGTTACAGAGAAAGATCGCATTTCCGTAGTAATGAATATGACAGAGGCAATCATAGAAACAGACAATATGGCAATCAGAACTATTATTATCAAGGGAGACAGAATAATTTCAGACGCAACAGTTCAGCGCACAGTTACGATTCAGGGAGAAATTCTCCACCACGTGACCGACAAGAAAGAAACCGTGGAATCTACCGACATGACGACAGACGATATAATCATAACGACAGACCTGAATTTCATCAGAACTGGCGGGATTCAAACAGGGCAGTGCCCTCTCGACTAAGTGAATTTGTAGAAGTTAGGTCTCCAAATCCCAATAACGACGCGCGCCAACAAAGAAACAGACAATGACTCGCACCGCAGGCAGCCACGTGCGCCGGCTGGGCTTCAGAAAAATAACATAAGCTAACCTTGAGATAAATTCCAGTGTTCCTTACCGACGTATACCACATGATAATTGCGTTGAAACTGAAACCCTGCATACTAGGAAGAGAGGTTTACACCATATCTCACGTGTAAAACCAATTACTGAGAGATAATCTGCCTTTTAACTTAGTCTTTGCCATAAAATCTTTCACTTCACGTTACTGGTACTCTTCGTCACATTTACAAACTGTTAACAAGCAACTATGTTTTAAAGTTAACTATCCATTCAAGAACCTAGGGAACTTAGACAAGTAATTACGAATGCATTGTTATAGTGAACAGACGACACAATGTTGTTATTTGTACATTCTTCCTTGTTAGTTGCATGATTACATAACGAATATACGGCTCACATACTTAGAACATTTACCAGTACTGCTAATGAGATTTTAATGCAACATTTTGGTTTACTTTAGGAGATATTCTTTATTTAAAGTACTTTATGTGAGATTACCAATGACTTAGTATTTAGTTTCTTTGATAGCTACACGATTATATCACGACACTACTAATATGTGACACGATTTACATTGTTGGTTTTGCGGTGTATCTGTTTTATATCTGCACAGTTTTTCTGAATTATTCTGGAAAGTAAAACATGTTTTAGTAGTAACTTTTGTGGTATAGCTACAATGAGACTGCCTTTTCTGTAGCACAACAATACGTTACAGCACAGTACTTTCTTCATCACGGCAATAAGCGTAATAACTAAGATATCTATACGCAAAGCATTTCACTTTTGTTTATCGTGAGGTAAGTACATTGACTTCTGCAGAACTTAGCTTTCAGAGGACGATAACTACAACACTTTCACAGAGATTATCTTACAACAAGAGCACAGTTTAGCGCTACAGGACACGCATTTGAGTGATTAATTTTGTACTTAAGACATTTACTTTTAAAGATTTTTGAATTACAAAGAAAGTTTTCCGTGATACATTTCATTCCATTGCTGTAATCTGTAACACCTGAGGGTATAATTACATTAATCTTCAGGGGGGTACACGCTTACTTAGTGTACCATTTGTTTGGCAAGCACAAGGAGCCCTAGCTAATATGGTATTTGCTTATACAACTTTACACATTGGTACCATATTTCTCTAACACAAAATCACACAGCTATCTGATTATTCAACGGAGATACAAACACATTTTTACTACGTCAGTGACACATGTTTACGCAATAACACCGTTGGATAACTTCACACTTATGAAATTGTATTTCGTCTGTACTTTGTGAACTGTTCATGTTTTTTCGGAACCATTGTGATACTACGAGAGCTCTGAATGATGTATTTGGTATGGGATTATGATTTTAAAGTACGTTTGAGGTAGATGACACTATTGAAATGAGCAGAGAATTTTTTTTAGGCTTTGAAATTATTGGAGGAAGCTACGACGATTTTGAGAATTGACTGAGATGTGATATTATTACGATGACGATATGTATTATGCTGTTGAGGTATGTTTATGATCAATAAGATGATGCTACCGTATATGAGGAATTTGATTATGCTACGTATTTCATATGATGAAATATTGAAGAAGTGTCAACGAATATGTATATGGATAATAAGGTAAGGAATAATGAGTAGTGGTTAGCGACTCTGATTTGTGGAAAAATATGTTGGAAGCCAAGAATCGTACTTTAGAATTATGAAATGTGTGTACCTGTGTGAATGTATCACAATGCCACTGACAATTTTTTGGACACTGTTGTATTTATAGGATTTTGTTTCTACACATTTGTAACGCAAATTCTCAGCCTGCGAAATTTTTTTATGTGAGACTGCCACTGTAGTGGAAACCGCTGTCGTAAATATTTCGGTAAGAAAGTTAAGTGACCACCTGCACGTAATGCGTAGTGGGCACCCAGTTGCGCGACAATCGCCTGAAAAAAAAAAAAGCCATTAATGTGTGCCTTTCAGAGGCACAGGTAGAAAAAAAAGAGGCCATCATCCTGCTATTGACATTTCTTTGTAGAAAGTGTGGCAAATACGACACGCTCAAACTTGAAAACATATGATTACACTTTGGAGCTCTTAATTTATGATATTTACTAAAATTCCTAATGAAATGATGAGAAACATTTTTTACATCTATTGTCTTTCTAGTTGAGAGATGGCTCAATTTGTTTAATATCTGGTTTCTAGCTGCCCTGCAGCATTAGTTAAAATAAAATTTTATAGATGTACTAATATAAATATTTTATGCCTACAGACCCAGTAAAGAATAACTTTATGATGTACTTCAAAAAAAACGAAGGAGCACAAAAAGACATTTCACTTCACAGGAATTGCATACAGAATTTTCTTTTCAAGTACTTGGTAATTTCTTTTGTAGAATAAATTGTGATGCATCACTCTAGTATTAAGATGTGACATAGGTATTAGACATGGCCATCTTTAGTGTAATATTTTTTCTGCTTGAGCTTTGTCATGTTTAGATATAAGTTATTACATTTGCTGCTGCTCTTTGCCAGGTATAGTGCCACTAAATTTCACTTTTTATTACTCTGTTAAGCTAGTTTTACTACTGATTTATTTTTCTTGTTGCAGCACATTGGCTCATATTAGTTGTAATGTTGCTTTCCTTGGTAATTTTATTTCATTGCTGTTTGTATTAATTGTTTTGTGCTGCTGCATTGCCTCATCCTTTAGTTTAGCATCTGAACTCAGTAGATTTAAGTTAGCTTAAGAGGGGGTACGCTATATAAGAGAACGAGTTGTGATGAATTGGAAGAAGTGCATTGAGAAGTTATACGAAAAAAGTACAGAAAGCAGGTATAGATAGGACTTTTTGGGAATAATGATGAACGAAGGGAGATCTCCAAGAAAAAAAAGGTTTTGTTTGCAAAATACTGCAGTACCAAATGTTACACTGAAAACAAACCCAGTCCTTTCCCCCTGTGTTATTCTGCTATGTGTTTGTGTACTCTTGTATATTTGTGTTTTTTCTGTCTTTATGTGTTTAGCTAATAAGATTTATGTTGTAGAATTTTTCAAATACTATGTTATTTTCTTCGTAAAGATGTTTAGACATTATTTATTCTGTTTTGTTTTAATGCTCATGTTGATGTTTCGAAAGTTATTCTGATCTTTTATGTATGTACTTACGTCATAATTCCTGTAACACTGATGTATATGTTTATTTCTATTCTTTTGTAAAGCTTGTATTACTACAAATGTTATCTGTATTGTTATGTTCTTTAATGATGTATTTTGTACCTTTGTTATTGTATTCTTATGTTATAAAATTGTAATTGACACCAGTTCATCGAATTAAGTAACTTGTAAGTTACATTTCACTGCACACATTTCTGTTGGTCATAGTATATGGACAATATGTGAGAAGTAGGGACTGTTAGTGTTTGCACGTGTGTTAATAATTCTGCAAGGGACTGGATAACAGCATTGCTGGTTCTAAGACAATTCCAAAAACTTTGTGAGTGCACAAGTGGTGGTTATGGACTTGCTATATTGTCCGCAAGACTCTTCGATGGTGATTGTGCACCTGCACAGTCGCAGCAGATGGCTGTTGGCCATCTCTACAAGGACTACAGTGGGTCTACACCTTTGATGATCCATCAATACAATTATTTCTACAAGGACTGCATTGGGTCTGCACCTTTGGTGGCCCACCAGTACCATACTCTCTACCAAGACTATACTGGGTCTGCTCTGTGATGACCTACCTACCAATATTCTGCAAAACGTCGAATGACTCTGCTGTGGGTTTGCTCTGTTGTGGCCCATTACCTGTCTGCATGTCGAGAGTCAGCACTGTCTTTCCGTTGGAAGGACAACACTACTTCTTCAAGTCTACATGGAAATCCTCTACTTCCGTGTGCATTTTCTTTTACTGCTCAGACTTTGAGAAAAACACTGCAATTTTACTGTGATGAATCATCAGGACTATCTTTATGGACTGTGAGAAAATTTTAGCTTTTGACCAACATTGTATCAATAAGTGTGTGCATTTGATATCTTTGTTATTGTAATTATGAAAAATTTTATCAAATCATTATTGGCCACTGCCCAAAACAATTTGTAAAAATTTTTGTGGGGAGCATGGGGGCTATGTAAGTAGGCTGTTTATGTTTTCTTATTGGCAACGTTACGTAGCGCTCTGTATAACAATCACTGGCTGTGCTGTGTGCAGTCTGTGGCTAGTTTGCATTGTTGTCTGCCATTGTAGTGTTGGGCAGCTGGATGCGAACAGCGCATAGCGTTGCGCAGTTGGAGGTGAGCTGCCAGCAGTGGTGGATGTGGGGAGAGAAATGGCGGAGTTTTGAAATTTGTAAGACTGGATGTCATGAACTTCTATGTATATTATGATTTTTCAACACTATTAAGGTAAATACATTGTTTGTTCTCTATTAAAATCTTTCATTTGCTAACTATGCCTATCAGTAGTTAGTGCCTTCCGTAGTTTGAATCTTTTATTTAGCTGGCAGTAGTGGCGCTCGCTGTATTGCAGTAGCTCGAGTAACGAAGATTTTTGTGAGGTAAATGATTTGTGAAAGGTATAGGTTAATGTTAGTCAGGGCCATTCTTATGTAGGGATTTCTGAAAGTCAGATTGCGTTGCGCTAAAAAAATATTGTGTGTCAGTTTAAGCACAGTCGTGTATAATTGTTCAAAGGGGACGTTTCAACATGCCTCAGTCAGGCCGCCCACGGGCTACTGCAGTGGATGACCGCTACCTATGGATTACGGCTCGGAGGAACCCTGACGCCACCATATTGAATAATGCTTTTCGTACAGCTACAGGACGTAGTGTTACGACTCAAACTGTGCCCAGTAGGCTGCATGATGCGCAACTTCACTCCCGACGTCCATGGCGAGGTCCATCTTTGCAACCACGATCCATGCAGCGCAGTACAGATGGGCCCAACAACACGCCGAATGGACCTTTCAGGATTGGCATCAAGTTCTCTTCACCGATGAGTGTCTCATATGCCTTCAACCAGACAATCGTCGGAGACGTGTTTGGAGGCAACCCGGTCAGGCTGAACGCCTTAGACACACTGACCAGCGAGTACAGCAAGGCGGAGATTCCCTGCCGTTCTGGGGTGTCATTATGTGGGGCTGACGTACGCCGCTGGTGGTCATGGAAGGCGCCGTAACGGCTGTACAGTACATGAATACCATTCTCCGACCGATAGCGCAACCATATCGGCAGCATATTGGCGAGGCAGTCTTCTTCATGGACGGCAATTCGCGCTCCTATCGTGTACATCTTGTGAATGACTTCCCTCAGAATAACGAGATCGCTCGACTAGAATGGCCAGCGTGTTCTCCAGACACAAAACCTATCGAACATGCTTGGGATTGATTGATAAGGGCTGCTTATGGACGACGTGACTCACCAACCACTCTGAGGAATCTATGCCGAATCGCCGTTGAGGATTGGGACAATCTGGACCAACAGTGCCTTGATGAACTTGGCCGGCCGTTGTGGCCGAGCGGTTCTAGGCACTATAGTCTGGATCCGCGCGACCGCTAAGGTCGTAGGTTCGAATCCTTCCTCGGGCATGGATGTGTGTGATGTCCTTAGGTTAGTTAGGTTTAAGTAGTTCTAAGTTCTAGGGGACTGACGAGCTCAGAAGTTAAGTTCCATAGTGCTCAGAGCCCCATTTGAACAGTGTCTTGATTAACTTGCGGATAATATGCCGCGACGAACACTGGTATGCATCAATGCAAGAGGACGTGCTACTGGGTATTAGAGGCACCGGTGTGTACATCAGTCTCGACTGTCATCTCTGAAGGTCTCACTGTATGTTCGTACAACATGCAATATGTGGTTTTCATGAGCAGTAAAAAGGGCGGAAATTATGTTTATGTTGATCTTTTTTCCAGTTTTCTGCAAAGGTTCTGAAACTGTCGGATCCGAGGTAATGAAAAACTTTTTTTGAAGTATATATTTCAGGATTTTTTGTAGTTTGTAAGTAACATCGGGTCTTGACACATTCTGGCCATTTTATATAAATATTCCTCTAATACGAAATTTTAATTTCCTTGTTACCCAAGTCTTATTGATTTTCAGTGGATTTATCTGGAGAAGATTTGAGGAAAGCCAGTTTCATATACTGACATAAATTTGCTATAGAATAAATAGAATTTGACATTATCTCTTACTATATATCCCTCATGCCATATCATCTCTTTTAATTCACCTTTGAAAACACTGTATCCTGCTTTGTGTGAACCCCTCTCAGAGCTTTAGGGGGCCATATTATTTACTTTCATTAACTGTGAATCCTGTTTAGATAGTTCATTAACAATTTGGTGCTCATTAATTATTTCTGCCTGAGCACCGTTTATAGACATGTTATCATCCAGGACACTCGTACTTTGCCGCACACGAGTTCGAAATCTAACGTTTAGGTAGACGAGGCTAAAAACACCCAGAAAAAGTTCGACAGTACGCGACATCCCTTTCATTTAATGGATAGGCTAAGAAGGACGTTGAAGTACGGTAGCTTAAACGTCTCAACGTTTCAATTTATCTGTATCTGAATCGCAGACACTGTTATCATTTCACACAAACTTGGTACGAACTATTTCCATACCACTGCGTTGTTGTTGTTGATGTGGTGTTCAGTCCAGAGACTGGTCTGATGCAGCTCTCCGTGCTACTGTATCCTGTGCAAGCTTCTTCATCTCTGATTAACTACTGCAACCTACATCCTTCTGAATCTGCTTAGTGTATTCATCTCCTGGTCTACCTCTACGATTTTTACTCTCCACGATACCCTCCAATGCTAAATTGATGATCCTTTGATGTCTCAGTACGTGTCCTACAAACTGGTCCCTTCTTTCAGCCAGGTTGTGTCACAATAGGCTGCCCGTTATCCCACTAAAAATTATATGTATGTGTGCTTATCGTGGTGGTAGTGGGGGGAGGGGGGGGGGGGGTGATTTGGTGTGTCCATCAAAAGGAAAAAAGATTATGCTTCAGTATATCATTAGGTAACTAATGTATGAGTATTAAAGAAACATAAATATACAAGGCCCTCTGGTTAGAACCACTTGCCTATTCTCTTATTTCAATATTTCAAACAATTTACGGGATAGTAAGCATACTCACTTCACATAACCACCACGTATTTACTGTATTACGGAAAAAATATTCGCTGCGGTAGGTAACTTTTGGTTACTTTTGTTACCTCGTAAAATTATTTAATGAAAAAGAAACAAAAAGAGGGAAAAACATTTCTGTTTAAATCGAATTACACATATTCTTATTTCGCAGTATAGATTAAAAGGCGCTGACAGGTGCACCTGCGTGCGGCACGCGATATATTGCACCTGCCGTGTAACATAAAATCCTCTGCTTGCGTAATTTACGGAGCTTCAATGAATGAATTTACGGCCGTGCAACATCATTCCCACAAGTGACACACAGCTAACGACTGTGCCAAAATGTCAAGAGTCAGCATGTTTATACCTCTGCGGTCGTTATTACTGCCCGGAACAATGGCCATATTTCACGATAGACCCGCCCGACAACGCATTAGCAGCACAGGATTTAAACGTCGTCCACCGGCGGACAATATTTCTTGCTCGTTTAAACACACTGAACTTGTTGCCAGTGTAGCTCACGAAGACACCAAAACAACAGACCATTGCACGTTATACATAGTACCTACTGCTCACGCGAATTGCCTTCTTTATTCAGTAGGTAATGCGAGGTAACTGGTGGAACAAACATGCTGTGTAAATCGCTCCTAACTGAATGCGAGCTGTGGATTGAGAGTACACACTATTGCTTGTAAAACCTGACCAATTCTGTCAGAGCCATTGAAGATAACGTTTCAAACACCCTAAGTTTCACACCTTGAAATAACTAAGTACTTTTTAACACTAGGCATCTAGTAAATTCACACGACGGGTGAGGAAGCAGCACGCTACAGGCAGCCTCCGTAGTAAGCTCTGTGCTCACCAATAAGAAATCTTCTCACGGCAGGTCAGCATAGATTGTTGAAATACCTTGTATATCTGTAACGTCACATTTTAAATTCTTCCAGCTCCTTTCAATGTTGTGCACATTGTTATTCTTAACTTCAGCGCTGCTGACTGTAGTATCGTTGTTTCATTTATACATTTATACGTCCTTACTAAGACAGTTTCCTGCTTCATTTAACAGTTCTTAAAATCCTTCTTCACTTTAGGGCGACAGGAGTATCATATACGTCGACATTAGTATCGGTGAAAAGCAGTAACAATGCCATTTAGTTTTCTCGAAAGTTGGTTCTTTAGGATTTCCACTTTTGCCATCCCCCTCGCTCCTTCTTTTAATATACTTTGTTTGCATTTCTCTCCGTTCTCTTCACGTTCAAAACCACTTGTTCCACTTTACGCTGCTGAAGTCGTATTTCAGACCAACAAATGCCAAGAAGGTGAATACTGTTTGATTCTTCGTTCCATTAGAAGCATACCAATGCTCTCCTGTTAGATGCTTCCAATAATGGACACAGCAGTGAGCATTCGTGAAGATCTATGTGGACGATATCAAGCAGAACCTAAGACAAGACTATATTTCAAAGGAATAATTATTTCAGCTACTTGTATGTGTGTCCAATGGGTGATTCCACGATGTTTCGTCAATCTTTCAGGAATAATGGAGAACGGTAACTGTCCCAATTACAGGTAAGGGGCTCGATCCAGAAACGACCGAATCGAAAGTTATAAGGGAAAATCATTCTGATACGTCTACAGGCTGATTTTTTCCACTTTGTACAAACTCTAGGGACTGATCGATAGGAGGATAGAGAACAAAAAAGGTATAATAAACTTATGTCCGAAAATGCATGGTTTCCATACTAGAGACCAAACTATGTTGCAGAGATTGTGGTCTAATACGCGCAGTACAATGCAGCCACAGTTGCAATATGCATCTTTTCCTCCTGGAGGGTGGTACTGTACCTCTTACGTGATGCTCTAGCGTCCTCTCCTGCCTTAGTGAATGCTAATGTTGTCTCCCATTCACTTCTCTCTCTGACTCACCTTCTAGTGGATATGATACAGCATTGTACGCATACCTTGCCGCCATGGTGTTTACTTACGGAAAGGCAAATGGCAACGGGCGGCGGGCAGCAAGGTCGTATCACGTGACGTGCCCCCGCCGACAATAACCACAGTATTCAATATCTGCAACAGTGTTTCACCGTTTGTCTGAGACGGTCGTTTCAGCAAGCATGAAATCATGAAGGACGTACTCGAAATGTTCAGACACCAGACTTGGAGGAAAATCTGATTAACAGTGTGGAAGGCGACCGACGTGTCAGTACCAGGCAGTTGGGCCACAAGTACAGGGTAAGCCATACGACCGTGTGGAACATTCTCTTTGATAACTGTTACTACCCTTATCAGTTACAGCATGTGCAGGCCTTAATAGCGGCAGACTTTCCACATCGGGAGCAGTTTAATCACTGCCTTCTTCACCAGGCAACCACGACTCCGGAATTTGTGTCATCCTTCCTGTTCACGGAGGAAGCCACCTTTACGCGAAGTGGTATCTTCAATTTTCATAACAGTTATCTGTGGGGTAGTATGCAGAACCCCCTATGGTACGGTGACAGCGAATCGTCGGCACTGGTACAGCCGGAATGTGTGGGCCGCGATAATTGGCGACCCTATTTTGGTACTAGCCTCCCTTCTACGTTGCCTAACAGGCCGGAGCTACCGGCGTTTCTTGCTAGTGACTTTCCCTCCCCTGCAGGAAGAAGTGTCACTGATGGTTTGAAGGGTCATGTGGCTGCATGATGATGCTCCAACCCGCTTCGCTGTCAACGTCCGGACACATCTCAGTCGTGTCTTCCCTGGTCGATGGGTCGGACTAGAGGCTCCTGTGGCATGGCCTGCTCGTTCACAAGATCTCAACACAACCGTTTTGTGATTATGGGCCCATCTCAAAGGTAGCGTGCACATAGGGTCCATTCAAGATGTGGAGACACTGGAACAGCGTATTCATGCTGTTCGGATGCAGCCTGGCCGATGTGAATGTGTGTGATAGAACACGCTATGGCGCGTACAAGCATGCTTTGAGGCACATAGAAACCATTTTCAACATATACTATAATGGTGGCTACGTGGTACAGTTCATATTGGACCGGAGAATCTGTAACAATGTATGACTGAATAAATAGTCTCTAGAATGGAAACCATGCATTTCCGAAAATAAGGTCATTAAAAGTTTTTTTTCTCCGTATCACCCTCCATACGGCACTATTAACACTGTAGGGTAGGCAACTTTCGAAGGTGGAGGTACGGACCAAAATAAGAAAAAAAGTCCAGTAAAAAAGTTTTCTTAAACAACGGCCCTTAAACGCACACCTTAAGGGCATGGGCACTTGCTCAGTAGAAGAGATCTGCTTCACAGTAGTGATGAAGAACAAGTGCTCATACCTCTTAAGACATGCATTTAAAGTCCATGTTTAGAATTTTTTTCTCTTTTTTCTTGGTTTGGTCCATACTACCACCTCCCATCTCTCAAAGTTATCTATCCTACAATCTTAGCAACGATAGTTCTGTCAAAGGTATCAGAACGATTTTCGCTCGTAAGTTTCGACTCGGTCGTTTCCGGACCAGGGTCCCTTACCCCAAATTTCTACATTTACCTTTCTCTGTCATCCCTGAAAGTTTGCAAAATCATCACGAAATCACTCGCTACACACAGTGTGGCAAGCTCTGCACTGGTAGGGAATTCTGAAAACAAATATGAGCCTAAAATCGGACTTCGTGAGAAATTAAAACTCAGTATTGGACCAAGATCAGGTTCCACGCCTTCAGCTTCCTTAAGGATCCTCGCTTCAACCCTTCGACCCGCCATTACGTAGCTAATACTTTCCAAACACCACAGATACTATCTTGCATTTCATCACAGACTAGTACACTGGGAGAAAGAAAATGCGGTAAGGAATGTATTACAGTTTAAGACAGTTTTCAGAACAACTAGTTCACTTGGCAGCGTAGCGTACGCTGTCATGAAATTTCCTGATCTGTTAACTATGTATGGTTGCGAGATACAGTAGCTGACGAATACTGAGCCAAGACCGCAGATGGAATACACGGCGGTGACGGAGGCTATGTTATCTGAGAATTTATCTTCTGGCACTTGTAAGATAAGCATGCCTTTTCTAATTTTTGTAAGTTATCGACACGCACGTCAGTGAGAGAGAATAACTGTTAAATAGTCTTTAGTCTTGTTTTGGCACCGTCTTTGCCTCTGTGCAGTCTGATACATTCTTAATGGTAGTGTGGCAGACGATGGATCTATTCAGTAGTGCTGAGTTCACTTGTGACTGTCTCTGTTAGATGAAGAAAACTTCATTGTAAAGGGTAGCAAGGATGAAAATGATGTACATATTAGAAAGTAAAGAGAAATAATTGTGCATAATGTTTTTATTTCTGAAAAGAAGAAGTTTGAGGTACGATGGCAGCACTGCGCAGCTTGTTTGTAAGAGTAATTATTGTCAGCTAGTTGACTTGCTCAGAGCTGAAAGAGAGACCACCTACTTCCCTGAATCATGCATTAAGATATCAACTGATGAAGTTGCTTGGTTTTTATAGAAGTTCTCTGTTAACACTGTACCCTTATCAAATCATTGTTCACTTTGTCAAGCATGGTATTGTTCAGACCAATGTTATATGGGAAGATCACGCGAAATTTTACTCTGTATCTGAATAGATACTTCAGTCTAATGTCGTTGTATTGGAATATTATTTCGTAGGAATAGTTACTCGTCCCATCCTATTATTTGTAGAAGATTTATCTTTATACTTTACCACATTGTACCATATGGTATGCAACAGTTTGAATATTGTTTTGTAATTTTATTTGAAAATAGAAATCTAGCTTAGCCTTTGCCTGCTTGCTGTTTGCTGTTGTGCTTTGGTGCTTTCGAGAAATCTGCAACAACGTTGTCAAGACACGAGGTAAGTGGAAATTTTGATTAGGACCAGATAACTGTTTTACCTCAGTTGCGCGGTTAGTATAAAGACAAATTGTACTCAGACCACTTCAGTTCATAGAGCTGATATAATTAAATTTCCCTCGGTACACTTGGGTTTCATCTTTATCTATGATAACGGTGGAAGCTGAGGAAACGAATTATAATTTGTGCTGTGTACAGGACTTAAACGCGGGTGTCCTTGCTTATTATGTGGTACGCTAGCCATTACACCCGTACATATAAATTAGCAAAGAAATGGTCAAAAGGTGAATTTGAGATTAAATGATTTGGTAGAGTAAATGTCAGATGAAAATATAATTAGGTAGGGCAAAGATAACAAATGGTTAGCTGGGACAATGAAGCTAAATAATATAAACTTGTAAGAATGTATGAAATATGACAGTAAAGAGCAAAGACACAAAGAGTGGTATTTGTCGAATGTTTGATGAAATTGTGCGTAAAATGATTAAGAGATGCACAAAGTAAAGGATAAACTATAACTAGATAGCAGCTTATTACTGACCATATTGAGTATAATAATATCCTGACATTTGACCGAATGCATAAAGTAATCTTTGATGCTCTACCTTGATTAATTTCTAATCCACGTTTTTCTTAATATATTTGTGTTCTCTTTATCAGTGTGTGTGACCATTATCCTCATGCGTTTATTTCTTGTGTGTGATCGCTATCCTCATGTGTATCATTCTTCCTTACTTCCTACACTTTTGTGAATTTTACTGATTTTATGCATAAGTATTTATTTGAATAGATTAAGAATTTAGGGTACGTCAGTATGTACACATGTAATAATTGTTTCTTATCATACCTGCTACTGTACACTGTTTCACATGATATATTTGTTTGATGTGTTCATTATTTTCTTACGTTCTTTTATAGACATATAAATCTGTTCTTACCATTGCACTTCATGCTCAGCCCATGTAAAATCGTATTACTCCTGTGATTATACATATAAGAAATTGTAACTGATTGACCATTCATCACAAATGATTGAGAATTGCCAGGGCATAAGAAATATGTCTAGTGATTACACTCTGAAATGTTCTTTCCTAAATGTCGTCATATTTCACCGATACAAACTGCAAATTACTTTTATAAGGAACTCTTTGAGACTACAAGATGGCTTTGGAGTTAACAATGGATCTAAGTATGCTTCAAGCAGATACTGTTACATACATTCCTGGAAATTGAAATAAGAACACCGTGAATTCATTGTCCCAGGAAGGGGAAACATATTGACGCATTCCTGGGGTCAGATACATCACATGATCACACTGACAGAACCACAGGCACATAGACACAGGCAACAGAGCATGCACAATGTCGGCACTAGTACAGTGTATATCCACCTTTCGCAGCAATGCAGGCTGCTATTCTCCCATGGAGACGATCGTAGAGATGCTGGATGTAGTCCTGTGGAACGGCTTGCCATGCCATTTCCACCTGGCGCCTCAGTTGGACCAGCGTTCGTGCTGGACGTGCAGACCGCGTGAGACGACGCTTCATCCAGTCCCAAACATGCTCAATGGGGGACAAATCCGGAGATCTTGCTGGCCAGGGTAGTTGACTTACACCTTCTAGAGCACGTTGGGTGGCACGGGATACATGCGGACGTGCATTGTCCTGTTGGAATAGCAAGTTCCCTTGCCGGTCTAGGAATGGTAGAACGATGGGTTCGATGACGGTTTGGATGTACCGTGCACTATTCAGTGTCCCCTCGATGATCACCAGTGGTGTACGGCCAGTGTAGGAGATCGCTCCCCACACCATGATGCCGGGTGTTGGCCCTGTGTGCTTCGGTCGTATGCAGTCCTGTTTGTGGCGCTCACCTGCACGGCGCCAAACACGCATACGACCATCATTGGCACCAAGGCAGAAGCGACTCTCGTCGCTGAAGACGACACGTCTCCATTCGTCCCTCCATTCACGCCTGTCGCGACACCACTGGAGGCGGGCTGCACGATGTTGGGGCGTGAGCGGAAGACGGCCTAACGGTGTGCGGGACCGTAGCCCAGCTTCATGGAGACGGTTGCGAATGGTCTTCGCCGATACCCCAGGAGCAACAGAGTCCCTAATTTGCTGGGAAGTGGCGGTGCGGTCCCCTACGGCATTGCGTAGGATCCTACGGTCTTGGCATGCATCCGTGCGTCGCTGCGGTCCGGTCCCAGGTCGACGGGCACGTGCACCTTCCGCCGACCACTGGCGACAACATCGATGTACTGTGGAGACCTCACGCCCCACGTGTTGAGCAATTCGGCGGTACGTCCACCGGGCCTCCCGCATGCCCACTATACGCCCTCGCTCAAAGTCCGTCAACTGCACATACGGTTCACATCCACGCTGTCGCGGCATGCTACCAATGTTAAAGACTGCGATGGAGCTGCGTATGCCACGGCAAACTGGCTGACACTGACGGCGACGGTGCACAAATGCTGCGCAGCTAGCGCCATTCGACGGCCAACACCGCGGTTTCTGGTATGTCCGTTGTGCCGTGCGTGTGATCATTGCTTGTACAGCCCTCTCGCAGTGTCCGGAGCAAGTATGGTGGGTCTGACACACCGGTGTCAATGTGTTCTTTTTTCCATTTCCAGGAGTGTATTTTACTGTCTGTTCATGAGTGGAGTTGCCAACTGAGAAATGCGCTTAGTTTCACTGAGTCTGTATTAACATGACTTCCCACAACAGTGACATTATCAAAACAAGCTAAAGAACTCTTCTACCTACTATCATCACGCAAATTACTGCTGCCATTACGGCAAGATGAAAAAGAGAATGTGAGAGAGAAAAAGAGAGAGAGATATGCATCTGTATCGTAAACCCTTTCTCTCGAAAATATTTCTCTCGAAAATATTTCTCTCGAAAATATTACTCACCTTCATACCTCACAGATGACGTGTCACTGATCTCATTTGTGCTAAGATTTCAGTACACGCGAGGTGCCTATTTGCTTCCACCGCCCTGAGTGGAATAGGTAAGTTGTAATAAATGTTCACGACCTGTAGTCTTCTAAAATTGTTGTTCCCTGCGCAAAAAACAGCACATGGGTTGTGAATCTATTATCTTGCGGCTGTAAGAAACTCTAAGCGAGGAACTGTTATTTTAGAAATAATTAAATTTTTTAATTAGTTTGTCTGTAAGGGATGCCACTCGCTTTTTATTAGCAGAACACGAGAAACTGCACAGTTACATTGCACTTTAGTGTCACAGATAATTTATATTCTTTAAAAAATTTGTGAACTGCTTATTTACGTAATTACAGCTTTCACATCTACAAATTAGACACTGCAAGTTAAGTCTTTAACTGATATCATGTCAGTCAACATGACCGTTCTCCGAGACTGCCGAAACGGCTGTATTTTGTACAAACCATGGATTACTAATGAAATCATCACGGACACAGACCGCTGCAGACAACATGTCTATCTTCCGACACTGCAGAACCAGCTCTGATCATATAGCCTTGCCACTTCGCCCGCCATCCAATTTAGGCGCGATCGGAAGAGCACCGAAGTGCTTCGTCTGCCTTTTCGTTAGCAGTTCTTTACTATTCTGCTGGTTATTAATACTTGTGAAATAGTGGAATGATAGTACACGCCGGCCGCTGTGGCCGAGTGGTTCTAGGCTTCAGTCCGGAACCACGCTGCTGCTACGGTCGCAGGTTCGAATCCTGCCTCGGGCGTGGATATGTGTGATGTCCTTAGTTAGGTTTAAGTAGTTCTAAGTCTAGAGGACTGATGACCTCAGATGTTAAGCCCCATTGTGCTTAGAGCCATTTGAACTATTTTGATAGCACACTATCGAAGTGCAAGTAAATACGCTGTTTAGTTTGTCTAATATTAGTATCAGAAGATAATCGTTTTCGCGCGCAACTTCCGAATGCAGCAGCCAATGGCGGAGTAGGACCACAATCTAGGCGGTCTTCCTCACGATACCCGTACCGAACAAACCATCTGTCAACGGTACCTACACCACATTATGTCATCTTGACACTTCTCAACTGCTCTAAGAAGAGCTTCTTGTACCTGAATATGATGGCTGCAAAGCCAGAAATATTACACCATATCTGACTCTGCTTAGAGACGTACGCCTTGTACGATATATGCGATATAGACACTGTAATCTACTTCCTGAGTGCTACAAAACCAGTGTACTTCAGAAATACTACTTACTACAGTACAAAATGTGACATTTAAAATTTCAAAATGTCTCTATGCGGAACGTTCTCGTAGACATCATGAAGCATGATAACCTACCTTTTGTGAATGTAATTGATTACTTCGTTCACGTGTTCTTTACTTTTGGAAATATATTTTTCTTGTAGTTCTTTAACACGTGTTCTTGTAAAGCTGTTTTTCTTTCTGTATTTGTAACGTATTTTGTATGTTCCTATCCATTTTTTCCATATCCAGTTCCTATCTGAAATGACCCTCGTCGAAAATTCTACTTGGAGAAGATCGAGGATATGTAAGGGGCCATGTCACGTTTGATTGTTATAAGTTATCGACGAGTACATCGGGGAGAGCAAGTTGCGTTAGTATTTAGCAATCTTTGGTCTTGTTGTGGCGCACTCTGATACATTCATAATTTAACTGTGCTAGGTGATAGACCTATTCAGTAGCGCTGTGTTGACTTGTAATTTTATCAGTTAGATGAAGGAAGATTTATTGTAAAGGACGGCAATGGTGAATATGATGTATGTATTGGAATGCTATGGGAATATAAGTTTTGAATATATGTTATTATTTCTGAAGAGAAAACGTCTGAGGTAAGACGAAAGCACTGCGCAGCTAGTTTGTCAGAATAATTATTGTCAGCTAGTTAACTTACTCATAGCTGAGAGAGACAGACCACCCTACTTCTCTGAATCATGCATTAAGATACCAACTGATTAAGCTGTTTGGGCTTTAGAGTAGTTCTCTGTTAACACTGTACCCTTTTCAAATCATTGCTGACTTTGTTAAGCATGGTCTTGTTCAGACCAATGTTATGTGTGAATATCAAGCGAAAGTGTACTCTGTCTTTTTGACTACATACTTTTCCTAAAATGGTTGTCTTGGAATATCATTTCATAAGAATAGTTACTCTCCGCATCGCACTGTTTAAAGAAGGTTTATCATACACATTACCACACATACGGTATGAAACAAATTGATTATTGACCGGAAATTTTATTTACAAATAGAATTCTAGCTCAGCCGCTGCCTGCTTGTTATTTGCTATTGTACTTTCGAGAAATCTGCAATAATATTGTCATGCTGCGAGGTAAATGAAAATTTTTACTAGTACCAGACAACTGTTTTACTTCAGTTGCGCATTTAATATAAAGACAACTTGTACTCAGACCAGTTACAGCTCAATTCAAATAAAGTCATCATATGAGTTTATGTTCAATAACAGTATGTGGGTAATTAGTTTTGTTAATATGTACATTTTTTATGAAATGGGAGATAAATTTGGGCTAAATTTCATAGAGAAACTTATAGTGGGGGGCTTACACATTTTATAGGATAACTCAGTAACTCCATCCGCCTCCCCCTCCCACTACTTAATATGTCAGAATATACCACGTTGAAAAAGTGTCTACATTCCTCAACCCTGTAGAGTTCCTTGAATTAGGCTACGATCTCGCAGTATGCAACGTAATTGGAGAACCTTATTAAAACCTGCAAATCCATATTTACTTATAGTGATGCCAAATACCTCACAAATAGCATCCACGTCATATGGGTTACCTAAGCTTCACAAAGAAGGTGTTCCAATAAGAACTGTAGTGTCTTCAGTTTCAGCACCTTGTCATAAATTGACAAAAGAGTTAGATTCACTAATTAAAACAAAAATTAAATTTCAACCAAAAGTTGGAACACCCCGTTTACTTGCATTAATGAAAAACCTAGTAGATGTGCCCATGTCGCCTAGATCAAAACTAGTCTCATTGATGCTAGCAGCCTGCTTTCTAATATTCCTGTTGCAATGGCAATGGAGATTTTAACAGAATGGTTACATGAACTGGAACAAATCCAGTGGAGACAGAAGATGTTAGGATGACAGCCGAAACACGCTTAAATCAGAATTACTTGAAATTCTGGCCATTAATAACCGCCAATCAAAGAATCTTCGCCTGGTCCTTAATGACCAAACACAGTTACACTACTCACCCTTTTTAATGTAGGAGTCAGTTGTTATTTCTTTCACCATTAGCTAATAAGCACCAGTTTCTCCATATGTCATAGTAGCCTGCGCCATTACTCACTTGAAGAAGATATCTTTTTTATACACTCACATAGTTTTAATATTTGAATGTATTGTAATATTAGATTTATTTGTTCAGTGTCTCTTTAGATATTACAACATGCTTGTGTTTTGTATCGATATAGTCACAAAATATCATATTTCTTTTTACAGCTATGAATTCTCTCTGAAGTCATGTGGACTATCTATTCAACATTAAGTTATCTCACGATGGCCGGCTCCTAACGAACTAATAAATGTTATAGTGGAACATTAATACGTCGTATTCAAGTTATTAATATGTATTAAATGTGTTTACCTACCCTGAGAGTGAGGAATAAAATACAAGAAAGTAGTTGGTAGCTTACAAGGCCCGTCAGCATATGACAGATTTGATTTTATTAACATCGTTTTAATACTATGTATTATATTCAAATAAATATCATTCTTCAAAAAGCCATAATATAGAAGCTACTGTATTACAATGAACTGCTACGTCTTAAAGAAAAATTAATTTACTTGATCTTTGAGTTTGACACAGATAAGACAAGTACTGCGTTTAAAATCTGTTTTGATTTTTTGCCTAGATGCATACATCTTAAAATTTTGACCTGTCTAATTAAAAAATCTGGGAAAAAATTTGCCTATAGTTGAATACGTATTCTTCGTGGCTGCTGTAAGGAGAGAACGGGTTAAGTACAGGATGAGTTGGCGTTCGGAGGTTTCCGTTTCTCTGGTTATCAGAGAACGCAAGCAAAGTCGGATAAAACTGATAGAACTCGCGATGAAAACTCCGTTTCTCGTGGCAGCTGAAGTGCTCGCAGTCACAAAAAGATTTTCTGGAAACACTTTCAGAATGAGAAGGTTGAACAACAGTGTCAGTATGATACCTTCTTACTAACAGACTGGTCGTAAAAGGAACGTCTTTAACACGCAAGCTGACGGCGAAATATTTCGCGTCGTTCGGACCGTGATAGTAGCAGATTCGTCCAGTATTGTTAATTTGCGTAGAAATCACTATTCACTGGATTGCTAAACACACTAATCGTTTTATGAAGGTCCGAGTATCCAAGATCGAATAAAAGTTCGTAGACGATATTTATCCTCTTTTTCACCAAACAAATTTTTTATTCTTGGTAACTGCAATTGCAAGTTGTATTCCCTTTGCATTTCAAATTACGTCTGTATGCAAGATACGTATCTGACCCCCCAAAAAACAATGTACAATCACCCACCATTCTTTATCTCTGAAATTACGAAAGGCATAGATGCTCTTTTTCACAGCAGAGAGCGTTGACGTCTCAATTCCGGTAGCGCATCATCGCTTGTACTCGTGGCCGGAATATTACAATAATATTACTTAAGCGTTTTAATTGTAAGTCTGTGTTGCATACGTACATTCAATAAATAAAGCAACAATTTCACTTCACCTAACACACTGCAGAACAGCCAGCTCACATTACGTAGGGACATTACAGTATGCATTATGACGTCTCCGATGTTACAGAGCGCTAGGAGGCTGAAATCTTGCCAGGTTAAGTAAATGGCATACATTTGAAGTCTGAGGAATCTGTGGCGAAAGCTTAGTCCACAGAGGAGAAACCCATACAAAGGCATTACTCTGAACTGAACGCTGATGGTCCGTAGTTATCGATCAACAACAGCTGAAGAAATAGACAGTGGATTATATTTACGGAGTACTTACGTACTGAAAACACTGTGCAAATTAGCCAATGACTCTCAGAAAAGCAATTTAAGTCCTCTAGAACTGCAGATTAACCCCTACTGAAAGTGCTGAATCCCACGAGGACACCACACTTTCCCGTGTTAATTTCTACCCCGCGCACTCGACAGCTTCCGCTTAACACGGCAGAAGATTATGCAAATAGGATGTTGAGTTTCCTGTAAAGGGAAACATCCTCAGCCAAAGTGAAAGTGCTGAATACAGAATTATGTCCTGCACACACGAATAACTTGCAAATTCAAGTCTTTAATGCACTGCAGTGTTTATCGACAACACCTAAACAATTTTAGTTGACGGTCCTGGCATTTATAAATATTTAATAAGTTCTTTGCACAATTGAGCCCACACCTGTATGACCCCCAGCCCCAACCCCACTCCACCCAAATAATGCGCTACGTGTTCCAGTAGATAAACTTTTACAGCTGAATATCTGTACACGTATTAACACAGATAATACGGAATGCCTTAGTATTAACAGAACTTGAAACAAAAGCTTTCATATTGGCCCTTGGAACGAATTAGTTCCCTAGTATGATTCCCAGAACGTTTCTAATAAGTTATTTATTTTCTAATTTGTGTCATTATTTTCTTGTAGCGATGAAGTGAGAAACATAATTCTGTGATATCAGAGTACGTTCTCAAATTTTTGGGTACAAATAAGTTGTCCACAAAAATATGTACATTGTTTTTTGGTTCTCCCAAGAAATGTATGACTTGGTATGTTTGACGTTTCCACTGTTAAAGGGGATAACTAACTGCCTTGTGATCGGAGGACAAGAACTTTCACAACTGCACTGCCGGATGTGATACGAGGGTTATTTGGAAAGTAAGGAATGATCGGTCATGAAATGTAAAACACTGTTAAAATCTGATGAAGCTTTGCACAGATGCGTTGGGCACTGTGTCTAGTACGCCCATCGATCGCATCACGTCGCTCTTTTCAGGTCTGAGCTCACAGTGAGAACGTGAAGATGGCTAGAAGTTAGTGTCTCCCGCCAAGTATGAGGACCTGGCGAAATATTTCGCCTGAAGCTATGCAGTCCACATAACATAACTGTCATGCAGTTCGTTCTGCGCGACAATTCTCGGCCGCACTCTGCAGGGGCAATGAAGATGCTCCTGCAGCGTTTTCGATGGTAAGTGTTTGATCACCCACAATATAGCCCATAATTGGCTACCCCTGAGGTTCATCTCTGCTCAAATGAACCGCTGGCTATGAAAACAATATTTTGACACAGACAACGAGCTGCAGTTCAGAGTAGAAAATTGTCGAAAAGCACTGGCGACTGACTTCTATAACGAGAGAGTTGAACAGTTGGTACAACGCTACGACAGATGTCCAAGTCTGAGCGGCGACTGCGTAGAGAAGTAGCTGGAAGGTGTAGCTAACCGTTGTATATAAAATAGTTTTGATTTTCACTGTGGTTTCCATTTCGTGACATATCGTTCCTTACTTTCCGTGTAGCCCTCGTATTAATGGTGCTCAGTCCATCACCAAGTCGTTCCGTATAAGCCGATGTCCGAAATCCAGTCGAATTTCAATAGATTTTTTTATTACGCTATCCCGGAAATCGTTGTCCATGTGAGGGCGCTGGTGTCATCTTATGTAGCTCTGTGTCTATTTACTGAAGTATATTCTGCTAAGATATCTCAGGCAACTGTAGGCTGTTGCTCTTTAGCGCGCTTTGAGCCTGCAACTTAACAGTAAGCGATGGATGACATCGGGTTTTATGTGGATGAAACAGCGGAAAGGCGGCTACGTTTGCAGGAGCAACCCAAGAACCGAAAGAAAACTAAAACACCGTGGAAGAGGGCCCCAGAAAACCTTTGACAGAGAATCGGCCTCTCCCTTTTTACTTTATGCAACAGTCCATCTGCTTTGTTCTTTTTTTTTTTTTATTTTGTGACACACTCATTTTCCATTAGTCTGTAACGTATTTTAATTAATCACCAAGTCAGCCATTTAGATTTTTAACTTTAACTGATGATCTGTCTTCTCATTATACATAACGTTTGTTTTTATCAACCGTCATGTCCAGCTGTTAAATATGTTTATGAAATTTTACTCGCATGTAGCTGAAGAGCGGCGATTTACATCCGCTGACAGCCCGCCCCCCGCGCATCTAGAGCGAGGCGCCTCCGAGAAATTGCATCCTTCCATGTTAGAATGGAAGATACTGGCTACGCAAGGTATACCGTAACACCCTGTATGAAAGAGGACGTGTTACGCGCAATTGTTGTGACAATCCTGCCTCTAGTAGTCGGTGCGTTGCACAAATTCTGAACACATTCAATCAACTATCTTGAGCGTTTTCAAATTGTCAGCAGTGAACAGAAAGCCATAGCTTTCCTGTTGTATATAGACCAGGTCATGCTTACAAGAGAGAGCATGTTCAACAGTAGGAATAACCATCTACGAGGTGGAGAAAATTCATGTGCACTGATATGTCGATCTTATCATCGGTAGTTTGCGTCATTGTATGGACTGGTATTGTCAACGATTTTTTGACTGGAGATTACCTATTTATTGATGCACCGGACGAGATCGTGTACAAAACTTCCCTTCAACAGGACCTCCCACATTCGCAAAAGATATGTCGCTGAGAATTCGCCAGCGTAAGTGGTTTCAACATGACCAGGCACCGGCACACTTTGCACTTGATTTTAGGACGCGCAGTAAAGTTCAGTTTGGACAACAATGGAGTGGTCGCGGTGGTACTGTTCCATGGCCATTTCACTCACAAGACGTGACAGCAATAGACTTCTTCTGGGGGGCATGTGATGGGCGTAGTTTGCGAGAGTCTTGTTGACCCTCGTACAGACCTGGTTGCCATTACAATCGCAGTTGCAGAAGCAGAACGCCAGACTCCTGAAATTCTTGAGTGTGTAGAACAGTCGATGGTGCGTCGCTCCACGTTCTGCCGTGATAATGGTGGTCGAAGATTCGAACAATACCGCTGTGGGAACCGCTTTACATTTGTTACGTACTCTGCCGTGGACTGACACAGTGGAGTGAACACACTGTGATAAAGTGCATGATTTCTTGTCAAACGTTGACATTTTGAGAAACGTGCCTGTAGTACAGTTATAAGATTTATAATTAAAGTAGCGCCCAGCCACAAGTATGTTTTAAAATGTTTGTTTAACTCAAACCATTTTCGGTTTCAGATTTATAACAGACGTTGATGGGTCGTAACCAGATCTTCTGTCTTTCCTGTTGGGGTCTCGTTTTATATTCGTTACTGGCGAGGTGCACTAGGAGAAAGAAATGGTTTTTCATTCAAAATTCGGCAAACCTACTTGAGATTGTTTCATTATGATGTTCACAGGAGCATACATGCGATGATCTTTAAGTTACAAGGGCCTATTAAAGAGATTCCGTTAGAGTGCGTTGCTGCGCGACACGGATGCGGATATGTGTAAGCAGCGAGATGTAGGCAAGCGATTAGTGTGCCCTTCGACCAGAAATGATGTGATGATCCTTATAAGACATCATGCAACGTGGAGAAAACTTATGTTGCGGATGTTTCTCTGCACCGAATTCGTCCTGCATTTGTGTTACACACTGTAAAGTTAACACATTTTTGCACACGCACTATTAAAATGCTCTTTAATTCCATGAAAACAGTTACGATATACGCCATTTTAAGTGTTACGGCAGCGCATACACCTGTCTTCACCTGAGTAGCAAAAACAACAGTTTAAAAGGTGTTAGACTAGTAAAGGTGCAAAGTTACTGATGCTGTATAGCGTTTATGGGCACAGTAAAGTAGGTCATTGGTATAGCGGCGAAATTAATTTAAAAGTCGAAAAGAGAAGTGAAATTGTCCACAATAAATCATAATATAACATTCTACTGAATGGCTAAGATTGCACAATCAAATATTGCGTATAAACTCTGAAAGGTATATAGAATCAAAATATCTAATCATATCTAATGGGTGTCACGTAGTTGACTGATAAAGTATTTGTATGCTGATAAAAAACAGCATAAGACATGAGCTTTAGATGACCAACACTGTGTGAACTACAAGACCACAATGAAACAGGTCTTTTTCCTTCTTTTGTTTTACAATGATGAAAATACGTATAAAAATCGGATTTAAAGTTGCATTCTATAATATAAATAGTATTATGATATTTGTTTACATTGATTAGCATATACGCTGTGATATTAATTCACTGAATACAATCTACATTGAACATGGGAATTGGATAACTGACATAGAGTATTGTAGAATACCCCATAAGAACTGTTTCTTGAGACAGTGACAAACTCAGTTCGAAAAACAAATTTAAAATTGTATTGGAGAGTAGTCGAATTAAATCAGATAATGCTGAGAAAGTTTGATTAGGAAATGAGACACTTAATGTAGGAAATGAGTTTTGCTATTTTGGATGCAAAATAACTGACGACTTTGCAAGTAGGGAGGATATAGAATTTAGACTAGCTATGACAAGGAAAGCGTTTCTGAAGAGGAGAAATCTCTTAACGCCGTGTATAGATTTAAGTGTCAGGAAGCCTTTTCTGAAACTATTTGTATGGAGTGTGGCCATGCGTGGAAGTAAAACATGAACGATAATTAGTTTACACCAGAAGAGAATAGAAGGTTTTGAAATGTGGCGCTACAGAAGAATACTGAAAATTATATGGGTAAATCATGTAGCTAATGAGGAGGTACTGAATAGAACTGGGGAGAAAGGAAATTGTGGCACAACTTGAGTAGAAGAAGGGGTCAGTTGGTAGGACACGTCCTGAGACACCAAGGGATCACCAATGTAGTACTGGAGGGAAGCGTGGAGGGTAAAAATCGTAGAGGAAGACCAAGAAATGAATACACTAAGCAGATTCAGAAGGCTGCAGTAGTTATCCTGAGATGAAGAGGATAGAGTAGTATGGAGAACTGCATCAAACCAGTTTCTGGACTGAAGACCACAACAACAACATTCTATAAGTAGCTATATGATATATTTTATTGATTAGCCTGTTACAGTGTAAGAGGTAAGCTGTACTTTTCTCATACATCAAGTTATGGATATTGCATAAACATGGTTTCATTACATAACAGTAAACGAACTTTATACCATATCAAAACGTGGAAAAAATCGATTGGTACTTCTGAATGTTAAGTATTTTTCGTTTTTACTCACTTTCTCTCCTGCTATCCTTTTTATACTCGACGAGTACAAGAAATTTTCTTCTGCTACCCTTCTGTAAATATGATGAAGGTAATTTCAGTGGCCTGTGACCTATGACCACGAATGTATCATATTGGCGACAAAGTACATAATGACTGGGACAAAAATGAAAACTTTGATTACACGCTTTTCGCCACAATAACAAAATATGTCCCGGTGAAAGAATGTTAAAATAAAAAATTTACTCATATTTTGTGACTATCTGATCCTGCTGGGAAAGGTGGAAAGAAAAATAAGCTACAGTTCACTGAATTTCGACCACGGCACATAGATTACAATACGCGACAGGAATTGCAATTCCGGTAGTAAATGATGATTCATGTCACACAGAATATACCGCTCCTACAACACTTAACATTGTTCACATAAAGAAATGTATGGGACATCTTATTGGTCGTCCCAAGCACGACGTTAAACTGCCCGTCATAAAAAAATATATGTAGAAATTGTACTCAATGTAAACGTTTTCTAACACGAAATTTTTATAAGTGAAAAAGATTGGCGAGACCAGTATACAGCTTTGAACACCATGATTTTTACATACTGCAGTAGCTGTCATGAGTTATTAAGTGAAAAATTTTGTACTAGTTCTGAAGAGATATGTAGATTATTGAGATTATAGTTGCGCTGCACAAATTTTTGCAAATAATAGTGGCATTGATGAATTACTTGTGTGTGAAAGATTTTCTAACAATTCGAGAAATACTTACGCGTTGTTAAAGTAATACTGTGTTGTCTGAAGGAAATTATCAGTGTCTAACGTAATATATATTTTTGTGAAGCTTTTCTTTCCATAAACAGTTGTGCAGTAATGAAGGTTCTTTTTCTTCTCAGTAGTGTTACTTCTGAAGGGTAACTGCAGAGTATTTCTCGTGTCAGGATTGATTAACGATACAGAGCAGGGAGTATTTACCATTGACTACTTACAAGATATGACAATATTATGAGATACGAGGTTGCTATGATGATGATAGAGTAAAAATAAATATGTTGAAGATATTAGTGGTTACTGATGATGAGATTATGAAGACAATGACGATAATATGATAGGTAGATGCAATTATTAGGAATTGTATTATGAGGGATAAGCAGATAATGATAAGGGCATATATTAGGGATCTTTTTCTTGTTTATGGTGATTTTTAGTTGCATGAATATATTTAATTAGCTTGCATGTAGTAAAAGGAACGTAATGAACAGTTGTATAGTTGGTAGGACAACAGACGTCTGAAATAGTAGGTGACACTAACATGGTAAAAGGTAACACACTTTTTATGTGAAATTTTTTGAGTCATCAGGCACAACTAGTATGGCGTACATTTCTGACATATGTATATTCTATGTTTTGTGATCATGTTTCCGGTTGGCTACATACGGCATAAGAAAACATACTGCTCAAATATGTAAGTTTTTGTTTTGTAACTAAGTAAACATCTTTTTTGTCCTCAGGTCTGTTATACAGGTTGAGTCAAGTAAGACGTAACATCCCTTTTATTTTGTGAACAGATACACACAACGAAAACCGGCTTTCAGCAAATGTTAGAGCGTCGAGGGGCATATATTTTTCTTTGGTTAATGCTTTTAGCAACGGAGATATTGAAGCAAGTACTTTTTTTAAAGGAGGCCCTATAGTTTATATAACTACATTCTATAGCTCCTGAGAAGACAATTATAGTGATACAGCTTTGTCAACGACGACGTCGACAGATGTCGTACAAAAATTCAAGAAGTGTTTTAGAATGTGAGAGCAGAGTCGTCGGAATCGGCATTAGCGGTGCAAATATCGCAAAGCAGGCTCTCGTGATACGCTGTGCCAAAATGTCCACACATTTGATTGTTTACTTGTCTGATCTGCATGCCGCTCATTTCTGCTTCAACATTCATTGCGTGCTGACGTGTACACTAGTGAGGAGAACCTCGATATGCGAGTACTACTTTTATATGTGAAAGAAATGATGTAAAATCCATACAGCGGTATTGGGCTATCTATTCGGATCGATAACGTCCGACGCGCCAGGAAAATGAATGAACTATCGAGACGCTATTGCGGACAGGCTGTTTGAATGTCAAAAAGAGGACAAGAAAGAAGACTGCAACTGACAGAGAACGCGAAGAAATTGTTCTGGGTACGACGCTAATAAATCTGCACAGTGGTACGAGACATATTGCCAAGGAATGTGGAATTAGCCAGACGAGTGTCGTTCTCATTCTGCACCGACAGAATTTCCATCCGTATCGTCTGTCACTACATCAGGCACTCGACGACCGTGATTTCGAACGTCGTACAGAATCCTTCTCTTCAATAACTGCGGAACGACCTTGCGTTTTTCAGTGTGTGCTCTTCACCGATGAAGAAACGTTTACTAACCACCCTAATTTAAATTTGCATCACATACACTACTGGACAGCCTTAAATCCGCACTGGTGTCGTCAGGTATTTAAGACGAATTTTGCTATTATTGTGAAATTATTTGTAATCTTGTTGCATGATATGACTGTCGCTCAAAATAGCTTTTGTCTTTTGTGAACTCATCCATTACAGAATCACCGATGCACCTACAAACTTTTGACACTATTTTATTGCCGTTTTGTGACGGCACTGGCATCTTGCATTTTTATGATGACGTATTTGGCTTTAGTTCTGCATCTCTTCTATAATGAAACTTTTGTTAATGATTTATCTTAGACTGAAAACGTGTTGTTCATTTTGTTTACTCATTTACCATAACAATTTTTTGCTGCATATGCGTAGGATAACATATTTTGTTGCATAGGACTTCTGACGAAATATTTGTCGTGTTCATATGTGTAAGATAATGAATTTGGCTGCATTGCTTTTCTGATAAACTATGTTTGTGAATACATATATATCGCGGCGCCTATTGTTTTATGAGAGCTCACTTCCTGTTAGAGATTATAAATGAGCTAAACGCAGTGACATAACAGAACCATGAGAAAATGGATATAGGAAGAGAGTACATTGGAAATGTAACAGAAGCAGGTACAAATGAGAAATAAATATGATTGTAATGTGGAAATATAAGTGAGTATATGCAGGTTGAATAATTATTTTATAATGTGGGTGTGCTGGGGTGATGATGAAATGCGGGCAAACTGCCATGATCCTTTTGGCATGTAAACTGAGATAAAAGATATTATGAGAACAGTCTGAGCTTTCAGAGTAAGTATAGCATACATACAACACAGAATGCAGAAAGCTCATTAGTACAGTAGAGTAGTACAATACACTAGAATAAAACATCACACAGACTAGAATTTGACTACGAAGTGCACTCTTAATTCCCTTTCCTTTTCCTTTACATGAGTCATAATACCTTTGTTTGTTTGTCCTTTATTTCTAGTCAGCATACCTTCTTTCTCTTACGTTGTGTGTACTTTTTCATGCATGTATTTTTACTATCAGTATTCCAATGTTTCACATGTTATTTTTTAGTTTTGAGTAACTGAACATTTTCTGTAACGTACGCTCTATTATTGTGTGCACACAAAATTTGGAGTAGTAATTTGGAGTAGCAGAAATGAAATTAACGATACACTTAACGTCTAATTTGGTAACCACATTGCAGATGAAGAGAGGGAATTCTGCTACCTTGGTAACAGAAACAAGTTACGGACGAAGCATAGGCAAAGAAAGCATTCCTGGCCAAAAGAAGCCTGGTCGTATCAAACATCGGACTGAATTTGAGGAACCACAGACACTGCATGAAAGTGAATCAGGGACTGAGGGAAAACCCTAAAAGTAAAGATTCGAGGCGTTTGAGATGTTGTGCTGTATAAGCAAGTTGCAGATTAGGTGGACAAGAGGTTCTCCGTAGAATGGGAAAATCAGAGAGTATACGGAAAACATTGACTACAAGAAGAAATAGGATGACATATATGTGAAGAAATTGGAGGATAACTTCCATGGCAATAGAGGCAGCGGTAGAGGATAAAAACTGTTGGGGAAGGCAGAGATTGTAACATACACTACTGGCCATTAAAACTGCTACACCAAGAAGAAATGCAGATGATAAACGGGTATTCATTGTACAAATATATTATACTAGAACTGACATGTGATTACATTTTCACGCAATTTGGGTGCATAGATTCTGAAAAATCAGTACCCAGAACAACCACCTATGGCCGTAATAACGGTCTTGATACGCCTGGGTACTGAGTGAAACAGAGCTTGGATGGCGTGTACAGGTACAGCTGCCCATGCAGTTTCAACACTATACCACAGTTCATCAAGAGTAGTGACTGGCGTATTGTGACGAGCCAGTTGCTCGGCCACCATTGACCAGACGTTTTCAGTTGGTAGAGATCTGGAGCATGTGCTGGCCAGGGCAGCAGTCGAACATTTTCTGTATCCAGAAAGGCCCGTACAGGACCTCCGACACCCGGTAATGAATTATCCTGCTGAAAAGTAGGGTTTCGCAGGGATCGAATGAAGGGTGGAGCCACGGGTCGTAACACATCTGAAATGTAACGTCCATTGTTCAAAGTGCCGTCAATGCGAACAAGAGGTGAACGAGACATGTAACCAATGGCACCCCATACCACCACGCCGGGTGATACGGCAGTATGGCGATGTCGGATACACGCCTCCAATGTGCGTTCACCGCAGTGTCGCCAAACACGGATGCGACCATAATGATGCTGTAAACCGAACCTGGATTCATCCGAAAAAATGACGTTCTGCCATTCGTGTACCCAGGGTCGTCGTTGAGTAAACCATCGCAGGCACTCCTGTCTGTGATGCAGCGTCAAGGGTAACCGCAGTCATGGTCTCCGATCTGAGAGTCCATGCTGCAGCAAACGTCGTCGAACTGTTCGTGCAGATGGTTGTTGTCTTGCAAACGTCCCCATCTGTTGACTCAGGGATCGAGACGTGGCTGCACGATCCGTTACAGCCATGCGGATAAGATGCCTGTCATCTCGACTGATAGTGATAGGCCGTTGGGATCCAGCACGACGTTCCGTATTACCCTCCTGAACCCACCGATTCCATGTTCTGTTAACAGTCATCGGATCTCGACCAACGCGAGCAGCAATGTCGCGATACGACAAACCGCAATCGTGACAGGCTACAATCCGACCTTTACCAAAGTCGGAAACGTGATGGTACGCATCTCTCCTCCTTACACGAGGCATCACAACAACGTTTCACCAGGTAACGCAGGTCAACTGCTGTTTGTGTGTGAGAAATCGGTTGGAAACTTTCCTCATGCCAGCACGTTGTAGGTGTCGCCACCGGCGCCAACCTTGTGTGGATGCTCTGAAAAGCTAATCATTTGCATATCACAGACACCTTCTTCCTGTCGGTTAAATTTCGCGTCTGTAGTACGTCGTCTTCGCTGTGTAGCAATTTTAATGGCCTGTAGTGTGTCTAACGAATAACTGAGTAAGTAGAGTGAAAGCGGCACTCTGAGATGAATAAGTTGGAACGGAGAGACATCTGTGGCGGTCAGCACCAAACCAGTAACAAATTTAAAGAAAAATAAATGGGAAATTTATCGGCAGTCGCTCTTCCCGTGCGCTTTTCACGACTGGAGCAGGAAGGGGTAATTGACATGATACACGAAGAATCCTCCACTAATCCCTACAATGTGGCTAGGAGAGTTTAGACGTGGATGTAGCCAAACGGTACCTACGTAGCATTTGCTGAATGACAGCCAGTGAAGGCACAAGACCTAGATGCAAAGGAGAGAGCACGAAACGTTGAGGTCGCGGAACGCAGGACTGGGAGCGACAGACAGCTGTTGCGGCCCCTGCTCTTCGCCCTCCGCCCTGGGGCAGCCAGCAGGCAGCCGCAGGAAGCCCGCGGGACTTGCGGTGGCGGCGCAGCAGGTAGCGGGGGCGTCCAGACCGCAGGCCCGCCTCTCGGCTCAGCGCCCTCTCCCTGAGGAAAACAAAGAAGCCTGCAAACGAGCCGCAGCTACTTGACAACTAACTGCCGCCGCAGCGCTGCAGACAGCTATGGAAGAGTGCACTGGCTTCCTTATACTCAGGTAACAAGAGTCATGGAATAGCGATATGCACCTACACAGGTGGCGGTAGCATCGCGTACACTGGCTGTAAAAGGGCTTTGGCGGAGCTGTCATTTGTACTCATGTGATCCGTGTGAAAAGTTTTCCGACGTGATTATAAAAAAAATGGTTCAAATGGCTCTAAGCACTATGGGACTTAACATCTGAGGTCATCAGTCCCCTAGACTTAAAACTACTTAAACCCAACTAAAATAAGGACATCACACACATCCATGCCCGAGGCAGGATTCGAACCTGCGACAGTAGCAGCAGCGCTGTTCCGGACTGAAGCGCATAGAATCACTCGGCGAGACGTGATGATAACGGTGTGCGGACATCTGCCACGGCGGACATTTGCCACGATTTTACCTACTCCGAAGGGTTGGGTCCCTTGTCTCCCCCTTCTCCTCCTCACTCGTCGCCCGACCCGCAGTAAAGGTACTTACTAAGCATTTCCGCTGGTTTTCTTAACAGATGACCAGAATCTCTATGGATTTTTCGCCACATTTCTAGAGAGAGTTTCGTTGTGGAAACTATTAAATGGATCTCGCATTGAAATCCGCACCAAATTTCGAGCCACAGTAAAACTTCGCCAATCTTGGAGATTTTGCCCTCGTGTAAATTATACGTGCCTTTTTTGGTGGTCCTTCAGCAGCTTTCTGTCGCGTTTTGTGTATCATGGGGAATCAGTTCCGTCTGATATTAATTTATTTGGTATGAATCTCTCGAGAGCTGTTGATACTATTTCTTGGAACTTAAGCCACTTATGGTCTTCACTTACATAGTTTGGAAGGACTGGAGACTGTCTGTTAGAAAGACGTCAACCGAATTTTTAATTGCTTTTATAAGTATATATACTTCGCGTTTAGTTTTGGTGAATTTCTTTGTTACGGAATTGAGCATCGCTACGACTGTGTTCACTAATTCCTGTACCCGTCGTGATGCTCAGGATTATTTGTGGCTAAGAGGTCAAGTGTGTTTTCGTAACCATTTACAATTTGAATGGCCTTGTAAACTAATTGTTCAAAACAATTTTATAAAAAGCATTTAGAACAGTTATGGAAATTGTTTTCTATCTACAGTAGGATCTGAAAATGTATTTTTGTCAACATACGGCAGGTAGATTGAAGTCACTGCCAACTATAATTGTACGAGTAGGGTACCTATTTGCGATGAGATCCTTGAAATGTTCAGCAACTGTTTCATCTGAGAGCGTGGGTTGGTAAAAGGTTCCAGTTATTAATTTATTCCTGTTGTCGAATATAACCTCTGTCCATATTCAGTCACAGGAAGTACCTGCTTCAATGTCGCTTGTGAGCTGGAACACACATTACATTATTTTTCTTAAGTTGTGCTTCTTGTTTCTGTTGTAGTGGAGATGATTACAATTACGGCTTTTCCCTCCAAAACCTAGGATGCTTGCTCTGTGACCTTGTAAATACCAGAGCTAAACAATGTAGAACAACAACGTATAGTACAAGCATAGCATTCTGTATTACTTCATTTCCTTATTTCTAACATTTTAAAATTGTACGTCGACTTTGGATGACATGTCAATCATAGATGTTCTTACCTCTGTTTATAAACGTACTTTCAGTCTTGTTTTGTACATTGTCCCGCGACACTTTATTAACTAATGTTTCGCCGCAAGGGTTATCGGATTTTAGAGTAAATTAATATGGAGTATGTCGTCCTTCTTTTCAAACATTCACACACCCATTTCTTCTTTCCTTATTGTCTTTTGGGCATACAGTTGTAGTAATTAAAGTAGGCACAAATGCAGCGATCAAAAAGAAATGGTTAGCGTACATTCGCAATCTGTTTATAGCGTTCCTTTCTTGTTGCTCTCATGGCGATGGACTGTTTCTATCGCAATCAGTAAGCGTGAAAGGAAACTAGCGTACATACAGAGGGATCTATATTTACACTTGGAAGAACTAATTACATACTGACATAATCGTCGGAATTGCTTTCGTTTCCCAAAGATATAAATATTTCGATTTAGGAAAAGAAAGTCTGTATTTCGCCAAGATGTCGAAGAAGTAGGTCCCTTACGTACTGTTTATATCGAGTAAGATGTGGAGACGGTGGTTTGAAAGGGAACAGAAGAAGTACGATGAAGGGCGTCCCTTACCTGAGGGATCGCTACCTGGCGAAGGGGCAAGTGTGGTAAATGTCCGGCGTGGCAAATGTCCGGTGTGGCAAATGTCCGGCATTCGATGATAACCGCACGACGGGAATTAGCAGACTTAACACGAAATGGTAATTGGACCTATACGCATGGGACATTACATTTCGCAAATCATTAAGGAATTTAATATTTCGAGATCCACTGTGTCTAGAGTGTGCCAAGAATACCGAATTTCAGGCATTACCTCTCACCACGGACTACGCAGTGGCCGACGGGATTCACTTAACGACCGACAGCAGCGGCCTTTGCGTAGCGTTTTCAGTGCTAACAGACAAGCAACAGTGCTCAAAATCACCGCAGAAATCAATGTGGGACGTACGACGAACGTGTCCATTGCGATAATCTGGCAAAATTTGGCGTTAATGGTCCATGGTAGTAGCCGACAGACGTGAGTGCATTTGCTAATAGCACGACATGGTCTGCACCATCTCACCTGGGCGAGCGACCGTTTCTATTGGACCTTAGACAAAATGTTCAAATGTGTTTGAATTTCTAAGGGACCAAACTGCTGAGGTCATCAGTCCCTAGACTTACATACTACTTAAACTAATTTAAACTAAATTATGCTAAGAACAACACATACACCCAAGCCCGAAAGAGGACTGGAACCTCCAGCGGGAGGGGCCACGCAATCAGTGACATGGCGCCTCAAACCACTCGGCTACTCCACGCGGCCGAACCTCAGGCTACAGGAAAACGCTACAGGAAAACCATGGCCTGGTCACATGACTCCCAATTTCAGTCTGTACGTGCTGACGGGTTGGGTCGGAGTGTTGTACAGATCCCACGAAGCTATGGACCCAGTATGTCAACCAGGCACTTGTGCAAACTGCTGGTGGCTCCATAATGCTGTGAGAAGTGTTTACTGGGGCCTCTATGGTCCAGCTGAACTAATCATTGACTGTAAATGGTTATGTTCGATTTACAGCCATTCATAGACTCCATGATCCCAAACAACTATGGAATTTTTATGGATCGCAGTGCGCCATGTCACCGGCCCTCAGTTGTTCGCGATTGATCTAAATAACATTCTGGACAATTCGAGCGAATGATTTGGCCATCCAGATCACCCTACACGAATCGCATCGAACATTTATGGGACATAAACAAGAGGTCAGTTGGTGCACAAAAATCTTGCACCATTACGGACGGCTATACAGGCAGCGTGCTTCTATATTTCTGCAGGGGGCTTCCAACGATTTTTTGCTACATCCAGTTGCCGCACTATGCAAGAAGAGAGAAGGTCCTACAGGATATTAGCAGGAATGGTTCTAAATGGTTCAAATGGCTCTGAGAACTATGGGACTTAACATCTGAGGTCATCAGTCCCCTAGAACTTAGAAGTTAAAACCTAAATAACCTAAGGACATCACACACATCCATGCCCGAGGCAGGATTCGAACCTGCGACCGTAGCGGTCGCGCGGCTCCAGGCTGAAGCGCCTAGCACCGCTCGGCCACACTGGCCGGCATTAGCAGGTATCCAGTGGCTTTTTGTCACCTCAGTGTGTTTAAAGTATAGCGTGGCAGATGGTATTATCTTACATACCATATAGAAACCAGTAATACTAAAATTCATAGAACACCGAGTGCAATGTCTAATACATATGATACAATTATTTATAATATCAGATTTAATTTCTGAATCCAGTCAACAGTATCTGTGGTTAGTGTCAGTAATTTCATTGTGTTCCGTACACACGAAGTTAAAATATACTCTTGATTGATGTGGAAGGCTTCAAATGTCTCGCCGCAACTGCAATATGTCAGACAAATGTTTCCACTTGGAAAGGAAGTCCCAGAATACTGTGTGGTGTCTGTGGATTCTATTTCCTGTCTTTCTCATACGTCCGAGCATACCAAAGCGTGACGCTTTAGTGCGGGTAGATACTGTATGAAATCCTTTTGTGACATGGCGGTCATGTTGAAACGCGTCTGCCGATATTTAGGTGGACGCGTATCATTAGACGAAAGACTAATCCTCCAGTTGATCCTGAAACAGCGTTAGGTGTCTCTGATAACTCTATTCATTTAAAATCTCTGCGTTCGACTCTGTATCGCGTGGCCGCTGCTTTCCTCTTTGGTCGCTTTTCGGCTATTTAAGCACACGACGATGTGGGAAGAGGATTTGTTTTGGTTTGGTTGGTTGGCGCTCCGGTGTGCAGTCTGGTTCTCGGCAGTCGCTCTTTGCGCATGCTCTGCCTCTTTCTGTCACGTGGGCAGTGGGGCTGCGGATGGAGAGGTGCGAGCGGTCGGCGAGTGTGTACTGCGCAAGTGCGAGGTCGATGGTGTCATCTGTGCTGCTAAACGATGTGAACATGTGAAAGTGGCTTTGGAATGTATCAGCCTGCAACCGGATACGCTACAGAATCAAGAGGCAGGAATTATTCAGGTTTTTAAAGTCCTTCTGTATATATGTATATTGAATTTCGTGCTGTTTGCAGTTAACAGCTTTCCCAGTGTTTGAGCGTCCATGTTTATCTGTTTCGTATTGACCACTGGTGCACAACTTATTGAACAGTTGATATCTGTGTGAATGAGGGTTGCCTGTTTTGGACGCACTTGAGATACGGGCAAGGAGTGTAAGTGCGTGTCTGTGCACTCCGAAATTAACACAGGGTCGATTTTCTGGCTGTCTGCTGGTATTTAGGCAATGTGTTCAGAGGTAAACCAGCAGGGGCTTAATGACGAAAAATTTGTTGTGTGCTAGAGTCCTGTAGTATTATAATTAATGAGTGTGTGTTTATGGAATATATATATAATATAATTAATCGGCTCTGGGCTTGTGCTACGAGTTAAGTAACGAGTGCGTGATTTAGCGCTATGACCAGCTTCATATATATTTGAGTATATTATCATTTCCTGCTCTGGCAGTAATAAGCCCGTCTGCGTATATTATTAATGACAAAGTAGTGCAGATATTTAAAGTTGTTAATTCTGAATGTGATTGGCTTGTGGGTTCTTTGTAGCCGTATTCCTGTTTTGAAATTCTTCTGATGTTTTAAGGATTGTGTTACTCTGAATACTGCCCAATTGCTGTGTGGTTTTATGTTGTTGTTTCAGTGGTATAATCAGCGGTGCGCGTCGACCGATGTAGCTAGACGTTTAACTGGGGGACGACGCCTCGGCGGCGGCCAGTTTAAATTGTAGCCGGTAGCGCGGTCGCTGTGTTCATCAGTAGACTCCAGTTCTTCGTCGAATTTAAGTATTTTATTATTTGATCGTGGTGACACCGGGGCTTCCGTCTTTCCTTCTTCACCGTTCCTATCAGCTTTCATTCAGGCTCGATCAGTGTTGTAATTTTCGCGCGCCTCTGATGCGCCAATACTTGTCACTGAAATTTTGTAATACCTGAAAGATGCCTTTCATTTTACTGTGTTTTTAATATCTTATTCAGATATTGTGAGCTGTTTCTGATGTTATATCTTAAAAGATGTCCTTCTTCTATCGGAGTTTTTCTTAGTAAACCATTTATTGTCTGTATGATTCCTAAGATTTCTGTAAAGAGTGTTTTAAATTTACTTATTGTTTAGTCAAAATAGTTTGCTATTTTAATGCAGTTGTTAAATAAAATCTGTTGCAAATTGGTAATTATTGCCTCACCTTTATTGATTTGAAGTATCCTCGATATCTTCGCCCTATGTACTTCGTCACAGCCTGAACTTATAAAATCACTGATATCTGTAAGTAGATGGCCTGTTTATCTCGTCCATTTTATGTCCACCACTTTGCTCTGGTATTAAAAAAAGGCGAATATTTGGTCCAGTGGATAGACAGAGAGATCGACGGCCAGAAAAGCCAAATGTACCTAATTAAAGACTAGAGGTTGGTAGGAGGTCACATGATTCATTGTACCGTTGAGAGGTTTGGCCGCTCCTGATGCATGGGCGGAAACCGGCCACTCATCCTCGATGTCCGTTCCAGGACTGAAGGACATTGGTATACTTTTTATTAAACTTTACTATACAACTTAGTACCTAATAATACATCATTAGAGTTTAACAAAAATATCTGTACTTTTAAGGGAGAATTTTCAGTCAATTTTAATTTTAAAAACCAACCGCCTCAGTTGCAAAGTTTACCTAGATATACCCAAGTTTCAGTCGGGATAACCCCATCTTCTTCAGAATAAAGGTAAATACCGTTTGTCCATAGTGGACATCGTCAAGACAAAACTTAAAGTCCATAAATTTGTAGTTTTAGCTTGACGATGTCCACTATAGACAAACGGTAGTTACTTTTATTCTGAAGAAGTTTGGGTTATCCCGACTGATACCTAGGTAAATCTAGGTAAACTTTGCAACTGAGGCTGTTGGTTTTTAAAATTAAAATTAATATTTATACAGTTGCTGACAGGAGCCGAGAAATGTTTAAAATATTCAAGAATTTTCAGTGTACTGGTTTATTATATGATATGCTTTAGAAGCACGAGAGGGCGGGTTTTATGATGACAATAAGTAAGTAAATAAGTTTCAACAGCACTTTGAAATCTGAGTGTTAGCGTGTGAGATCAGAGATGTGTCGTTAACAGGTTTCTAGCGCCTTTTGCATTAAATTTGTTCAATCAGTGTCATTAGATTTTTCTTTTTTTGCCTGTTTTTCATTTTTTCATGGGTTCTTGTGATCGTGACCACTTGGTGTTAGGCGGATCTTTGTGATGTTCCGCAGATTTAAACATGTTTGTACAGTGTTACTTTCTGTTAAATTGCCGGCCGCTGTGGCCGAGATGTTCTAGGCGTTTCAGTCCGGAAACGCGCTGCTGCTACGCTCGCAGGTTCGAATACTGCCTCTGGCATGGATGTGTGTGATGTCTTTAGGTTAGTTAGGTTTAAGTAGTTCTAGGTCTAGAGCACTGATGACCTCAGATGTTAAGTTCCATAGTGCTTAAATAAGAGCCATTTGAACGTATGATCATCTCGTCACACGAATTGTAGCTGTTCAGCGCAACACGTCTCCGGGACATTGTCAAACGCTGTACTAGACCTTCGTTTAGCCGCCGAATGCAGGGTGGGAGATGATGATGATGATTTATTTGTGGGGTGCTCAACTGTGCGGTTATCAGCGCCCGTACAAATTCCCAAACTTCGCTCAGCCCAATCTCGCCACTTTCATGGATGATGATGAAATCATGAGGACAACACAGACAGCCAGTCATCTCGAGGCAGCTGAAAATCCCTGACCCCGCCGGGAATCGAACCCGGGACCCCGTGCTCGGGAAGCGGGAACGCGACCGCGAGACCACGAGCTGCGAACGCGGAGTGGGAGAGCCGGGCAGTATCAGTGTATCTGTAGGAACTTTGATGGCTTCCGACGCATTGCACTCATCATCTGCAAGGTCGTGTTGTCTTCCTAACATTGTGCTGTGGGTATGCAATGATTACTTATTTTCGGTGAAAGGGCGGAAAGGGGGAGGGGGATGGAGAAATGGGCAGCTGTGGCAAGAGTTAGGTGCCACGGGCAGCAGCGTCTTGTTGATGACAGGGGAAGCCATCAGCTACTACCGATTCAGTGGTGGGTAGAACGATCGTAATGCAACGTATTACTCACTAATCCTGTACTGGAGGACAATAAACGGCGTGTGACCACGCCATTCAGAACTGCTGACTATGAGACACAGAAGCCACTACGAAGTCTTTCGCTACCGAGTCCTTGCATAAAAAGTACATTTTTAATCTGGCCACATGGCAATGAGGCACTGCAATAGTTTGTTGATCATTTGAATGGTATACACCATAACATAAGTTTTACAGTGGAGATGGAGAAGGGTAGGAGGTTACCCTTCTTAGATGTGCTGGAGGAGCGAAAATCAGATGGACGTCTCCGACATTAGGACTATTTCGGACAAGGATCATCTCGGCTCCGAGATTAACCATCTCACGACGGTATTCAGAAAAAAATGGATATTCTGATCGTGATATCAGATCTACTCTGGCGAAGAAACCTAAGAAGGACGCAGGTAGAACAGATCTAGAGGACCAACACATCGCGCTGCTACCGTTCTGCAGTGCAACGACAAGCAAGATCGGCAGAGTCCTTAGCTGGCAGGGAATCGGACCAGTCATCCGGCCACCCAGGAAGATTAAGGAAATGTTGCGACGCGTGAAAAATAATCTCGGCCTGAGAGTACCGGGAATTTACTGTATTCCTTGAGACTGTGGCAAAAAATGTGTGGGCTAGTCTATAAGAAGTGTTGCAGATGGCTGTGTGGAACATCAGCGTCACCTGAAACACAGGTATCTTTAAAAATCAGCGGTGGATGAGCACAGTTTGTTAAATAATCATAAGTTTTATTCGATGAAACAAGAATACTTGCTCACGCTTCAAATTATTGGGACTCTGTCATCAGGGAAACAGTTTAAATTAGACTATGTGAAAATAATTTCTACAGAGACTCCCGATATGCACTCAGCAATGCATGGAAGCTCGCAGTTGATAAAGAAAGAGCGCAGAGGGAGACTTGTTACATTCCTCGCAGTTCTCCGCCTGTTGCGATGGATGGCGCCGCAAGCAAGGGTGGATAAAGCGCGCAAGCAAAATGTATGGACATAGAGGCCGCCACCTCCGTACGCGCCGTTTTTACCGTGACGTCATCCAGCGAATGAGAAGCCGTCCACTGCTGATAAAAGAGGAAGCCTAACCGGTCCACGACAGTCAGTTTTACCCCTGACGAAGATGATAGAGGTAGTCATCGAAAGCTCGGGATCTTAACCAAATTTGACGCGGCAAGTAAACCGAGAACTTTTTATGGACAGAAGCCACTGCCTCACAGGTGCCCCTTTGACTCTGGAGTGTCATGCAAAAATAAGTTTGGCTATTTATAAGCTCTGAACAGCTATTGACAATAGATATTGATCACTTGTTGTTAATGAAGCCCCTTCACGCCAATACTGCATGGTGACATAAAAAGGTGTACTGTCACCTTTGCGAAAGGTTAGTTTACTATTGTGAGATTAGACCGTGAGCAACTGATGTTATCCGTACGGCCCGTTGCGATCACGGATTAATATGGTCCCACGTAGCGTGCAGTATACAGAAACGTTTGGTAGTGGGGCAGAGGGATGAAAGAGTAAAAGAAGCCTCGGACAGTCTAGGCCGATGGTAGGATTGTTGACGCATTATTAGTACTATTGGCGGATTATGTTGCAAGGATGCAAGGTTTGTTAGTATGGGGAACTTGCCGTTGTTGCTGGACAAGGGCTAGCCACAGCAATCTCATTCCTGTAACATCAGAGAGGTCAGTTTGGTTTTGAAATCAGCCGTTCATGATCAATGATAAAATCCGCTACAGCTGTGAAAATGATTTACTTTTAAAAAGAAAAATACAACCCGGTTTCAGGACATGTGAACTACTTTCAGGTGCAGATGAAAATGTGAGTCCACAAAGGGTGCATTAATGAGGTGTTGTGGACTCACATTTTAGTATGCACCTGAAGATGGGACACACATACTAAAACCAGCCTTTTCAGAAATAATTTTTACAGCTATAGCGGATTTTCTCAATGATGATGAAAAACGGTTGTGGATATCCCGTCAAGAGCAACCCGTCGTTCATGATTAATTATTGTGTGGGTTTGTTTGTGATTTACATGTTTTCTCTTTCCATATGACACGCTAACACCGAGCTGTACAAATTTAACTGCCGGAGGCTGTCGGTACTGCTGAGAAACAGGTGCTCGCCAACGCCAGTTAGTCATCATTTTTGTATTGCATTAAATTTGCCACAGGTGGTCCGTGTTCCCTTGGAAAGACAGCTTTTGGTCCATTATGTTTCCACCTGTGGGTGTGATACTAACGCATATAAATACTGAAGCGGACTGTTACAGGCGAACGCAATGCAGTGTTAAGTAACGGCAGTGTCTACATGGACATCAATATCTATGATATTCACGCAACATTCCGCTTAGCGAAGAATATTTCTGATCCTGTAAGATCTATGTTTCGATTGCATACAGGATTTACACTGAATCGCCAAATAAACTGGTGTAGGTATGCGTATTCAAATACAGATATATGTAAACAGGCAGAATACAGCAAAGCCTATATAAGACAACAAGTGTCTGGCGCAGTTGTTACATCGGTTACTGCCGCTACAATGGCAAGTTATCAAGATGAAAGAGAGTTTGAACGTTGTGTTATGATCGGCGCGCGGGCGATGGGACACAGCATCTCCGAGGTAGCGAAGAATGGGAATTTTCCCGTACGACCATTTCACGAGTGTACGGTGAATATCAGGAATACGGTAAAACATCAAATCTCCAACTTCACTGCGGCCGGAAAAAGAATCCTGCAATAAGGGGAACCAACGAAGACTGAAAAGAACCGTTCAACGTGACAGAAGTGCAACCCTTCCGCAAATTGCTCCAGGTTTCAATGCTGAACCACCTACAAGTGTCAACGAAACATCATCGATATGGGCTTTCGGAGCCGAAGGCCCACTCGTATACCCTTGATGACTACAGAACTCAAAGCCTTACCCCTCGCCTGGTCACGTCATTACCGACATTGGACTTTGTTTTTGCCTGGAAACATGTTGCCAGGTCGGACGAGTCTCGTTTCAAATTGTATACGGATATGGAGACAACCTCATGAATCCACGGACCATGCATGTCAGGAGGGAACTGTTCAAGCTGGTAGAGCTCTGTAATGGTGTGGGACGAGTGAAGTTGGAGTGATATGAGACCCCTGATACATCAAGATACGACTCTGAGAGGTGATACGTACTTACGCATACTATCTAATCACTTGCATTAATCCATGTCCATATTAGAATAATTGTGGTACGAAGAGAATTTGCATTTTGATATTGCAGTGCCTTTGTTATTAAGAAGTAAGATGCACTGTTCCTTCGGACATAGTTCTTAACAACATAGGCACTGCAGTATCATATTTACCGCCAATACCAGGCGGCGAATTGATGTTAACATGTCCGTCATATATGTGATGGTTGTCCCTATTCGCGAATGCGTATACGCGTCACGTAATTTGAACTTCGGCAGTGTCACCGTACAAAACGTACGCTAAAAATTATCTGAGAAACCTGGCAATGCCTGGGTATTTATTTATAGCTGTGCCCGAGACCGTACACGTGGTATTTATTTTGTACTTACAAAGCTTCCTTGTATACTTTTTTTGCATACAACGTTTCAAGTAGTATGACTTGGGACATAAGCAAAGAGCTTGTTTGCTACACTGACACGCAATGAATCCATGTACTGCTAGCCATTGCAAATAGCAACTGGCACTAAGATCCACACCCGAATGACGCAGCCTCTGGGCTTATGCTTTAATTGTGGTCATGACGTGACATAGGCTCACCGGGAATTGTACACGTTTGCAGCAAAATGATAAATTTTTAGGAATTAGTGGGATTCGGTATATAAATGCTGTGTTACGTGCGCCAATTCTATGATGTTACGTTCTAAAGAAGTAACTTTAAGACTCCTTGGATAAAGGAGTCTTGGGAGCGAGATAATTCATGACGCTCTCGGTCAGATTTGTGTCACGCCTCGTTTCGGGAAGGAGTTTCCAAAGAGTGAGTTAAAGCCCGTTATCGAACTGCAGCAAGGATCTTCATTGCATTTTTGAGCGCACATAGTCCTCAGTCTCCTGTTAGTATTCACAAAGACTCGACCATTGCTAGGCATTTTTGTTTATAAACAATACGAAAACAAAACGCAATGGGTAGGAACGCAAACCAAAAAGCGAACTTAATAACTTAGTTAACGCTAGGAAAAAATATAAATAAAACCTATCGAAAAAAAAACCAATGTCGCTAGGTTTTTAACGCACAAAGTGAAATCAGTAAATCCATATATCTTAGTTTGTATTCGTAAAGATAAGACTGAGGTGCTAAATTACGTCACTGACCTAAGCTACCGAAAATATCTCTCTCAGTATGGCAAAGAAGCTAAGAGCCCCAATTATCGACCCTTTGGTGTACTACAAAACTAACAGCGAAAACTTTACATTACGATAACGTCTTTTTCGTATTCCGATTTCGATGCAGTAAAATCTGTATGTTGTCCGAGGATAAGCTCAAGTTACCTACGAAAATCCCATGAAAATTCGTCAAGTAGCTTTTTGATTAGCGGTTTCTAGCAGACAAACATACAGACATGACAGTTTTGGATAAAAGTTCAAAACGATTTTTTTGATGGTCCTATTTTGATGAAGCAAAGTCTATAAGTTGTCGAAAGCCACACTCATGTTGCCTGTAAAACCTACACGAAAATTCTTCTGGTCGTTTTGGGGATTAGCATGTTCAAACAGATTAGCAGAATCGCAACGACGGTTTTGTAGTGCTGTTATTAGTACAGATCTGTAGGTGATTTAGGGGTACACATGGTACAAATTTTGTGCACAGAACTATCACTTCTGTCAGCAACAATGCCTCTTATCAGACGGATCATCACGTTGAACTGACTTTACTTGACATTACGTCATTTGATGCTGTAGTTCCACGCCAAAGTTCATCAATCATAATGGCTCGCAAGTGATATCATGCCAGTTTCGCGGCAAACTGTGACCAGAGAGAACTTACCGTCCAGGGCAACAGTCGAACACGCTCTGTGTGGAAAGTCTGGAGGTTCGACAAAAATATGGGCACTCGAAAAGCACAACAGATTACCACGCCTAACACGCTGTAGAAAAACCATTGGCATACAAAACAACTTCCAGTCGCCTCGGAATGGATGAGTGCAGGTCCGATATGGTCTTCAAGAAAACGTTGTATCATTCTTCCCATCCAACAGAGACTAGTTCAGATGAATATGTTGGAAGTGAACAGTGATAACGAGTCCTTCTCTCTAACCACAAAGGTTTAATAATGTTGAGACGTGGTAATTGCGGTGGCCAGGGCAGATGCGACAGTTCGTCCTCGTTGTCATCAAACCAGTTCTGGACGATGCGAGCTGTGTGAACAGTGACTCTGTCATCTTGCACCACAGCACCACCATTCTGGAACAAAGATTGTAGAATGGGATGGATCTGATCAGCCAAGTGGTCACTTAACCCTTGAACGCGACCTTGCTGAATAAACACTGGGACCGTGGAATACCACGATATTGCGGCCAAAATCATCACCAATCTCCCACCAAGTTTCTAGGGACGTAGAATCTGACAGAAGTTGGAAACAACGTAAAACAAAACTCCTCCGACCAACTGACTTCCTTGCATTGATCTATATTCCATGTTTTATCGCTTCGACACCACGTTTTTCTGTTACAAGCATTTGCATCACTAATGAATGGTCCCAGAATTCCAGCTCGCTCTCCAATTCCCTGCTTATAAAGCTCCTCTCGTGTTGTTTTACTGCTAACAGGCTTTTCATTCTGCAGTGACATTTGCAGCTTATTTTCCTTGATCGCCCTCTTTAACCACCGTCTGTCGCATCCACTCAGCATACACTTTCGCCCGATTTGTGACTTCGTGGATGACATTTTCCCACTTTCTCTGTGTGCAATATAAATCTTCGATACGGTGCAGCTTGAAATATCAAACATTTCGGCTCCCTTGGTTATGAAAGTACTCACCATACCAGCGCCAACTATTCGCCCATGCTTGAATTAACTTAGCTTCGACACAATGTACTCGCAACTACCCAGAACACTATTCTGACCAGGACTGACACTTGTAACTTATTGGGGGCTTTACACACGTGCCGTTCGTTGCCAGATACAACAAATCAACTTCCAGGCTTGGTTAGCACCTGCATTTATGTTCAAGCACACATATTTCGCAGTGTTTCTATATTTTTGCCAACCCCTGTAGGTTTCAGATCAGCAGTGGCAACATACTGTCCGGCGTGAGCTTCACAAAATACAACGTCACGTAGACCTCCAGCATTTCATGCAGTCAGCTGTGTAAAGTGGGGATGTCATTTTGGTCTTAGTTATGTGACTGGATTTGTGATTTCCTATCAGAGAGGTCACGATTCGTAGTAATTGTCGGAAAGTCATCGAGTAAAACAGAAGTGTATTCTGGCGTTCCTCAAGGTAGTGTCATAGGCCCTTTGCTGTTCCTTATCTATATAAAGGATTTGGGGGACAATCTGAGCAGCCGTCTTAGCTTGTTTGCAGGTGACGCTGTCGTTTATCGACTAATAAAGTCATCAGAAGAACAAAACAAATTCGAAACCGGTTTAGAAAAGATATCTGAATGGTGCGACAATTGACAGTTGACTCTAAATAACAAAAAGTATGAGGTCATCCACATGAGTGATAAAAGGAATTCGTTAAAATTCGGTTACACGATAAATCAGTCTAATCTAAACGCCGTAAATTCAACTAAATACTTAGGTATTACAATTACGAAAAACATACATTGGAAGGGACATACAGAAAATGTTGTGGGGAAGGCTAACCAAAGACTACGTTTTATTGGCAGGACACTTAGAAAATGAGGAGACTGCCTACACTACGCTTGTCCGGCCTCTTTAAATACTGCTGCGCGGTGTGGGATCCGTACCAGATAAGACTGACGGAGTACGGTACATCGAAAAAGTTCAAATAAGGGCAGCACGTTTTGTATTATCGCGAAATATGGGAGAACGTGTCACAGAAATGATACAGGATTTGGGCTGGACATCATTAAAAGAAAGGCGTTTTCCGTTGCGACGGAACCTTCTCACGAAATTTTAAATACCAACTTTCTCCTACGAATGCGAAAATATTTTGTTTACACCTAGCTACATAGGGAGAAAAGATCACCGCGATAAAATAAAGGAAATCAGAGCTCGTACGGAAACAATATTGGTGTTCGTTCTTTCCGCGCGCTATAGGAGATTAGAATAATAGAGAATTGTGAAGGTGGTTCGATGAACCCTCTGCCAGGCGCTTAAATATGATTTGGAGAGTATCAATGGAGATGTAGATGTAAGTTATCAATGTGCGCGTCAGGGAGAGAGCAAGTTATGTTACTGCTAAACAAACATTGGTCTTGTTGTAGCACAGTCTTTGCCTCTGCGCAATCTGATACATTCTTATTTGATGTGCGGTAGATGATAGAAGTATTCAGTAGTGCTGTGTTAACTTGTGATTGTATCTGTTAGATGAACAAACATTTATTGTACACGACAGCAATGATGAATATGATGTACACCCTGAAAGGCGTAAAGAACATAAATTTGAAGTTTTTTATTTTTATTTATTTATTTTGAGGAGAAGTAGTTTGAAGCAAGACTGCAGCATTGCGCAGCTAGTTTGTAGGAATGATTATTGTCATTTAGCATACTTTGCTCACTTGCTCAAAGCTGAGAGAAAGACCACTCCACTTCCCCGAGTCATGCAGTAACATATCACTTGATTGAGCTGATGGATTTTATAGAAATTCTCTGTTTTTATAGAAATTCTCTATTTCTAAATCATTGTTCACCTTGTAACGCACAATATTGTTCAAAGCAGTGTTATGTGTGAAGGTCACGCGAATTTTTGCCCTTCTTTTGGAATACATACTTCATTCTACAATAATTGTCTTGGAATATCATTCCGTAGGAATAAATACTCTCCTCATCCCACTGTTCAAAGAAAGTTTACCATTACGCATTTCCGTATTGCACCATATCGTATTATTTGGAAATTTTATTTAAAAATAGTCGTGCCTGCTTGCTGCTGTGCTTCCGAGAAATCTGGAACGATGTTGACAAGACGTGGGGCAAGTGGAAATTTGATTAGGGCCAGATAATTGTTTTACTTGAGTCGCGCATTTCATATAAAGACAAGTTGTGTTCAGACCAGCTACAGCTCAATTCAAATAGTGTTCTATTTAGTCAAAGATTAGCATACGAGTTTAATTTGGATAACAGTTTGTGGGAACATAGTTTTGGTAATACATAGACTTTTTATGGAGTTTGAGCTAAATTAAGGTCAAATTTCATACGAAAACACATAGTGGAGATCTTACACTAGATACGGTACCTATTGTCCAAATGAGCTTCTATGAGAACTAGGGGTGATAACCGGTGGCGCCCCACCATCACGCCAGATGCTGGGAACCTGTGATGGTGGTGAATGCTACTGAGACAGCGTTCGTTCTTGGATCTTCTGTACACGTCCACTGAGATGGTGTACGCTGAATGTGGACTCGTGTGAAAAGAGGATGAGGAACCACTGCTCCGTTCTGTGTTGCCGTTGACGAATCACTATTGGCAAGCCTCACTGTGGCCCCAGCAATGGTCACAATCATGGTGCTCCAAAAGTAATACCACTGTCGATGTGGATACTTCTCTTGCTGCAATTAGGTTCATATTCCGATTCAAGGAACGTGGTGCATTCTGTACAGTGTTCCACGCCAGAGCGATAAATATGTCTACACTCGGAGAAGTATTTGCGGGTGGTTGTTGAGATCCTGCATGACTTAGAGTAAGGACTCTTGTCCCCATCGAATACGTATCCACATGACAGTTGTGAAATCTTGGTCCACTCGATCATAGATATTGCTGCACGATAGACCCTAGCTGCGATACGCCACGGTCCTGCGGCTGTACAATTCCGACACGAGAGAGTACAAGATCGTCCATGTTACAAGAGACACAGAACTATCTTCTCACAGACAAAATCATTCAAATGCGACTTCTGAACAAGTAAGTCAATGCACAATCTTTCCTTATATACTATCATCTATTGCACTGGAATACCAATCGTTTGCATATCCAGGCACGTCACCAATTTGACGTTGTTGAACGCTGCCATCTTGGTATTAAAATTTTAATGGCCAACAGTGCAAAAACCAGTTAGTTAAAGGGTATTGGGAATGCCTAGTGGTAGCCACCCTCTACACAGTACTGTGCGGCGGGTAACCTGTAGACGGAATATTAGGCGCAGCAAGCACTCGTGCTTCTCAACGACGGGGCTTGTTGAAACTGCGTGTGTTGTCTCTTCTGTTATTCCACACAAGGATCTGCTAAAACCGTCACTCTGTTTGTTCGTGCTCATTCGTTCAGAAACTCCTGTGTGCCTTTACACACTAGACATACCTCGTTTGTATCGTGAATAAGACAGCTTATATTTTTAAGTGTGTCACGTGAAGTAAAAACCCTCTAAACCCTCTTTCATCGTACGGGTTGATGGAATTTTACGTAGGTTAATTATCCAGATGATCTGTAACATTTGCCTCATGAAGCTACAATTGATCCTAAATCTATTGCACTGTCGTCCGAACAAAGTAGTAAAAAATGAACTGGAAAGTAAATTACGTTTGAGTCTGTAAATTCTAATCTTCTTTTCTCTACCGTTCGTGGAGGCACTACTTGTTCTCAGTTCTCACCATATCAGAGTACGCCAACCACTGACGATCATTTTGGTTTTTGTTGTCCAGGTGTTATAGTGTGAGGAGGCACAATGTCACGCGGACGGCCTGACATCCAAATCTTCGAACATGGAACAGTCACCGGTCAAGGTTGTTGTGACACTGTACTTCTTTTCCATGTGCCTCTTTCCAGGAGCGTATTCGGCAGTGATTTCATGTGTATGGACGACTATGAACGACCACATTAATTGCACAGGTGAAAGTGCTCTTGAAACGATGGGATATTGGGCGAGTGGAGTGGCCTGTCTCTTCCCCTGTTTAAATCGCATCGTGTGGGATACGTTGAGGTGACGTATTGCACGAACGTCTACATACACCAAAGACCTGCCAGCACTTGATAACGGCGCTGGTGGAGTAATGGGATGCACCACCACAAGAACTCCTTCCCAACCTTGTGAGCACGTTGCAGAACATACACTGCCGTCCATGGTGGTCACACACACCATTGAGAACCATGTGCTGTCTTTTGTAATATCAGGGGGATCATCAAAAAAGCGGCTACTACAGTGTAGTAACTCTCTCGGAATAAAACTGTCATTTCTAATCGTGTACTTGCATTTTTCTCTCAGTTGCCTTCTGTACTATAGCACTTCTTTCTACTTGTAGTTCAAATTTCCTCGAGCTATGAAACTTTGTCCACTGCTGACTAGGTCGCTAAAATATTTATTCCCTTTGCTGTTCAGAAGTGTTTTATTGACGAATATTCGACAGAAGTATCAAAGTAAGAATAATGTCCTCATACAGAGTACGGAGTCGTATACATCACCCATCAGTGGCAGAACTTAACTGGTGGGTGACGCATATGACACTGTACTCTGTGTGAAGGCTCTATTCTTATTTTCATATCTTTATGGTGGGCAGAACCCGAAACGTGTCCGAATCACTTCTGAACAGCCAACCGAATAATTATTTTCTCAATCTAATCAGTAGTGTATACAAATGTAAGCTGACATAATGGTCCCATGCCTCCTACGCTTTTTGTGGTTGCTAAGTCATCGAGCCATGTTACTAGGCAGTTACGTATCATGCGAAAGTTACTTTCCTCCCTAAGTTTTCCCGGGTTCGATTCCCGGCAGGGTCAGGGATTTTCTCTGCCTCGTGATGACTGGGTGTTGTGTGATGTCCTTAGGTTAGTTAGGTTTAAGTAGTTCTACGTTCTACGGGACTGATGACCATAGATGTTAAGTCCCATAGTGCTCAGAGCCATTTTGAACCTCCCTAAGTTTTGCACGCAATTGTATGTGAAAGATAAATAAATAACTCTTTTTCTTCTTCTTTAACCGAGCAATAATCCCGTCCAGTGCGGGGTCTGTTTTATTCAGGTTTTGGTAAATTTATTTACTTTGCGAACCGATGCCTTTTCTGCCACCGCAGTCGTCCCTTTCCTAAGGGAGGGAAACCGTTTATGCCACCTATCTGTAAATTCTGTAAACTTGGTTCTGTGTGTAATGGTACTCCACCTGTTTGTGAATCGTGAGGCGGAAATTAGGGACTAGCCCAGCGTTTGCCTGACTCGCAAGCTAGCGTGCTGCGTGATAATTTATACTACCAGGTCAGATGAAAAAACTGATCATAAATGTAATTGAAAAAACTACACTAAGATTGAATGTGGACGCACTCTGTTGAAAACAACACTTTGTATATAGTGCTCTGTCCTGTCATTGACAGTTATTCAGCGGTTCGGCCGCCTCCAGTACCAAAAGCCCCTTTTGGCGCAGAGAGGTGGAGCTGCCATCTGCTGACGAGTGGCAGCAATTAAAATGGTGGCGGTGCGGTGGGTTCGGCCGTTGGTTAAGCAAGCGGCAGCGGCGAGCGGTGGGTGGCTGCGGTTGCGTCGCACGTGAGGCGCACATAACTCAGCGGCTCGTACAATTTACATACAGATTGCACGGTGCAGCAGACAGGGCTATTCTTAACGCTCTGCCTTCACGTCCTTATTTAGAGCCCGCAATCGCTCTCTAGCCGCGTGCGCCATGTGCGTAGGAGCGTGCGTGTCCGCGGCCGGAGGGCTCCCTTTGCCGCCACTGGTGCCCCGTGGACTTAAGACAATGACCGCGCCCCTCCTCACACGTGCAAATCACGCAACAAAATTAATTCGCTTCTTACTTTAGCCTGCACTTCTTGCAGCCGTGCGAGGCCTCCGAATGAAAGCAAACGTCTTAGGGCGCTGTAGAACAACTTTTCATCGGGCCGTCAAGCAGGAGTAATTGCGATTCCTCGCTCTGCTCCCTGTAGGAGCGCTGGCGAATGTGTTAATAGATGGCGGCGTCCGTGCGCAACAGTAGATACGACAGTCAGGGAGTGTTTATTGTTAAGTGGCCTTGCTCCGTCTTATCGGTAGCTGTTCATTACCGCTGCGCACGCGCAAGTGCTGCAGCTGTATGCCGAACGCGAATAACAGTGCTAATTCGGCCACATCCTAATCTTGGAGCACTTTGCTTTCGTCTTAATCATGTTTCATGTCACCCATTAGATGCCTCTTAAAAGGCATTCTTAGGTACCCGTCTCAGGAAATAGTCCTGTTTACGTTTTCCCACTAAATTTATTTATTCGCATCAGAAAGACTTACACAAAACTAAAACAAGAAAGAAAAATGGAAGCGCAAAATCTAAATTTCAAAGGAAATTACATAGGCAACTTTAGAGAAAGGAAGCCACGTACACACAAAGTTCACGCAATATACGTTTCTAAATGATATCAGATTACGGTTTAACATCCAGTCTCAACAAATCATCCTGTTTCCGTTCTCCTTCTAAGCCGGACGGTGTGGCCGAGCGGTTCTAGGCGCTTCAGTCTGGAACCGCGCGACCACTACGGTCGCAGGTTTGAATCCTGCCTCGGGCATGGATGTGTGTGATGTCCATAGGTTAGTTAGGTTTATGTAGTTCTAAGTTCTAGGGGACTGATGACCTCAGATGTTAAGTCCCATAGTTCTCAGAGCCATTTGAACCGTTTTTGAACCATTCTCCTTCTAAATTTATTTACTCGTATTAGAAATCCCTATATAAAAATGAAGTTGAAAAGGAAAATGGAATTGTTAAAATTAGAATTAATTACAAAAAATCAAAGAATATTACATGGACCATTCAGAAAGTTTATCCACGTGCGAGGGCGGTCCGGGAAGTACGGTCCGATCGGTTGCGAAATGGAAACTACTGTGAAAATTAAAATTTTTTTTTTATTTGAAACAGCTAGGTACATATTCCAGCTACTTCTCTACATAGTCACCATTCCGAGTTAGACATTTGTCGTAGCGTTGTACCAACTGTCCAGTACCCTCGTTATGGGAGGCAGCCGCCTATGCTTTTTGCTAATTCTCTAAGCTGGTCTACAGCTCGTTGTCTGTGCCAAAAATGTCGTTTTCACAGCAGCGGTTCATGTCAGCAGAGATGAAACTCAGAAGGAGCCAATTAGAGGCTGTACGGTGGGTGAGCAAACACTTCCCATTGAAAAGGCTGCAGGAGCTCCTTCATTGCCCCTGCAAAATGCGGCCAAGAACTGTCATGAAGAAGGAAATGCATGACAGTTGTGTTACGGGGGTTGCTTGACATCAGGCGAAATCTCTCACCGGGTTCTCATATTGGCAGTGGACACTACAGTATATGCTAGGAATGTTTACGTGCTCACTGCGTGCTCGGAACTGAGCAGAGTGAAGTGACGTGATCGACTAAAGACACTGCTCAACATACTTGTGCAAAGCTTCATCGGAATTTCATTGTGGCTTCCGTTTCACGCCCAATCGGACTTTATCTTCCGAACCGTTCTCGTACATAGAAATCACGTCCGCAATATTAGATTACGTTTCAACATCTAGATGGCGACGAAGTCATTAGAAACGGACAGGAGCAGATCTCAGATTTCGAAATAATTGCCTTGAACTTCGAAATTTATTTGCTGACTGCGAATGCCTTGCATCAGATGTATTAGGTGTAGATCTACTACCCAACAGTGGTATATGAAAATGTGTGCAGGTCCGGGACTCGAACCCGGAGTTCCCGATTATCGCGAGAAGTCACCTTCACCACTTCGGCTATCCATGCACGCTCACCGGACCGACTCAAACTCCTATATGTCTCGCTATCTACATCCTTAAATCGAGTCCCAGTATGGCAGAAATTTTTCATGTCATTACTGCGTAGTAGATCTATACCTAACACAGTTGATGTTAACGAATTCGCAGTAAGGTAGTAATTTCGACGTATCTGACACGTATGTGCATCGTCAACAGCGTCTGTTCTTTCAGACATGCACGAAAGAAAGACTTGCGTTCAGAGTAAATAGCTATTTAGCAAAGAAACACATGTTATAAACGTACATTGACTGTTTCAGTATAGTCCGTTTTCTTGCCTGTGTACGCTTACTTATATCTATGTAGACCACCGTGTGTGATGAGAGAAATTTCACTGAAAATATTACACTTTAAAATATTACACGTAGTTTTGCATTAGTGTGAACACGACAATAACACTTGTGCTTACACACATTAACTTTTATTTTATGCATATTACTATCATGCTTAGGAAAGCGTTATCACAGCATTACAAACGTCTGAAACTCTGAACCTTTCTCTCCCTAGGAATTGAGGGAGAATCATATGCAGGTGGCACGTTCTGCCAGGTGGCCTGAAGAAGCACAAGCGTATCGTAAGACGACCATCCTCCTTCTCCACCCTCACACTCACACACACACACACACACACACACACACACACACACACACACACACACACACTTCATTTTTGCTACTCCTTACCAGTATTTGCTTGTCTTAAATTCGATTCTCTTGTGTCGTTCAGTCTTGTCTCGCAGCGACAGTATTTGACGCGCAGTCACTGCTAGTTACTTGCCAGGACTATCCCTTGTCTGGACTAGCCCTTCTGCATCAATGTTCTGGTCCTCTGAGTGATTATGTCCGAAATCTGCGGTGTTTCTCATCTGCAGGTGACACAGTTAGCCACTCGCGACAGCCACCCTGCTCAAGACAGAAAAGCTAACGAACGGAATCCAAACGCCTAGCTTCTATAATTTATTTTAATGCTGCAAGGAAGTATTGTATCGCTGAACTGTGAAACTGATATTAAAAGAATATTCTAGGTGGCTATATAAAATGGAAAGGGACCAGAATGCGATAATTTGCCAGCTCTACCTGGCCATTCTTGAGAAGGTGATTCACAGTTTTCTTCACTACTTAAGTCAATCTGAAATAATCCCTATTTTTAAGTCCGTCTACGTTCTTACAAGCTTAGAGCAGTCTTCTATGTTTTCCAGTTATAGTTACTGCCAACGATACGTTGTTATAACTTGCGCTCTGAAAAATGTGTTAACTTTCACTTACAGCCAAAATATGATTATTTGAGGTACCCTTAGAAATGGTGGATCTATGTTGTCTATAAGTAAACGTCATCGCTGGAAGGTGGCAAAGGAAGGAAACCTGCCATAAACAATAGTTTCTGTTATTGTACTGACTGCTGGGTCCCTTTAAATGGGTATTAATGCAGAAAAGTACCCGATACGAACGTAAGTTACTCGATAGTACCCAATTACTTGATTACCAGTAAATTTGTAGTTTGGTATATTGTTTAAATATCAACCGGTAAATCGAAGGCGGGAAACAGGAAGAGGATAAACAAATGGAAGACTTTAATTTGTTGGGAAAGTATCATGAATTTGTACAGAAACTCGCCATCGTGAAGCTAATGCAGTTCTAGCTTACTTCTCCAACTTTTGAAGCCTTCACCAAGTAGGTACGGGAGCAGTCAGGAAAGGTATTTATGGAGACATTTATAGAGACATATAACAGTTCAGTACAGCCCTTACAGGCGTGTATCGAAGACGATTAGGAAGCGTAAATGTTAACTCTGTTCTTCATAAATCATGTAGGGGACATGTAGAGAACCGGTATTCCAGGAATGCTGTGCAAAAAATCTGCTGCCTCCTTTGCGCGTCGCATCTAGAGATCATGCGAAAAAGCTAAGAGAGATTATAGTGTGACAACACAGAGTGTCTTTGCTTGCTACATGAGCCGAACTGGACATGAAGCTGAAAATAATGCTAAGAAGTACTCTCCAGTACGTACTTTACGTTTAGATACATACAAGGTTTTTGTAAACAAGTGACAAAATCCTTGAGTTAACAGTTTCTTAACTAATCTTTAGTGAGTGGCATATATGATAATGTGTCTTTTGCTATAATTTACAATAACAAAACCCTTAACCCTTAAGGTCTTGTGACTTCGATGGCGATGGTCGATGACTGGGACGTCAGCTGACAATCAGGTCACGAAGGAAAGATAAAAATAATATATTTCTTTTCGCCACGAGATCGAAGCCACGTTATTTGCCAATATCCTTGTTGACAACGATTACAACATTGCCACAGATTATGGATTTAGAATGACTTCTGCAACCTTCTAACATGCATGAATTTGGAGCCATTTCGCTATGAAATGGATAGCGTTTGAACTTCACCTCAGTAACAAAAGCCGGACGCAAAAGGAAAAATGAAGTAAGGGGAAAAGAAATACACATATTTTCTGATAAACTCATAAAGTGAAGTTATTGTTAAGTGGAGCGATCAGAGATGTATAAAAACCAAAGCCTTTTTTTGGCTTCACAATCTAACTGATAGGGACACAAGCACGGAAACCAACCGTCCTCCTCAACGATTTCAGCGAAACCCATTTCAGCTCGTTTAGAGAACGGAAGCACTATGGGCCAGGTAGAAATATATTTTTCATTATAATAAGCTGAATGCACGTCTATCACATGTCGGAGCTTCAAATAAGTGCCCAAAGCAGTAATTGGACGATGTAGCTGTTACTGTTAGGGCAGGAACTAAAGCATCCCAAAAATCGTTGAGCTAAGCTTTGAGCATCGGATTATAATTCCTAAAAACATGTTGGACTTAATCAGAAAATATAATATTGTGTGTAACGACGACGGATTATCAACAAAAATGTTCCTCGTGTGTAAGTAAAGAGTCACGGACCGTCCGTGACTAACTTCAATCAACAACAGTCAATCTGTATGAAACGTGACTCTGTTATCATTGAGATGCTGGTGGTCAGAAGCAACCGATCATTTTGAGAGGTACAGCCGACGCCACGATTGGTCTGAGGAGTAGTGGAAGGAAACTTTATGGAAGTCACTTGCAAGCCTCGTAGAGGCCGGCCGAACGGTATGACCAGGTTTTAGTGCGGATGAACGTAGCTATTTATGAAAACCTTTTTTGAAGACGTGTTAGACTATAGTGCGCTCTCTACACTACTACAAAAATCGAGAATCATATTCCTCTTTATCAGACTGACAATTTTCAAATTCACAAAGCAGTTACTATTGTAACCTGTCCAGTGACCTGCTGTTAACATGACTCCAGACGTTTCTCTTACTGCGTTTTACGTTCAGGGAAGAGCTCTCACTAACCTACAAATCTCTTGTTAAGTGATATCCGACTGCAAAGCAGTCTGACAGTCCACGACCGCTTAGAAGCCGTTGCTGAGTGTGAAGTGTATTAGTACGATGTGTCAGCACGCACCAATGGTGCAAAAACAAACAGCTGTACAAACGAAGTTAAAATCGCTAGGATACAAGTCGATTAATCGGATGTCACCAATAAAAACGTATCCAAATTACAAGGAGCATCGTAGGATAAATGCAGAAATGATGGATCGCTACACAAATGATATCATATATATAGCAAAATAGTAATTAATAAGGCTGATTTACGCTCATATTTTGAAACACAACATGATCGTAAATATTGTGCCATTTATAAATCAAAGTAGGGAATTATTACCATTCCAGTAAAAGCCAAAATTCATTAAAAACACCAGAATAAGTTATCTAGATGCCTTCAGCAGCTATTACTCCGAAAGTAATAAAATCTGTTGTAAGAGGGACCATTATATCACGTCTGAAAACTTCCACTCAATAAATCTATCTGTAATGTTTTGTAAGGTGATGTTAGTTATACTTACTAAATTCACTTGACAGACTTGTACTGAGGAACTTTTCTCTCATACGAAATCACCTTGAAATATGACGTCAAGGTAAGGACTGGAGAGCACCAGTTAATAATCCAAGTCGTTTTATCTTAGAAGACGTGGATCCTCAATATCCGCTGTCTTACAGAAAGGAATGTTCGACTCATTTCAGAGTATTATGGAGTACGCATTTAAGTAGTTTATTTAAATCTTACAACGATAATTAGCACGGGAGGAAGATAGGTGGCCACAAATACTGGTACCTTTCAATAGCGACCGTAGAACAGTGAATACTATTTACCGTATTATTTTTGTTGTACGCTATGCAACTCACTAAAGATAAATTGTCTGCTTTATAGGGGGGATAAGTTTTTTGTGTGTTCTTGTCGTCAGGTACAGACTTTTATCAACTGCTGCCAATATAATTTCAGCTGGACCAAAGAAAACGTTGCACAAAGGTGTGTCACAGTTTCATGAACCTTCAGATCTAGCAAGTACTGTCCTCAGTAGCAATCTGCAGTTAATGTATGTACGTAATACGGAGAAACCTTTACCACATAGGAAGCATATATTGTTCAGAGTGCATTACTTCAACGTCTGCCTCCTTAGTAGGTAAAAGCAAAAGTTTCAGTATTCTCTATGCTCCTGCTTAAACAGCATACTGAAATAATAAAAATATGAGAAACTATTACAATATTTTCATACAGTAATTATCATACAGACGTTTCACCTTCTGTCAAGTATCAACAACGGGAGAAACCGTGTTATAAGAGTCCATCCTGACATACGTATTCACTGAAGGGATATTGTGTCCAACAAGACAATTCGATCCGTCTATTGACTTATTACGAACGGTATCTCATATTCACTCACTTCTGTCCATCCGCAAACCGTCGTAGCCAATTCATGCGTATATACTGTAATAACTGGAGTGCAGAGTGCTATGACATTCCTCGAAGGCTTCACTGTAATTCCTGTTCAGACTCAGAAATGGCTGAAAAGTGCAGTAGTCTCTCACAGAACTACACAGCACATACAAACTCCACTTTAAGAAGAACTTTATCAAGACTCTTAAGACCTATGACTGACATTAGTTTCCACCTACCTAGTATTATTCTCTGTCAGGGAAAGATCTTTGGACATTTTACTAATTCCTCCGAGAGTGCATATTCATGAGGCCAATTGTACGTATATCGGCAGTACTTTAATGTCGGCAGAAGCGGTTGGGGAGACAACCAAGTTTCATGATAATAAGGTCTGGAGGCATAATCGTAAGAGCAGTTACAAATCTGTCTCCTGTTGTACAGTCTGTAAACATCGGAACTACCACCGGATCAAAGCGTTCTCATTGCACTGTACACTGACGGCACGGCGCTATACACGTTTGAGTATCCTGCGAACGCAGTTCAGACTCTAGTCTGCCTGGGATGTTCTCGTATTATAGAAGGAAAAATGTGCGTTGACTTTCATTGCATCGAAAATTTATTTCTCGTAATCCTGCGGAAATGGGACATACAGACATATGGGATGGAGTTATGAAACTGAAAAGCAGAGCCAAATTACCTTAGTATCACTCTCGACGGGCGTCTAAGTTGGTGCTAACATGACGAGGGATTATCAATGGAATAAGGCTCGCGTATTGCACGTGTTGCCAAAATCAAGACGGAGCTATCACTTGGTGTTGTTATTTGGATTTCGCGCTAAGACTGAAAAGCTAATAATACACATATTGGTCCCATTTTCTCACATTTACTGTTTAGTAACAGCAATGATGAACGCCGTTGCTGTTACGGACGCAAATTGAAGTGAGACAATTGAAGAAACGAAAAGAGCTTACAGTTAAATCTTACGCCACACCAAAATCACGTAACGAGGTAACACACGTTAAAGACAAAAATCTTGAAAGCTTGTTCTTCTTATCAGTACGCTCACTCATGGACATTCTTAAACTAGACCTAAACATTGCCACTGGACCATGTAGCCGTTCTGTAAATAATGCTCCTGCGCCCAGTTTTGGAGTTTGAGACATCCAATTGACGAAAGGCGACCGATACACGTAGTGATCGCCTAAAGAGGGTACAAGACTGAGACCTCTAACTCGCTCTGCACGTACCTGAAGTAACTGAAACGCCATTATGTAGCTGAAACAGCTTACCTCTAGGCTAGAGACTGTAAAACGACACAGCCAACACATCATCAACCTGGTCAACGCCACGACGCCACTAAGAGGCCGCAATCACTGGCGGAATAACTTTCTTCCTTCCAGCATAGCAATTTATCCTCTCTCGTGTGATTTAGATCAACAAAAGGGATTGTAATTATAGTTTTCGTACCCAGGACAGTACATGTACAGTTACTTATATATTCTACAACATCGTTATAGGATGCACAGACTATTTCTGCACATTAGATGGACTTTGAGGCTCAGAATTCCGCAATATTACGTTTTCGAACATTTGCTGAGACTAGTTCATCCAGCGTGCAAATCACAAGTAGCTGCATGCTGACCAAGATGTGTTCTGCATCTCCTCATTCACAGTGATGTGATTCCATCCAGTGGGACTTAACATCTGAGGTCATCAGTCCCCTAGACTTAGAATTACTTAAACCTAACTAACCTAAGGACACCACACACATCCATGCCCGAGGCAGGATTCGAACCTGCGCTCGTAGCGGTCGCGCGGTTCCAGACTGAAGCGTCTAGAACCGCTCGGCCACAACAACGGCCGGCAGATCGACTTCGCTCCACACCCCAGTGTCCAATATCACTACCGTTCTGGTTTCGGCTCTTAAGGAAAAATGGACTACCATTTCTCCATATACTCAGACATTTCACTGAAAGTTTCTCCAGCAGAGTTCAAATCGTCATAAAGGCGAAGAGTCGACGCACGCCTCATTAAGATCAGTATTTTGTGTCCGGATACTTTTGATCAGGTAGTGTAGTCTGACTGTAAACGGAAGAGCGTACTCTGTTTGTGGGAAGTGACCATTGCCGGTGAAACGCTATCACAATGCAGTTTAGCATGTTGTGATCTACGGAGATAGTGTTCTTGTGCGTTTCTTGAATCGCTTTATTACTGGCTAACTTTTGTATTGTGTATCGTGTTAAGAATTTCTTCGGGAAATAAAGACACTCTGGGCCCGCTTGCACACTGTGTGCAGATGGCGCGCTACGAAAACATGGACACAGAGTTGTGGGACAACCTGCAAGGGCTCCCTGTGACGCAGTTGGATAGAGAGAGTGGGGTTCCCCCTTCACTTTTTAGTTCACAGGCAGCCTTTAGTCTTCCATACACTTATATGGATATGTTGGGGTGGGACACTACGAATGTAGTGTGTGGACATACAAGCTGAGAATGTGGGTCTTATGGGAGGCGTGCACGAGATATTCCCTACAGTCGAACTATCCTTTGTGGCCACGGTGGCTTAGATAGAGCGTCTGCCATGTAAGCAGGAGATCCTGGGTTCGAGTCCCGGTCGGTGCACACATTTTCATCTGTCCCCGTTGATATATATCAACGGCCGTCAGCAGTTGAAGGTATTAATATAATTCCAATTTCGTTTAGTCTTCCATGTCTTCGAGGACTGACTTTCCATTTCTTCAAAAAAGCATCGTTGAGCCGCAGCTACAGTGTCATCGACGTAAATGGAAGCTCTTGTGTTTGTTCCGACAGGCTGATCACCCGTCTACACCAGTCGCACAGTAGCGGGGCTAGAACATTGTCTTGAGATAGAGAATTCTGCTCTGTTTTCATCGACTTTTTCGAAAATGGCAGCCGGAAAGAAAAAGACACTAGAACTGGATCGACGAGGACGTCAGAAGAAACAGCCCACAGCGCTAAGCATTCGTAGACTATGTTGCAGTCAGCTGTCGGGCCCTCCTCAGACTGGCACCGGTGCGATTGACAGCAGAAGACGCTCGGTGTCCTCAGCTGCGGCCGGCCCGGCCCGGCCCAGGTACGGGGGGTAGGCACGGCGCACATGCCGGATACATGTGGTGGGGCCGCACCTGTGTTTTATTAATCTGCCGCGGGCAGATGGGTGGAGCCGGGCCCGGCCGGGCCGCACAAAGGCGACAGGGGGCAGGGCAGGCCAGGGCGACACTACCGGAACACGGCGTAACGCGATCGCCGCCGCGGCCAGCTGCCGTCTGCGTCTGGGCGGACGCCGGCGTCTGGGCCGCAGGGGGCGCTGGAGCGTGTGCGCGCGCCGCCACCTCAACACGGCCTCGACACAGCCCCTCTGCGTGACCTGCCACTGGTTCCGAGGCGGGGCTTTGCCTGAAAACAGATCCACACGTTGATCAGAAACAGTTTTTGCTAAATACACTGAAGAGCCAAAGACACTGGTACGCCTGCCTCGTGTAGAGCATCCGCGAGCACGCAGCAGTGCAGCAACACAACGTGGAATGGACTCGACTGATGTCTGAAGTAGCGCTGGAGGGAATTGATACCATGAATCCAGCAGGTCTGTCCAAAAATCCGTAAGAGTACGAGGGGATGGAGATGTTTTTTGAACAGGACTTTGGAAGGCAGATATGCCCAGTAATGTTCATGTCTGGGGAGTTTGGCGGGCAGCGGTAGTGTTTAAATTCATAACAGTGTTGCTGGAGCCACTCTGTAGCGGCAGTGCTTAAACTCAGAAAAGTGTTCCAGGAGCTACTCTAGCAATTCCGTACGTGTGCGGCGTCGCATTGTCCTCCTGGAATTGCCCAAGACCGTCGGGATGCACAATGGATGCATGTGATCAGACAGGATACTTACGTACGTGTCACCTGTCAGAGTCGTGTCTAGACGTAACAGAAGTCCCATATCACTCCAACTGCACACGCCCCGTTCCATTACGGAGCCTCCACCAGCTTGAATAGTCCCCTGCTGAGATGCACGGTCCATATTTTCATGAGGTTGTCACCATACCCGTACACGTCCATCCGCTCGATACAATTTGAAGCGAGACTCGTCCATCCAGGCGACATGTTTCCGATCATCAACAATCAGATTTCGGTGTTGATGGACTCAAGCAAAGCGTAAAGCTTTGTGTCTTGCAGTCAAGGGCGCACGAGGGCCTTCGGCCTCGAAAGCCCGTAAAGAAGGCGTTTCGCTGAATGGTTTGCCCGCTGACACTTGTTGATGGCCCAGCACTGAAATCTGCAGAAATTTGCGGAAGGGTTGCACTTCGGTTATGTTGAACGATTCTCTTCAATCTACGTTGGTCCCGGTCTTGCAGGATCTTTTTCGGCCGCAGCGATGTCGGAGTTTTGATGTTTTACCGGGCTCCTGATATTCATGGTACAGTCATGAAATGGTCGAACTGAAATATTCCCACTTCTTCGCTACCTCGAAGATGCTGTGCCCATTGCTCGTGGAGTGACTATAACATCACGTTCAAACTCAGTTAAATGTTAAACTGCACCAGATACTTGTTGTCTTATATAGGCTTTGCCGACCGCAGTGCCGTATTCTGCCTGTTTGCATATCTCTGTCAGAAGGAGAGGAGAAAATGAATCTTCGCAAGGTGAGAGAGTGTGTGGCGTTATTTCAGTGATTGCAGAACTGAATCAGAAGGAGTCCACTTTTTGGTATGACGCTGCCCACTCTCTAACCCGAATGCATGTGATGATTCTGGTTGGAAGGGCGCCATAGATTCACAGCTGTGCAGGCGACTTGACGACTTCCTAAGTAACCCAGTAAGTTGGCCCCAACGGCGAGTATTCATCAGGGACAAGGGTATCGTCAGGAGTGTAGCACGGAAGCGTGATAGGACTGCTTTCATTTGCGATATACATAAACGATCTGGCGGACAGGGTAAGCAGTAGTCTGCGATTGTTTTCTGAAGGTGTTGCGATGTATAAGAAGGTGTCGTTGAGTGACTACAGGAGGATAGAAGATGAGCTTGACATAATTTTTAGTTATTGTTACCGCTTGCTCAAAATGTAGAAAAATCTAAATTAATGCAGATGCGTAGGGAAAAGAAATTCATAATGTTCGAAACACTATTAAATATACAGGCGTAACGTTGCAAAGCAATATGAAATGAAATCAGCATTTAACGGCTGTAGCAGGGAATGCGAATGGTCGACTGCGGTTTATTGGGTGAATTTTCGGAACGTGTTGTTCATCTGTAAAGGAAACCGCATATGGGACACTAGTGCAACTCATTTTTTAATACTATTCGTGTTTTTCCGATCCGCATCAGGTCAGACTAAAGGAAGACACGGAAGCAAGACAGTGGCGTCTGGTAGATCTGTTAAAGGTAGGGTCGAAGAACAAGCAAGTAGAAAGGAGATACTTCGGGAACTCAAATGGGCATCACTCGATGGAAGGGAACGTTCTTTTCGAGGAGCACTATTGATACAATTTAGAGAACTGGCATTTCAGGCTGTCTGCAAAGCGATTCTACTGCCGCCAATGTAAGTTTCACATTGGACCATGAAGATAAGATTAGAGACATTAGGGCTCGTACGGTGGCATATAGACAATCCTTCTTCCCCCGCTCTGTTTGCGAGTGGAACAGAAAAGAAAATGACTATTAGTGGTACCGGTCACCCTCCGCTACGCGCCGCAAAGGGCCTTACGGAGTGTGTATGTAGATGCAGATAAAGTCTTCGTATCATTTCCTGACGCTAGCTGGTCCACTATTGTTGTAACTGATGTTAATATCTTGGATACTGGCGCTGGTACGGAGCTGACGTCAGAGTTGGTCCTACTGGGCTTTTTCTGGCTGGCCACGGGAGTACTTCAAAATGACGCAGACAGTTCATAGAAACATATACCATGTGTGTCCATGAGTACTGTTATGTTGAAAAATGGGGGCACGATACTGTCACATGAGACGTAACGCATAAAGATTTAGATTGTCCATGACGTACCGTTTAACCTTCAGAATTCCCTCAATCACTGTCAGTCATGAGCTGAAGTTTACCCAAACCTTGACGCCAGGGGTAACATAGCTGGTCTATCCAAAACTTTGGAGAAATGAAACCTCTCCCCAGTTCTCCGCTATACTAGCCGACGATGATTATCCGGGCAATGCAAAACAGCGATCCACCGCTGAGCACAGTGCGAAGTCATTCATCAGCAGTCCATGCTTACTGGTTACAGCATCACTCCAGACCAAAACACTGTGTTGTGGTACTAACGGCAGTCTACGCAAGTGACGGTAATACCCTAATCTGGCTGCTACCGTCTCCGATCAATGGTGCGGGATGGCACAGAGTATTCAGGGACGTCACTACTTGTTCTCCGATGGTAGGAGCAGATATGAAGGGGTAGCAGTGTGCTTAGTACAAAATACAGTGATGTTCCCTGGTGGTGGTCGAAGGTGGAGTATGCCTGCCGTAACTTTTCCATACAGTCCATCATGGGCCCACTGTCATATCCGAATGCCGTACAATTCTGGAAATCGCATGATTCGAGCAGAGGGCCAAATGGATACCACAATGAACACCTTTCAAGCTCCGAAGCTCAGTCATGTGTTGAGAACGCTGTGTGGCATATCTCTGAGTCCTTGTACTGATCATTCAACGTCTAACACTATTCACGTACCGTATGTAACCCCATCCCCCCCCCCCCCCCCCCCCCAGGACTGCTAACAACAGGAAACACGAACAATGTGCTTTGACACCATTGTCTCATTTCACCGTCGTTTTAATCCAATCACCACGATGGCTACACAAGCGATTCGTTTCTTTATATATTGTTGCTGAAGTAAAATGATATATTTCTGCTCGCCACGTCGCTCGTGCTCACATGGGAGCACTTATACCACTATAGGTATTTACATTCAGACTGATGGAAACATTATTTCAGCATGCTACGATTTAAAGTTGCAGAGTGGGCTTTAACCTCCCAAACAATTACTATTTATGTTTCTAGTTTTAGCTTTCTGTTACCGTATTTTGAATAACAGTTTATTTAACATGGTGACAATTCTTGCTTTCAATATGCTTGAAAACGACAAAACATCGGAACTCCAATCACTATAAATATTTTCAAGATCCATAAGCTTTATGACGACAGTGAATTATCCAGAGAGAACTTGAAAGTACTTGAAGCTGGTGCAAAGATTGACAACTTCCTTTCAGTGTTCAGAAATATAAAACTGCCTCTTCAAAAGCGCAGACGAGTATAAACTTTGATTAGAACACGAACGAGTCACAGTCTACTCGAACACTTGAGTGTGGGAGTTTGAGGGGTTCAAAATGGAAGCAGGTCTCAGACTTCGGTTCATTTGCAGGAAACTGGAAAATGCCGTCAGTCTACAAAGGACACCAGTTAGAAAAAAGGATCTCAGGAGATGTTGAATCTATATACACAAGAAACGGGGTTCGTACGGAAAATTTAGTTTCAGTCACGCGGAGAGCCTCTGTAAAACTCTGAAAAACCTGAATTTGCCGACACTTGACAGAAGCTATCCCCTCTATTCACAGTATTAAATGAAGAATCCAGGAATATTCTAAAGCACTGTATGTGTTGCACTGTCAAGGTCAGATAAGACAAAATTCTGACATATTTCCATTTTTTAGGAAAAAATCGGTAATAAATGGTGGTATAGAAAATTGATTTGGCTATCAAGATTACACACTTTTCTAAAATAGCGAATGGCTTCGGCTTTATCGAATCATTTTCATATCTGAGTATATCGGCTATAAGAGTAACGCTTTGAATTCAATTAACAGAGTGCCCAAATTAAATGCCGAGCGAGATGACGCAGTGATAAGATGGCATGCGCTTACACGGGAGGATGGTGGTTCATATCTCTTTCCGATCATCGAGATTTCGACATTCCGTGATTTCCGTAATCCTTCTTCCTTTTACAGGGGAAAACGTCGGCGGGCCACATAAAACCACTCGGAGATCTGACGTCTAAAAAATAGTTTAGCGTATGTGGTAAAATTGCGGTGTACTGCATATTGTATATTAATGTACCTAAGTGACAGTGGGATAAATGAAATTGAAAGTAATTGGAGGAGAGGGCATTTGTGATCGTGGCGCCCATTGAAGAGTGCTTTGAGGCTAGCGGATAGGCATACTGATCTGCGAAGTTTCTGGTTCTAGACAAGCTAGCGTGTCCTAGCGATTAAGACTATTTATGGACTAAACCAACTGACTCGAATCTGAGGTGAACCTAGTCCAAATTCCTATCCACCCATTAGGTTTGCTGAGGCATCACTAAATAACTTTGAGTTAATACTTTGTTGATGTCTCTAAAAGGCAGTGTTGACCTCCTTCCTTCAGCCTCGTACAACTAAACTAGTGTTCCGTCTGTAACAATCTTAAAGTCGACGATACATAAAACTCTGTTTCACGTTCGTTAGCTCCAACTGAATCTGCTTCTATTCCTCGATATCTAACACCAAACCTTCTTACCAATTTTGTTCCACAAGACCAATAACAGACGTAACATATACAAGCTGGATGTTGACCTAACGGCGACAGGAAGGGCATCTGCCAACCCCTAAATTAACCACACAAATTCCGATCGTAGCCATGCCGTCCCCACGTAGATGCGGGAGAAAGGCAAAAGGAAAAGGACAAGTTAGATGTTGACCCACATGTTGAACTGATACCAAGTGGCAGCTACCAATGATAAGCTACACTGTGCCAACCATGTGTCTGAAGACAGCCGTCACGTCGCTAGTTTTGGGAATTGAGTGGCATTAGTCATGGCCAGGAAAACATCATTAGCATACGCTTTAACAATGAATCTAGGTTCGAGAATTGCCTCATTTCGGCCGGAACACAAGATTCTTAAAGTTTGCTATGTCCAGCTGAAGTGAGGCACTGGTGATTCCGGCTTTAAATCTACCAGACTGCGGGGATGTTTAATTCTTATATTTGATCCAAATAGTCTATTTTCTATAGAATTACGATCAACTGGTTTAGCGGGGAGCATGAGGTGCGATAGTGAGGCTGAGTTTTACTCAAGCCAGGAACGTGTACTGCTTTGCTGTGAAAATGGCAGTTGTCGTCTTGGAAGATGGGAGTGGCAACAGTATACACAAAACGAAGATGTGACGTAAAGGGGCCACGCTCTGTCAGCTACAATGTTGAAATAGAGACCCTGCTTCATGTTCAGGGTAAATTGGAGTCCCGAGTTATGGTAAGAAATAGACTCCCAAAATACTAGTCTGAACTACAAGCTCCACACACTGCACGTCTCATTTTACTGTGGGTGCACTCGACATATTAAGACGCGCAGCCTCATGGGCTGGGGCGGGCAATGATCATTTGCGACATACCAAGGTCTAAATTTTACTTCACCGCGAAACATTCGCTCAGATACTGGCTAAATACAGTTATATTCACTGAGAGCAATCATTGCTGCCTGCGTTGACAGTGGCGGCTCATGCAAAATTTACTCATGTCCTACAATGTGGAGGCCTGTAGCCTTTTGACTAATTAGGATAGTGGCCGTAACTAAATTGAATATGTTAATTTTATATTTAAATATGTTTTATGTTTCAATATATATAAACTTTATAATTAATTGTTTAACATTACAAGAAATAAAATGAAATTAAAAAAATTTTGGTAACAGTGGGAATCGAATCCCAATAGGTGAACTAACAGTCGGTACGCCCGGTCTGTCGGCTACAGCGCCTTTACAACGAGTGCTTCTCTAAAATTCCTCATACTCTATGTTTGCACAATACGTTACACGCAATTTCAAGAAGAAAAAAAAATACTGACCTGACGCTGCGGGCAATGGACCACTCTTGGTGCCCAAAGCGATGACGTCACATCATAGTATGCACAGTCAAAAACAGACAGCTGTATCCTCCTCTCAGCTGATCGTAGCGCAGCTGACCATCATTTCAGCATTCGACACTGGCTCCTATTTATCGGGGAGAGCGCAACAAAACATTTTTGTAATTCAAAATGTCCATTACATGCAGTTCACTCTACAATAGTCGTTGAGGTGGACCTCCACTCACGGAAAGCAGCAATTCCGGTCACGTTTGAAACAGATTACTATGGACAAGGTGTGACGCTTGAATCTGATCTCTGTCAGGTACGATCTGACCTCTATCACTATTGCTCTAATACTGTCTTACATGGCTACATGCGGTACACAATTCCTCGCAGGACACGTTTACTAGGCGTTGAAACACCAACAAATCGGGCAGATTCAGTCGTCTACAGGTCGACTCATTTCATTGCGATGATTCCATTTAAGTGACCGGCAGATGTAACCCTTTTCACTGCCATGACAAGTCAGCGGTGGTGGGTCACATCACCTGGTGCCTTATCTAAACAATCGACAGCGCTCCAAAGTGACCAGTCTTCTCTTTGAAGAGGGTGAATAATATTTTGCCTTATGTTTGTGTGGAGCGCTGCCTGTCTTTTATTTCAGAATATCTCTTAAGCTTACTCACTGCGCCACATGTCACTGTAATTGCTTGATGCATAGCATCTTATTTGAGTATCATTTACTACAAGTGATTCAGCTGATGGCCTATGGGTGGATACCGTTGTACCTCTGACATCGGACAGCAAGGGCGAGACCGGTGTGGCCGTGCGGTCTAGGCGCTTCAGTCTGGAACCGCGTGACCGTTCCGGTCGCAGATTCGAATCCTGCCTCGGGCATGGATGTGTGTGATGTCCTTAGGTTAGTTAGGTTTAAGTAGTTCTAAGTTCTAAGGGACTGATGACCACAGATGTTAAGTCACATAGTGCTCAGAGCCATTTGAACCATTTTTTTTAGCTTGGGCGATACCATATGATGTTTGTCTGTACCTCACTTACAGCTTACTTCCGTGACTAGCCTGATTATTGGATTTCAAATATACTACTTTATGTAGTGTAAATCTAAACTTTCACGACCGGCAATGTCATATTTAATAAAATATTCCGGGCTGTTATGCCGTAGTCCGATGGACTCCACATTAAAACCCAAATTTTCGTCCAAACTGAGGACATTTTCATGGGGTGATCGTAGCTTCTTTCAGTGTCTGATTCATACCATGACTCGCTACTGACTGCAGCAAAATTTAGCTTGCGCGTGCTCCCGCGCTGTGACGTGACGTCACATGCTTTGAGTGACAGAGCTCAATTGGCCATTGTCATTTGCCGTCGTCAGCTGTTGCTGTCACGCCATGTTGGAAGAGTAGCGCACATCTTCTTCAGCAGCAAGATCAGGGTGTCATTCAATTTGAGTCCTCCTTCTTCCGTATAATTGGGGGAGGTGTACTTGAGTACTACAAAAAGAACAGTCAAAAAACTACTAGAACAGCACAAGAGGAACTTTAGTGCGGCAGAGTTGACAGATCAGCTCTTGCGGAACATGCTTTGCACCCAAGAAAGAACCACATTCTCTTTGATAGAACCTAAATACTGGCAGCCACAAGAGGATACCTTGAAAGACTGTACAGAGAGGCCATAGAGATTCTAAAGAAACTAGGAATTTGAGTAGGAAAGAATGAGGGCTTAAACTGAGTAATATCTGTAGCACGGAGCTGAAGAAGATGTATACTAGTCTTGCCTCATGGGGCCGTAACAACGGCGGACGACGGCACCCGAGAACGGCCAATTCCGCTAGGGTATTCAAAGCATGTAATGTCACATCATTGCGGGAGAGCACGCGTACGTGGAATTTTAGCGCAATCAGTGGCGAGCCAGGATGTGAACCGGACACTCAGAGAGGACTGCAAGAGCCGACAAGTAAGAGAATCATCGCACAATCAGCTTAGTAGCTCACGCATACAAGAATAATGTAAGAATAATGGAAGAGAAAATTGAGGATCTGTTAGATGAATAGTTTGGCTTTGGGAAACGTAAAGGCACCAGAGAGGCGTTTTCAATTGATAACGGAGGCAAGATTGAAGAAAAGTCATGCGACGTTCATAGGATTCGTCGACCTGGAAAAAGCGTCCGACAGTGTCAAATAGTGCAAGATGTCCGAAATTCTGTGGAAAATAGGTGTAAGCTACTGGAAAATACGGGTAATGTGCAATACGTACAAGAAACAAGAGGGACCAATAACACTGGAAGACTAAGAAAGAATTGTTCGAATTAAAAAGGTGTATGACAGAGAGCAAGAGTGAGATTAGAATTCAAGGTGAAAGGATGTCAATGATACGATTCGCTGATGAGATTGATGTCCTTAGAGCAAGAAGAATTACAGGATATGCCGAAAGGAATAAACAATCTAATGACTGCAGGATATGGACTGAGAATAAACCGGAAAAAAATAAGTAATGAGAAGTAGCAGAAATAACAACAACGAGAAGCTTAATATCAGAATTGACGATGACGGAGTAGACGAAATTAATGATTACTGCTGCCTTGGGAAGAAAATAACCCATGACGGAAGGAGCAAGGAGGAAATAAAGGCAGACTAGCAGAGGCAAAGAGGGCGTTCCTGGACAAAGAAGTCAACTGGTATCAAACGCAGGCCTTAGTTTCAGGAAGATATTTCTGAGAATGTACGTTTGTAGCTCAACATCGTGTGATAGTAAAACGTGGCCTGTTGGAAACCCCGATCAGAACAGAAATTTGAGATTTGGTAATACACAAGAACGAACACAAGGTAACGAATGAGGAGGTTCACCGAAGAATCGGCGAGGAAAGGAATATTCGGAAAACAGTGACAAGCAGAAGGTACAGGATGACAGAACATATGTTAAGATACGAGGTAATAACTTCCATGGCACTAGAGGGAGCTGTATACAAACTGTATAGAAAGACTGAGATTGGAATACGTTCAGCAAGTAACTGAGAACGTATGTTGCAAGTGCTACTATGAGACGAAAAGGTTTGCATAGGAGAAGAATTTGTGGCAGTGAGAAAACTGATGACTGAGAAAAGAAGAGAGGGGGGGATGGAGTGTGAGAGAGTCGAACCACAGTGGGAGTAATATTGACGACGAGGAGTAGAATTTTGAATGTGTGTGTTTGCGAGGAGTGGCCGTGCGGTTTGAGGCGCAATGTCTCGGACTGTGCGGCCCCTCCCGCCGGAGGTTCGAGTCCTCCAAAAAATGGTTCAAATGGCTCTGAGCACCATGGGACTTAACTTCTGAGGTCGTCAGTCCCCTAGAACTTAGAACTACTTAAATCTAACTAACCCAAGAACATCACACACATCCATGCCCGAGGCAGGATTCGAACCTGCGACGTAGCAGTCGCGCGGTTCCAGACTGTAGCGCCTAGAACGGCTCGGCCACTTCGAGTCCTCCCTCGGGCATGGGTGCGTGCGTTGTTCTTAGCATAAGTTAGTTTGTGTGTAAGTCTAGGGACCGATGACCTCAGCAGTTTGGTCCCTTAGGAATTGAAACACATCTGAACAGTTGAGTGTGCGTGTGTGAGGAAAACAGATGAGGTTATTAAAATGTGATAGCAACAGGGGCAATTTCAAATGGGAGCTGAAATTGTGGAAAAGCGGAGGCTTACACTACAACATCTTATTAAGCCAGAACAGCATCCAACACCAACATTAACGCCGTTTCATCCAGACGATGAAGACTTGGTGTCATACTACAGACGATAGCAACTCCACTTCCAGGCGAGTAGCATAACAGACGTTGCTAAACCGAGTGCATTTTCTGCCATCTAATAACCCCAAAATAGTGTTTCTAAAAAAAATTACGTCCCCTCGTTAAACCTGAGTGTTTGGATTTGTCTGAAACCCACAGTTTGCTCTCGACACATTAGGAGCAGCAAACACACATTGTTGCACATAGGTTTTTCATTTCTTTCGTTTGTATGAAGTTGCCGCACCAAATAAATCGCATGTCTAATGCTATTTTGTCTAAAACTGACATAATAAGACCGTGGCTGTGTACAAATAAATGTAGGTAAATTCTTACAAAGAAGAAGACAGCAACCAGCCACTGTTAATACTGCTATTTATTTAGGTAAATAGCGCCGTTACCGGTTTCGAACTGGCAAGTTCATCATCAGACGGCTGTTCACATGATTTGCAAGATACACTTTACATTGTCGTCCGTTTTCGATTTTTATTTTTCCATGTGGGGTACTCGTGATCTAGGGGTAGCGTCTTTGATTCATAATCATAACACCTTCGGTCCCGGGTTCGATCCCCGCCACTGCCTAAATTTTGATAAATAATCAGCATTGGCGGCCGAAGACTTCCGGCATAAGAAGTCAGCCTCATTCTGCCAATGGCCTTGTTAAAGAGGGCGGAGGAGCGGATAGAGGTTCAGGACACTCTCTTGTCCTAGGGCAGGGAAATTGCCCCTAAAGGCGGAAGAATCAGCAATGATCAACGACATGAGGATGCAGAGGACAATGGAAACCACTGCATTAAAGACAGGTAACGTGTATCCACAGGACATGTGGCCTGTAATTGAAGAAGTGTCATTATGATCTCTCCATTGGCAAAAGATTCCGGAATAGTCCCCCATTCGGATTTCCGGGAGGGGACTGCCAAGGGGGAGGTTGCCATGAGAAAAAGATTGAATAATCAACGAAAGGATAACGTTGTACGAGTCGGGGCGTGGAATGTCAGAAGTTTGAACGTGGTAAGGAAACTAGAAAATCTGAAAAGGGAAATGCAAAGGCTCAATCTAGATATAGTAGGGGTCAGGGAAGTGAATGGGAAGGATGACAAGGATTTCTGGTCAGATGAGTATCGGGTAATATCAACAGCAGCAGAAAATGGTATAACAGGTGTGGATTCGTTATGAATAGGAAGGTAGGGCAGAGGGTGTGTTACTGTGAAAAGTTCAGGGACCGGGTTGTTCTAATCAGAATCAACAGCAGATCAACACCGACAACGATAGTTCAGGTATACTTGCCGACGTCGCAACCTGAAGATGAACAGATAGAGAAAGTGTATGAGGATATTGAAAGGGTAATACAGTATGTAAAGGGGGACGAAAATCTAATAGTCATGGGCGACTGGAATGCAGTTGTAGGGGAAGGAGTAGAAGAAAAGGGTACAGGAGAATATGGGCTTGGGATAAGGAATGAAAGAGGAGAAAGACTAATTGAGTTCTGTAACAAGTTTCAGCTAGTAATCGCGAATACCCTGTTCAAGAATCACAAGAGGAGGATGTATACTTGGAAAAGGCCGGGAGATACGGGAAGATTTCAATTTGATTACATCATAATCAGACACAGATTCCCAAATCAGATACTGGATTGTAAGGCGTACCCAGGAGCAAATATAGACTCAGATCACAATATAGTAGTGACGAAGAGTAGGCTGAAGTTCAAGACATTAGTCAAGGAGAATCAATACGCAAAGAAGTGGGATACGGAAGTACTAAGGAATGACGAGATGCGTTTGAAGTTCTCTAACGCTATAGATACAGCAATAAGGAATAGCGCAGTAGGCAGTACAGTTGAAGAGGAATGGACACCTCTAAAAAGGGCCATCACAGAAGTTCGGAAGGAAAACATAGGTACAAAGAAAGTAGCTGCGAAGAAACCATGGGTAACAGAAGAAATACTTCAGTTGATTGATGAAAGGAGGAAGTACAAACATGTTCCGGGAAAATCAGGAATACAGAAACACAAGTCGCTGAGGAATGAAATAAATAGGAAGTGCAGGGAAGCTAAGACGAAATGGCTGCAGGAAAAATGTGAAGACATCGAAAAAGATATGATTGTCGGAAGGACAGACAGGAAAGTCAAAACAACCTTTGGTGAAATTAAAAGCAACGGTGGTAACATTAAGAGTGCAACGGGAATTCCACTGTTAAATGCAGAGGAGAGAGCAGATAGGTGGAAAGAATAAATTGAAAGCCTCTATGAAGGTGAAGATTTGTCTGATGTGATAGAAGAAGAAACAGGAGTCGCCGGCCGCGGTGGTCTAGCGGTTCTAGGCGCTCAGTCCGGAGCCGCGCGACTGCTAAGGTCGCAGGTTCGAATCCCTCCTCGGGCATGGATGTGTGTGATGTCCTTAGGTTAGTTAGGTTTAAGTAGTTCTAAGTTCTGGGGGACTGATGACCATAGATGTTAAGTCCCACAGTGCTCAGAGCCATTTTTGAAACAGGAGTCGATTTAGAAGAGATAGGGGATCCTGTATTAGAATCGGAATTTAAAAGAGCTTTGGAGGACTTACGGTCAAATAAGGCAGAAGGGATAGATAACATCCCATCAGAATTTCTAAAATCATTGGGGGAAGTGGCAACAGAACGACTATTCACGTTGGTGTGTAGAATATATGAGTCTGGCGATATACCATCTGACTTTCGGAAAAGCATCATCCACACAATTCCGAAGACGGCAAGAGCTGACAAGTGCGAGAATTATCACACAATCAGCTTAACAGCTCATGCATCGAAGCTGCTTACAATAATAATATACAGAAGAATGGAAAAGAAAATTGAGAATGCTCTAGGTGACGATCAGTTTGGCTTTAGGAAAAGTAAAGGGACGAGAGAGGCAATTCTGACGTTAAGGCTAATAATGGAAGCAAGGCTAAAGAAAAATCAAGACACTTTCATGGGATTTGTCGACCTGGAAAAAGCGTTCGACAGTATAAAATGGTGTAAGCTGTTCGAGATTCTGAAAAAAGTAGGGGTAAGCTATAGGGAGAGACGGGTCATATACAATATGTACAACAACCAAGAGGGAATAATAAGAGTGGACGATCAAGAACGAAGTGCTCGTATTAAGAAGGGTGTAAGACAAGGCTATAGCCTTTCGCCCCTACTCTTCAATCTGTACATCGAGGAAGCAATGATGGAAATAAAAGAAAGGTTCAGTAGTGGAATTAAAATACAAGGTGAAAGGATATCAATGATACGATTCGCTGATGACATTGCTATCCTGAGTGAAAGTGAAGAAGAATTAAATGATCTGCTGAACGGAATGAACAGTCTAATTAGTACACAGTATGGTTTGAGAGTAAATCGGAGAAATACGAAGGTAATGAGAAGTAGTAGAAATGAGAACAGCGAGAAACTTAACATCAGGATTGATGGTCACGAAGTCAATGAAGTTAAGGAATTCTGCTACCTAGGCAGTAAAATAACAAATGAAGGACGGAGCAAGGAGGACATCAAAAGCAGACTCGCTATGGCAAAAAAGGCATTTCTGGCCAAGAGAAGTCTACTAATATCAAATACGGGCCTTAATTTGAGGAAGAAATTTCTGAGGATGTACATCTGGAGTACAGCATTGTATGATAGTGAAACATGGACTGTAGGAAAACCGGAACAGAAGAGAATCGAAGCATTTGAGATGTGGTGCTATATACGAATGTTGAAGGGACAGGATGATAGGACATCTGCTAAGACATGAGGGAATGACTTCCATGGTACTAGAGAGAGCTGTAGAGGGCAAAAACTGTAGAGGAAGACAGAGATTGGAATACGTCAAGCAAATAATTGAGGACGTAGGTTGCAAGTGCTACTCTGAGATGAAGAGGTTAGCACAGGAAAGGAATTTGTGGCGGGCCGCATCAAACCAGACAGTAGACTGATGACAAAAAAAAAAAAAGTGGAGAAAAATTTCTGGTGTGCTGGTGCCCTACGGTAGAAAACAGTGTTACATGATTGTAACAAAAATTGTCAATTGCACCAGCTTCTTCATTGATACGTAATCCAGTCATGAGTTTTTAACATGAAGCAGCACAAACTCATTTCAAACAGCTGCAGCCGTTTGGCCTTGAGTGTCCAGCCCGGAACTCCATATAGTAGTACCGATGACGTATAACAGTGCAGTGGTAAACCAGATTGTTGTCTTCCCATGTTGATCCCATTTTCCTGATAGCCAGCGTCATTAGTGATTTCGTCACTCTCCCGAGTAAAAATTTCTAAGGTGCCCAAACCGACAAGAATGGAATTGATCCTATTCTATGTAACACTGTAGGAATAAAAATTCCTTAACCTCTAATATGTGAGTCCTATCACTCAGAAATAAGCGGAAAAGTGTAGAACTTGTGGCAAAATGAAATCCTATAACGCAGGCGTAACTCACTAGTTAGTTGAACTGTAATGTCGTACTTCCTCACATACTTCTTTAGTAGTGGGATCATTCGTTCCCTCCACGCGCATGGTGCAATTTTCCGACGGTGTTAATTGAGTTTTTGCACTTCACATGTGGGTGTTAACGGATCTCACTGGGTCTGACAGCGTTATATGTCTGAAATTACGGAGTTCATTTCGTAAATGAAGGGGTGTCCTAGCGTGGTCTAATCAAAAGGTGTAAACCAAGCCACGGCAGAGCTCAGGGCGGGAGTTTTCATTTGGAAATAGCAGGGGAACAATTACACGCCACGTCGTGGGTTACTTTATCACCAGCTGTAACACGAGCAGTAGTGTCGTCTCTTCTGAATTAATATCAGTAGCGTTAATTACAATATATTTAAAATCCAGTACTATCTGTAACTTGTGATGAGCAGAGTGTAAATTTAATCACAGTCCTACAGTCTGCCAGAAATATTGAATGTTGACTCCCGCCAAAGAAGCTACCTGTGTTGGCTTAGAACTTAAGTCCTGGAAGTTATACTTAGTCTACTTACGACATTATTGACGCTGCGCACTGTCCAACTATACTGGCGCACTCTTTCGCTGTTCTGCAATCCTGTCAGATCTGGATTAACATCTAGGATATAGAAATACAGTTAAGGGAACCAAGAATAATCATTGTTTTTCAGGAAAAATTCACAATGCCACATCGAGACTCCAATGACATAAACTCTCTTTATGTTTCCTTAAATTGACAATAATATAGAAACAAGATACGTAATGGAGCAAGAATTTTTTAATATGTATAACATTCTAACTCTTTTTGTCTACCGGGATGTTGAAGAAACCATAACTGTTTTAATGCAACGATGTAGCTTCATCAATGTTCGTGAGCAGTCGGACGATCGATTCTAGTTACATGTTTCGAGTTTTTAGTGAATTTTCTTGAGTATTGCTAATGCAATACTTTAGACTACAACGGCTGTCTGACAATGTAAGTTTCGTTAAGTCATGTGACATAACTAAACGGAGACGAAACTGCTCGGGGACCGCTGTCTTCGCTTTCATATGAAAGATATTTCGCATCTTAAACGAATACTTTCGTTGCAAAATATACAGCCCTAATCATCACATGCTCAGCTTCATTACATATTTATTTATTTAATCTTATCAAAAAAGGGTCTTCATGCCTTCTTTTATATCGAAACAGGGCAAATTTATCTTTTGAGGAGTACTTAAATGCCTTCAAAAACATACTCAGATTTTATTAGAAATCTGAGTATGAAATGAAATAAAATGATCGTATTGCCGGCCGGTGTGGCCGAGCGGTTCTAGACGCTTCAGTCTGGAACCGCGCGACCGCTACGGTCGCAGGTTCGAATCCTGCCTCGGGCATGGATGTGTGTGATGTCCTTAGGTTAGTTAGGTTTAAGTAGTTCTAAGTTCTAGGGGACTGATGACTTCAGATGTTAAGTCCCATAGTGCTTAGAGCCATTTTTTTTTTTAATGATCGTATTGCATTTATTAGCCGAGATATCCCCTTCGGGGTTCAGCCGCCGTATTGAAAGTCTTCTTAGTTGACGCCACTTCGGCGACTTGTTTGTCAATGATGATGCAAATGATTAATGAAGGACAAACAACACACAGTCCCCTGCCGGGAATCGAACCCGGGCCCCATTGCGTGGTAGGCGGTAACGCTACCGCTGCGCTACAGAGGCGGACTATGTATATATTGTATTGCATTTATTACAAATCTGCGTATGTATAAACGAATTTTCAGAACAGCTCACCCTCCTTCGTTGAGTGAAAGATGCCCGCGTGGGATTAGCCGAGCGGTCTAGGCGCTGCAGTCATGGGCTGTGCGGCTGGTCCCGGCGAAGGTTCGAGTCCTCCTTCGGGGATGGGTGTTTGTGTTTGTCCTTAGGATAATTTAGGTTAAGTAGTGTATAAGCTTAGCGACTGATGACCTTAGCAGTTAAGTCTCATAAGATTTCACAAACATTTGAACATTTTTTTGAGTGAAAGATGCTTTCTGTACTGTACACCAATGTTTGTAAAATGTCCAATATGCAGGAAGAATGGTCTCCATGAATCTTATATACGAGGGTGCTGAAAATCGTGAACGAGTGATGATTAATATTGCAGAGAGATGGTATAACCGTGTGGCTAGCGTCGTTGTTGTTCACAAAGTGCAGTTAGCGAAAAGTCGCCAAACGAAATGGAAACGTGACAATGCGGACCAATATCTGTCGATTACGTCACAGAACTGGTACTTGCACATGAGATTTTGAATCTGAATTCAGCAGAACAGTCGTTCATTAGAGAATGTGTCACACCGCATCATTTCAGCCTGTACATCTGTATCTATTATGCGCAAGCCTCCTTATGGCGGGTGGCGGAGAATACGTTATGCAGTATTATCGTCCCATATCCCTTATACCAGTTCCATTCGTGAATGGTTCGCGGGAAGAACGATTGTTTGTTAGCCTCTGTGTGAGCTCGACTCTCCTTAATTTTACGGGTTGACTATGCTACGACCTTGATAGAGAACGCCTCCCTCGCAGCATGTGCTATTGGAGTTGGCTGAGCATTTCCGTGATGCTTACCACACTTAATAATGCAGCTGTAACGAAACGGGCTGTTTTTGTTTCGATCTTCCCCATTCGCTCTACCAATGCTCTCTAGTACGCATCCCGGCCTGAAGGGCACTATTCAAGAAATTGGTTAAAGAGGTTTTTGTAAGCTACCTCTTTTGTAGCCCGGCTACACTCCTCAGTAGGCTTCCAATGAGTTTCTGTCTGACATCTGCCTTACTTCCGATTAGTTTTATGTGATCATTCCTTTTTAAATCGCTCCTTATGCATTCTTCTACATATTTTAAGGACATGGCTGCTTCCATTGAATGTTCTCTAGTCGTGTAGTCACACAATTATGGGTCTTTGTGACTAATTATGCATAACACACTACATTTGTTTACGTTGAAAGTCACCTGGTCAGTCCGTGCAACAAGCGTCGATTCTTTGCACGCCTTCCTGCATTTTAGTACACTTTGCTAGTGCTGCATCTTCTCTGACTACCACAACTTCATCTGCGAAAAGCCTCGTGGAAATTATGACGTTACCACGAGCTCATTTACACAATTTTAGAAAGTAATCTCCTAAAAATTTCATTTTACGTCTGAAGATGTCTCTCCGTTATGGATGATTTGTAGTGCCCTGTTTATTAGAAAACCTTTAATCCAGTTTCACCGTTGATCTGATATTCCGTCTGCGCCTAGTCAGTTCATTAGGAAGCAGTATGGAACTGTATCGGACCCTTTCCGTAAGTCAAGAACGCAACATCTAGCCGAGTGCCTATATCTATGGCTTTTTTGGTCTCGTGGGCGAAGAGAGCGAGTTGGATTTCATGTAGTTCATGTTTTCAGTACCAATGTAGACTCATAAAGAGGAGATTATTGGTCTCCAGAATTGTCGTAGGCGCGACCACAAAACTTTTCCACAATTCTGCAGTAGACAAAGCTCTGTCTAAGGCCTTGCCTAATCGGCGGTGTGACTCTTCCGCATCGTCCCCTACGCTCCTCGGAATATTGGACAGCATCATCATCAGCTTCGAGCGTCTGTTCGATGACTCTTCTTGGAAACGGAAATGATCTGCACCTTTTTGCAATCCCTAGGAACGCTTCACTCCTTCGGCCTCCTACGTAATACTGCTGCCATCACAGGAGCAAATTCTTTGGCATGCCCTATGAAGAATCGTATTCTTATTCCATCAGGTCCACTGGCCTTTCTTCTTGTGAGGTTCCTCCTGTTCTAAAATGTATTTTATTTTCCAAATTTTAGTTTAGTAGAGCTATGCACATTGCAGAAGTAATTCGCTGCCTTAAGCAGTGCTGCAGAAAACGATGGCAGCGAGTAGGAAGCTGTTTCACACGGAGGTAGTGGTGCTGAGAGGACCGTGGGGATGAGTGGGGAGAATTACGAGAGGCCGGAGAGCGAATCTTGTTTGGCTGTCAGTCAGTAAGAGAACCACAGGTGTTTTAGTGCGACGCTCAGAGTTTTCTTTATAACGAAGAGGTACGAAGTTGTACGATTAAGTAAAAGATTTCGGCCAATTGCAGATCTCGCCATTCGGTAATAGGATGTATTCGGAGTCTGTTCTTATGTGATAGTCGTCTTTACGATGCTACGGCAATTTATTAGCTTTTTCAGATGAATTGTTTCAGACTGTTAAATTGTTACTGTTTTACGGTGTTCGCTAATAAATGCATCGTAATGGCATCCTGGGCAGGTAGCCTGCTTGCACTGGACTCGCATTCGGGAGGTCGACGGTTCAATCCCGCGTCCGGCCATCCTGATTTAGGTTTTCCGTGATTTCCCTAGATCACTTCAGGCAAATGCCGGAATGGCTACTTCGAAAGGGCACGGCCGATTTCCTTCCCCATCCTTCCCTAATCCGAGCTTGTGCTCCGTCTCTAATGACCTCGTTGTCGACGGGACGTTCAACACTAATCTCCTCCTCCTCCTCCTCCTGCTTGCCCCTTCTGAAGAATCCAGTGAGATATGAGGACTACTGCGAGGGACACAACCTAGGAGAGATTCGGCGGAAATCTTACGCGCCGATTCATTAACATAATCCACGAAAGTTTTAGATTAACTAGCGCAGTCTCAGTTGGTAATGAATGAGCAGTTATACTGTACGTAGCTATAATGCTTTCTAAGGAATCGCGGCTAAACTGAGAAACTTATATCGGTTTAGTACAGCGAGGAGTTTCTCAGTCGCTTGAGTAATACCAGTTGGTTTTCTGTTCTGTGGTCACATACTTTAGTATCTGTCATTCTGGCGTTCGCATGACGATTTAAAGGTTGAATCACATAGTACGATTTTTCTCATTGAGACAATTTTTGAAAAAGTTGTTTAGTATTTCGGCTTTCTTTCTGCCATTTTCCTGTTAGATAACATTGTCGTCACAGAATATCTGGACAAATGGTTTCGATGCGTTACTGATTTAACGTAAGACCAAAACTTCTTAGGAATTTCTGTCAGTTACGTAGACAGAATTTTACTTTCGAATTCTGTAAACGCATGGCTATTAAGTTGGTTTTGGCTTCGTTCAGTTTTTGTTTCTGAGACTTTGTATCGATTTAAACTTGCAGTGAGTCTCGTCTTGTTTTCGTAACACCTTTCTGACATAACTGTCGGACCAGTGCAAGTCTTTTCCATCCACCACAACTCTGCTTGGCACAAATCTGTCTGAGGCGTCTTGTACAACACTCATGAAATTTGTCCAGTCATGCTCAGCATTCTCGATGTTGGTGACGATTCTTTTGTGTTGTCTACTAAGATAATCTGAATTTTGTTTTTTTGTTGCTCTCGCTAAGCAAAACTATCTTCCTATCTTTCTTTATCTTCCTGTTTACGGCCGTACTCAGTGATGCTGTAACGGTCTATGATTATTCGTTCCCTGTTCTGTTCTAATTGGGTCGAAATATTCTGGCTTCTTCGTGACAATGAATTGTAATACGCTGCATTCTCCAGTAGGTGCTCAAGGCAGTTTTCGGGTAAGACATTTAGAACAATTACAGATTATTCCTTGTCGCAACCACCCCCTTAATCGCTCGAGTTTTTTGATCTATAGGTGGTAAGTGGAAATCTGCACCTGATACTATAACAAAGCACGTTGCAACAATATTGAAGTATGCGTAACTGTTCTCAACCTCAAGCAGTTATAGGTCATCCACAATGTTTTATTGAAGCTGAAGCCCTGTAAAGAGCGTGGAGCTGTCTGTGTTGATCGCTTGTCATTGTCTATTGAGAGGTACACGTGATATGCATGCCACTGTGTCAACGTAAAAGAGCCTGCTTTACTTCCTCACCTATTGTTCCCTTTTCATAGTCCCCATATAAATTTTAATACTGTCATATCTCAGAGCCACATCGGACTGTGTTTATATTACCCTGGTAACGCTAAAAATTTTATACAAGCGGAAGGAACATTGTGGCCTTGGAGAGGTCCTCCGTGTGTAAGAGAGCCTTTATGGAAGTCGGGTTCACGATAATCAGAAACATGAAGGAGTAATGTGACTACGTATTACTAAAAAAGAAAAGAAAAAAAAACTCGACGAATGTGAAACTTATCTCGGCGTATCGAATATTCAAATTACTTACGGAATTTAGGTGACTAATGTCCTTGACAACCGCCGATTTGTGACAGGCATAAAAATAACTGGCTGTACATCTACTGAAATACTGATAGCACAGAAACGTCTAGAGGAGCCCTTCATGTAACAGTGGATACTAGCTAATGACAGTGGTGGACTAAGGACAAATGAAACTAACAGAGAAAATATGAAAAACGGAAGGGTAGTTATTGACATACTAAAATTCACAAAGACACTTCAGAAGAATGGATTGTCTTGTCACTAAAAATATTCAAAAAAAGAATCGTGTCAGAAGCAGAGTGGAGTAGGGAAGCATAGATTTCTGCGATATCCCAGCGTCAATAATTGTTTTGAAACTGAGGAACAAGTTCCTGAAATGCTTTGCCTGAAACACAGCATTTTATAAAAGGTAAATTGGGCTTTTGGAAAGCTGTAGCATTGTATCAGATGCCACGTAAGAATTTTAAGGATAAAATGGTCGAAATGAAGATATGTTAGACACGCGAATAAGCGACAGGATAAATGGAAGACTACATAGGTTTCCTGGGATACATGCTTGTTGCTAGAGGATGAAGTAGAGGGGAAATATTGGACACGCAGGCTGAGGTAGGAATAAGTTAAACAGGCTATCGAAGAAGTCTGCTGTAGCACACGCCTAGTGCTGAAATTTTTTGCTTACGACTGCAAGATATGTTGGATAGCAAGCAGGCAGTGGAAATGCTGACCACTTAAAGTAAGGAATCTTAAATCGAACGCATAAGCTGAACGAATTGGAGTCCAGTCTTTTCTTCCTGGCAGAAATATTTTGAGCTGTTGTTTTAATATTGAAAATTATAACGGTAACAAGTCACTCTTCACTATTATTCCTGTACTAAACGAAGATTAGTCTACGGTACATTTTGCGTTGTCCTCGAATGGGGCCATTACCAGTTTCACAACGAACAAATCTATCTTTAGACGATGTGCACGCTTTATTGCGAGTATTCCTCTTATACATTCAGTTGAAAGTGAGACTTCTGCGGTTTCCTAAAGTGGTTAAACTTTTTTGAAGTAGTGGTACCCTACAGTAGGGGCGGATATTAGAAACAGATTAATGTTCCTCAGATCTATGGACGTACTACAACAACACATCTCCTCTCTGATGTAAACTGAATTATTTCGTGAGCTATCTACGACTGTACTTCTGTGCCGATCAAGGACGACCAATTTCTTTACTTCGAAATGATGCTTCTTGCTTATGACTGTAAATGAAACCAATCGCTTTCTTTTTTTTATTTTTAAGTATACAAATTATCGACCAAATGGGGTAGTGGTTAAGGCACTGGATCACGGTTTTGAGAGGACCAGGGTTCAAATTGAGATTTAAGTTTCATTTGATTTCCATACTTCACTTATGTCGGAATGATTTTTTCGCTACTCAGTCTATTCTGAGTCGTTCCTCATTCTGTACTGACGTCATAGTCATTGGGGCGTTAAAGAACGTTGTACAAGATTGAGTTCTGAAAATGGAATAACGACATAAACACTTTCCTTTATTAGTGTGGGATGAATTTTGCTGTGACTGTTTTGCAGTCCCCTCCTCCTTTTTCATTAATATTTTGATATATACACCCTCGGCCTCGTATATTGATATTTTTGCTAAATGGCGTTAATAACTTGTTTGATTAGTTCCTTTGCTATCTCAACCATGAACCAAAATCTGTAGTTAATTAAATAGCTGTGATCCCAACTACTCATCAGTTCTTATGTCGATGAGATGATTAGCAATGTGAAATATGAGATTAGTTATAGATTCTGTGTGGAATGACATGTCTGGAATCAAGTAACAAATTTGACACAACAATGTTAAGCCTTAAGCTAGAATCAGTCAGATTATTTCTCGTAAATGCCAACGAAATATCAAGTGAATTTGGCAGTATAATTCTGAACCACACCAGGGAATAAATCGACGATCACGTTGTTCTGAAACCTACTCTGCAATGTTGCCAACTCTCCATCAGACTAGCGACAGGTAGAATATGTTTGCTCAGCTGATGTGCTGAAATGTCTAGTACTAGCAAAGGACGTCTGTCACAGACGCAGCGTAGCTGTCTGTTACCGCGTTACTGGCAGCCGAAATATAGTCTAATAATGTAACTATGATTTTGCTCTAAAGCATAGCTACGAATAATATACACTCACCAGTTGTAAAATGAGCATCATAAATAAGGAGCAGGGGAAATTATTTGGATGGCTCTTTTCTCCAGCAGAAGTCGTAATTTTTTTCCGCCAAACTCATTCACAAGAAACGATTCACTACTTTTTGTTTCCCGCCGTCACCTTTGGTTGTACTGTAAAAATTCTGAGGAGTTGACACTTTTTATTCATTTGATCACTATGAACTTAAAAACGACTTTTCTCAAGAATTCTTACTTGGTACATACAGAAAGCTAAGGGTAACTTAAAGCTTCAAATCAAGGAAGCGAAGTCGAATCAAATGCAAAGAAATGGAACCGGTTAGTGTGTGCAGAGCAAATTTGAATTGTGCTTCTGCTAGCGCGAAACAAGAAGCAGCTGTCATTAGCACTCGTAAATAGAACTCAAAACGCAGACAGTATTGTCTCTATTGTATGAAATACGTCTTCATTAAGCGAAATTGCCATTCAATCTGCAATAATCAAAATAATGAACAGTGTTGTTTACTCGTAACGATCAAAATATAATCGCTGTTATTGCTTTGTCAGTGAAAGCGAAATGACTCTGATGAATGTTCGTGAGAACACGAGGTACTCTGCAGACGGAGGAAACAAAAATATCATACAAGAGGTCTACACCTACATTTACAGTGACACTCTGCACATCACATTTAAATGCCTATCAGATGATCGTGGGGTGAAGTTTGTATGCAGCGCATCGGAATTGACGATGTTTGCTCTGAAGTTAGTTCCTAATTGTTTCATGCTGGCGAAACTTCATGTGAGAATTAACATAGCGTAATTGTTAAAACTGAGTACTTCGTTAAATAGTGCTCTACTTGTAGCTGAATAAATGGTTCAAATGGCTCTGAGCACTATGGGACTTAACATCTGAGGTCATCAGTCCGCTAGAACTTAGAACTATTTAAACCTAACTAACCTAAGAAATTCACAAACATCCATGCCAAGGCAGGATCCGAATCTGCGACCGTAGCGGTCGCGCGGTTCCCGACTGAAGCGCCTAGAACCGCTCGGGCACACTGGCCGGCGTAGCTGAATATGACTTAGTCGGTGACACTAACGTTAGTTTTTTGTCACCTGTTGATGACATGCAGTATGAGACCGAACTGTTCTGAAATTAGTGTTAGCTACCTTGTGGAAGTTTCAAAGGTTCTAGCAGCTGACAACCACAGCTGGTTGCAGACATGCGGAAAAGTCTTCCTGGTTGTAAGGGATTATCTGTTCTTAGCAGTTCGTTGCTCACTACTGTAATTTGATTTGTCGCTTGCTACAGTTAGTGTATTAACATCCAGGGGCGGTCCTAGTTTTTTTTTTTTTTTTTTTTTTTTTTTTTTTTTTTTTTTTGCACAATCGACTTATCGTTTGACGCCTCCCCGTCTCTTCCCTTTTCCCTCGTACATCCTAACTGTATAAAGTTTCGCTAATAAAGGCGATATGCACAGTACACAGATCTTGCATTTGGGTGCCAGGGGTGCGGCATGTGGCAGCTATTGATCGTGTGTCGTCCTGTATAGAAATCTTAATCTGGCATACTTCTCATCTTGCTGCCCCAGGCAGCGGCTTTTGTCCCTTGGGCCTATATCCGGCCCTGTTGACTTGTATAAAAAATCTTATCGTCTGGTACACAGACGAAATGATATTCACTGCACGTCATCTGTGTGTTACAATTTCATAAATAATCATTTCACTGCCACCTGTCCTTCACTATTCAGAATTGTACTGAAAGATACCACGTCTTGTATGAAAATTCCCAAGAGTATGATATCTTTTTCTAGAGTTGTCCCTGTTTAGTACCTCTTTACTAAGGCACAAAATAACTTCTGAAAGATACTGGCTGCTCCTCAATGTTTTATCATACTAGATAAATGTATTCTAACTACGATAGTGGCTTATTCTTAAACTATTACACATGAATTTTCACCTCTGACAATATTTGTGACATAATTCAATTTTCATTTGAAAAGGGGAAAACAAGAGAGTGGTTTCGTTTGAGGTGCGGTTATACAGATGAATGACGAAAATTAATTGGCCGATAAAGTAAGTAATGATGAGCCTTCCTTTAGAAACGATGTCGAAAGGAATACGTGGAAAATGTTAACTGAAACAGGATGACACAACACATGTTAAGACAGTAAGAGAAAATACCCATGATACTAGAAAGAGCGAGAGGTCGAAGGCTGTAGGGAGAGACAGATATTGAAATAAATGCACTCTATAATTGAAAACGTTTAGCAGAAATGGAGAGGTTGGCACAGGAGAGGAAGTTGTGGTGAGTTGCGTCAAATCATTCAGAGGACTGGAGGAACAAAACACTCTATTAGAGAACCATGTCCATGCTGTTGCTGTTGTTGCAGTTGTAGTCTTTAGTCCGAAGACTGATTTGATGCATTCTCTACTCTAATCCACAGAAATATGCATCCACTTGGACATTCCTGCCATACTCAAACCTCTCTATTTTTCTTACCCCCTTCCACTCGCCTACACATTCACCGCCATCCATTACCAAATCAGGATTGCTTGATGGCTCAGGACGTGTCCTTTCAAATGATTCCTACTTTGAGTCAGCTTGTAAAATAGTTTTGTTTTCTTTCTCTCCTCATTATCCGATCTACCCTTCTAATATTAAGCATTCTTATGATGCCCCACGTTTCAAAAGCTTCTGTTTTCATCTGAACTGCTTATAGCCCACGTTTCAATTCTGTTCAAGATTACACTCCAGGCAAATACCTCCAGGAAAGACTTCGCAACGTTAAAATTTTTATTGGTTGTAAGCTAATTTCTCCTTTACAGAAATGGATTTCTTGCTGTGCACCCTGATTTTTCTATCCTCTCTACGTTGACCATTTTCACTTATTTTGCTGCCTAAATAACAAAACTCATCCACTGATTTTAGTGTCCCGTTTCTTAATCTAATGCTTTCAGCGTTACATGATTTGTCATGATGCATCCATACCGTGCAACTGCTCTTCTACGTCTTTTGTCGTAACCAGCAGAATTACAATGCCATCGGCAAAACTCAATGTTTTAATTTTTTGTCTCTTAATTTTAATTTTCTTTCAAAATTACTACTTCGTATCCTTGACTGGTTCCTCAGTGTGCAGATTGAATAACGTCGGGAGTTGACCACAACACCCCCTCAATGCATTCTCACTATCTTCTCAACCTGCGTACTAACCTTCATGACCTTCAACTACAATCTGTTTTTTTTTTTTTTGTACAAGTTGTAAATAACTTGTCGCTCCCAGTATTTTATCCCTGCTACCTTTAGAATTTCAGTGTTTTTTGCATTGAACATTTTCAAACATGTTCTCAAAATCGATGAATGCTAGAATCGTAAGTCTGTTATTTTTCGTTCTATTTTCTAAGAGAGATCAGTATTGCCTCACGTGTTCCTACATTTCTTCGGGGTCCAAAGTGATCACCCCGGAGTCCAACTTCCATATCTTTATTTTTTTCGTCGCTACTTCTGTAAGTAATTAGTATCAGCAGTTTGCACCTATGGCCTATTAGATCGATGGTTCTGATCTGCCAGCAACTGCCAACGTTGGCATTCTAATTATTACGTTCTTCTTGAAATCTGCGGTCACATATTTTGCGTACCCGTTGGAATAGTTTGTCATGGTATTTTCTACAAAGGATCTCAGTAATTCTGAGGGAACGTCGACAATACCAAATGCCTTGTTTCGTCTTAGGTGATTCAATACTCTGTCAATTCAGTTCATTATCTCATGTGTTATCTAAGAACTTTGTTTATCTATCACTAAAGCTGCTGTCAGTATTAAGCATTGCAGCAACTATTCTTAACCGAAGCGATTTAGTTCCAACAAGAATTCACTTTCATATAAACGAACAATAGACAACGTAAATAATTTATTTACCAACCATGATGGGGCAGCAGCGTAGTTTCTGTTGTCATGAGGTATCGATGCAATTATCAAACAGTAGAGCAACTTTGTCCTCGTCAGAGATTAAGTGTGGGTTATAACGACGCAACAAACAGCTGCTGTAAAAATGTGTCCATCAAAGGAGGTTTTCAGTTTGAGGCAAACACAAAACAGAATAAAATAATTACAACAGCTACTCAAGAGTTGGGCCACCCAAATAATTCCCCCTAATCTTAATTTTTAGTGCTTAGGCTGTTGTCAGTGGATCTGAAGACTATTCATAGCTACGATTCGGCTTCGACCCCTAGTTACATAAAAGCAACAAAAAAAATTCATGCCTGTTTTGTGTGTTTCAGAAGTGTGTAGCAGCCGCTCAAGATACATTTTTCCTACCACTAGCCAGAGACGTACCAACATCCCATAACAGTGTATGTGGCAAGACTGTGGCCTTTAACTTAGTTCCTGGAATAGCAGAGAATTGACAAAATGGTTTAAATGGCTCTATAAGATTATGGGACTTAACATCTGAGGTCATCAGTCCCCTAGACTTAGAACTACTTAAACCTAACTAACCTAAGGACATAACACACATCCATGCCCGAGGCAGGATTCGAACCTACGACCGTAGCAGCAGCGCGGTTCCGCACTGAAGCGCCTAGAACCGCTCGGCCACAGTGGCCGGATGGAGAATTAACCTTCTATTTTTACTTTCACACTTTCCCATCATTTTGATTAAATATTCTGAATGATTCTAACCTAAGGGATAGCATAGAGTTAGAAAATTTACTTTTTTTTATATTTGCAAATTATCTATCTTAACCATCATTAGAGCAGGGGACATTTGTCCGCTGTGTCAGGGGGAAAGTGATGATACTTCAGAGGAAAAACTGTGGTAGCTGTCGGTTGAAATCAAGCTGCAGACAAAATTATTACTTACTGTATTCTCTGAGAAAGTTACCCTCAGGCAGATCGACAAACAGCAAAGAAATCTTTAGAAAACTTCTCCCTCGTAAAATTTGTTTCTAAATTGATTCAGTTCACATAGATCTAAAAGTGAAAAACTTACAGATTCGAACACTTGTTATTGCTGCTTCATCTGTTTCTGCAGAGATCATTTCTACCAACATTGCTACATTTTTTGTACTTTTGTGGTAGTTGTGTAACGCTTGTTCATTATGACCGTGGACTGCACATAGTCACAAAAGGTTTTTCTGCCAAAACTGCATAACGTCTTCCTCATTCATGACTATTTGGGAGTGTTTGAGTTACGGGTACTTTGTTTTATTGTAGATGCCTTTGTACTTGGACTAACATGGTAATTTGCAATTGACTTGTATTACTACAGTACATACTTCATAGCGTTTTTCTCATTACTTTATTGAATACAACAATAAAGATAAGAAACAAATTAATCGTCGACAACATAGTCTCCCACAATATCTAACATTATCGAACTTGCACTGTACTTATTCACTTGTTTCATTTTCTTCATAGATTTTCGCGTCATGTTTTTTGGTCATTGAAAAAATTTTCTTGCTTTGTGTGCTTTTATGATTTGAAACTGTATGTAACTCGTAGGTTCACAAAGAGGTTCTGAAGTGGGGGGAGATTTCTCAGAGGAGTGCATAAAGAAGCTTGTGCCACAGATCACCATATGCATTGGGCGGGTTGGCGATTCTGCGGAAAAATAGTCAACAAGTGTATCAATAACGCTTTGCATTTTTTCAAATACACATCTTCTAAAAAAAACATAAAAATCTAGTACACTCACTTTCTGAACATGCCCCTTGTTACGCTGGTTTGGAGCGTACACAATGTTACTTTCGTCTCTGTGACACATTCTAAGTCCAGTATGACATATTGTGTTCTATTACTCTTCTTTCTTCCGGTTCATCTTTTTACCGGCCACTCAACTGTGCATTCAAATCTGGGTTAGGAGGCTGATTGTGTGTGTAGAGAGAGAGGCACACAGAACAAGCACTTCCTTAGTGTGACCGTAAGTCACAGAAAAGCAACTGACATTCATGCAACGACATAGCACTATGAATCAGAAACAGGATCTAGAAGATCTATCTCAACAACTGTACGCACAGAATATCTAGAGCGCTGCTTAAAGAGTATTTGCTGCGACAAGAGTACAGGCAGCAACGAACATAATTGACAAATTATGCCACAGGCAATAATACCAAAACAGACGACAATAATAGCTGGAGCAGATGAGACTACAGTGGCACAGGTGAAGACAGGCAAACATAGAATAAGGACCAAATGTGTAGTCGCGAGAACAAGTCTTGATTAGATAGCAATAGTAGGCTGCAAGACAAATGTAGAAATAGAGCACAGCACAGGCGGCCGTGTAAAGTAACCTAACCTAGATGCGGAATGACGCCATGTGAGATCGAGAGGCTTAAAGAGTTGCTGATGTACTCGCCCTCGGAGCAGCAAGACTGGTGGACTGCTTGGTGGCTGCCCATGAGCGAGAGGTTCGATGTGTTTCTGTGGTACTCCCTTGACTCCATCAGTAATCACATTCCATAAATCTAAACGGTTTCCTGTATTTCTGTGTTCTTAGTACGAGTGCTATTCGGAAAGTAAGGTCCGATCGGTCGAGAAACGGGAATCACCATAAGAGTTTTATTTGCAAGAATTACCTACACCTTCGTGTTACTTCTCTGATACTTCCTGCTCCGACTTGACATTTGGTACGGCATGATAATGGTAGCTGGTAGCAATGAGCATGAAGAAAACAGCTGATGGTTACCTACAATGAAGTTTCACAATTCTCTGACAGCCGTTAAGCTCTGCCTCATCACAAATCTAAATTTGTTGTGTCGTTTACTAACTTTTGTATACCCTCGTCTACAATGGTCTACAGTTCGTAATCTGAGCTAAATTGCTATGTTCATAGCCGCCAGTTCATACGAGCAGAGATGAAATTCCCCGGGAGCCAATTACGGAATGTACCGTAGGCGATCAAACGCTTCCTATTGAAAACGCTACAGGAGCACGTTTAAAGCGCCTGCAGAGTGCGGCCGACAATTGTCACAAAGAAGGAAACGCATGATATTTAGGCTGTGTGGGCTCAATGACATCACACGAAATCTCTCACCAGCCCCTCGTAGCTGGTGGGAGAGACTATTTCCTAGGCATCTTTACAGCCTCATGGTGCCCTCAGAAATGAAAACAGCAACCTAATGTGATCGACGCGTGTACTAAAGACACTGCCCAACACATCTGCGCAAAACTTCATCTAAATTTCATGTGGTTTCCACCTCGGGCCAAATATGACCCTACACTCCCACAGGTAAACTGTTTATTTTAAGCATTGCTGTTTTCTAATTAGTTTTAAATTTACAAGTACTTAAAGTTTGAATGTTGTTAAACTTTGTTGAAATAATGAGATATCAAATAAGGTTGACATTCCAGAATGAGATTTCCACTCTGCAGCGGAGTGTTCGCTGATATGGAACTTCCTGGCAGATTAAAACAGTGTGTCGGACCGAGACTCGAACTCGGGAACTTTGCCCTTCGCAGGCAAGTGCTCTACCAACTGAGCTACCCAAGCACGACTCACGCCCCGTCCTCACAGCTGTACTTCCGCCAGTATCTCGTCTCCTACCGTCCAAACTTTACAGAAGCTCTCCTGGCGGAAGTAAAGCTGTGAGGACGCGACATTATGTGTATGCGCAATTTAATGTAGTGAGAACACAATCTGTCTCAGCAACTAGGTGGCAGGTCATTTATGTTGTTGTTGTTGTGGTCTTCAGTCCTGAGACTGGTTTGATGCAACTCTCCATGCTACTCTATCCTGCGCAAGCTTCTTTATCTCCCAGTACCTGCTGCAACCTACATCCTTCTGAATCGGCTTGGTGTATTCATCTCATGGTCTCCCTCTACGATTTTTACCCTCCACGCTGCCCTCCAATACTAAATTGGTGATCCCTTGATGCCTCAGAGCATGTCCTACCAACCGATCCCTTCTTCTAGTCAAGTTGTGCCACAAACTTCTCTTCTCCCCAATCCTATTCAACACCTCCTCATTAGTTATGTGTAGCACCACATTTCGAAAGCTTCTATTCTCTTCTTGTCCAAACTATTTATCATCCATGTTTCACTTCCATACATGGCTACACTCCATACAAATACTCTCAGAAACGACTTCCCGACACTTAAATCTATACTCGATGTTAACAAATTTCTCTTCTTCAGAAACGCTTTCCTTCCCATTGCCACTCTTCATTTTATATCCTCTCTACTTCGACCATCATCAGTTATTTTGCTCCCCAAATAGCAAAACTCCTTTACTTCTTTAAATGTCTCATTTCCTAATCTAATACCCTCAACATCACCCGAGTTAACTCGACTACATTGCATTATCCTCGTTTTGCTTTTGTTGATGTTCATCTTATATCCTCCTTTGAAGACACTATCCATTCCTTTCAACTGCTCTTCCAAATCCTTTGCTGTCTCTGACAGAATTACAATGTCATCGGCGAACCTCAAATTTTTAATTTCTTCTCCATGGCCTTTAATACCTACTCCGAATTTTTCTTTTGTTTCCTTTACTGCTTCCTCAATATACAGATTGAATAACATCAGGGAGAGGCTACAATTCTGTCTCACTCCCTTCGCAACCACTGCTTCCCTTTCATGCCCCTCAACTCTTATAACTGCCATTTGGTTTCTATACACATTGTAAATAGGCTTTCGCTTTCTATATTTCACCCCTGCCACCCTCAGAATTTGAAAGAGAGTATTCCAGTCAACATTGTCAAAAGCTTTCTCTAAGTCTACAAATGCTAGAAATGTAGGTTTGCCTTTCCTTAATCTAGCTTCTACGATAAGCCGTAGGGTTAGTATAGCCTCAAGTGTTCCAATATTTATAAGGTCATTTATAAGAGGCAGCAAATAAAATAAAAAACAATAATGATAGACAAATACCACATTTTTACGAAGATGCTCGATATGAGGGTACGCTTGGGGATGTAAACACTTTAATGTCCGCCTGTTTGTCGGTCGGAGGCCAGTCAGCGGGTGCCAGCTGACTGGTGGTGCCGGTGGCGGCCGCTGCGGCGCGGCGTGAGCGCGTGGCCGCGCGGTCCGCGCGGTGGGGGAGGCACTTCCGCCACGTGTTCGGCTGCGGGTGGGCCCGAGTGGGAGGTTCCCTCTTCATTTTTCGGGTGTGTCCTGCGGCCGCCCCCCACCACGGCGCGCCCCCTGCGCCCCCTCCCTGCTGCGGCGGCATCGCGCCGGCGGCACGGCGCACGCGCACGGCAGGAGGGGTGGCGTCCGTCCCCACCGCCGTTGCGACTACCCCGCGCGGTGGGGCGCGCAGGGAGGGTTTCCTGCCACCACCACCGGCTCCCGGCGCCGCTACAAATATAAAAGGCGCTGACGGGGTTTGGGGCAGGCGCAAAGCCGCACAGGGGTTGGTTTGGTTTAGTTTTGCTGGGTTTGTTACTTGGGGGGGTTCTCGTCTCTCGTCTCCGCAACCACTCGTCCTGCCGCTACATAGCACCACCACTACTACTGACGCCGCCGCCGCTGCTACCACCGCTTCCTCCGCTCGCCACGACACCCCTCTCGCCGGCCAGCCGCCACCGTCCGCCACGCGCGCGTCGCCGCAGCCGCCTCGACTCGGACGCCGCGCCGCTGGTGGAATGTCCGCCCCCGGCACAAGAGTCGCCGCCGCCGAGACCGTCCGCCCCCGCAGCCGCGCCGCCTGGGACGCCGAGAGACGGCCAGCACGAGCGGGTGCGGCGACGCCGGCGTCGCGGCGCGCCACGTGACCGCCAGCGCCCCCGCCGACATGCCGCGCTGCCTCATGGCCAAGAAGTGGAAGGCGGCGGCGTGCGGCGCCTGGGCGCCCGCCGTAGAGCCGCAGCCGGCCGCTAGCCACGTGCTGCAGCCGCCGCCGCAGCCGCCGCCGCCCGCCGCTCCGGCCGACGACGACGAGGAGATCGACGTGGTGGGCGGGTCGCCCGCCAGCCCCACGGCGGGCGCCACCGCCCCCAGCCCGCCCCCCGGGGGCGGCCTCGGCTCGGGACACCCCCCGCCGACCGCCTCCGCCGTCGCCGCCGCCGCCGCGCTGCTCTACAACGGTGAGTACACGTGGTGGTCCACGTGACATCCTCGCTGTCGCGTTGTTTACTTCGCGTCGCCTCATGTTTTGGTGCCCTGTGATGCTCTCCTTACATCTAAATGATGATCGTCGACCACAGCGACAGAAAACAGGATAGCTTGTAAGAAATAACGAACGATCTACTGCAGCCGCAGACTAGCATCGTACATAATATGGCCAATATTAAAAATAACTATGAGAATAGTCCACAAGCGTATTGGCGAGTTTACATGCCAGTTATGATGTTCTTCTAGGACCTATATGGTTTTTACTCATGTGTTCATTACCTAGCACCTCTTTAACGCTTCAATATGTTGTCGTAGCAAACTTACGTTGTCTGGATCAAAGTGTAGCTACCCATAAATCGCATTTCTCAACTCGACAGTACGTAATTGTGGAGGTGCGAAATTTCACTGTAGCAAACTCCTTTGATGACGAACGTATACGTAATACCAGTAACGTGCTGTATTTTAGATTACTGCAACTGTATATCCCTTTTTTCTGGACGATGTTGATCATACCACTAGACAACTGGTTACCTGTTTGAAACAGCCCATGTCATGAAAGTATTAGTGAACGATCGACTGGTGCCAAACGAGTATCGCAATGGCGTGTAATATTGCCAATATTCAGATTATAAGAATCATCCACATGCGTACTGACGAGCTTGCGGGCAGGTATACACATCCGCTAGGTCTAGACTATTTTTCATTCGTGCGTTCGTCAATTTATAAACCTGTCACCCTTCGGTGTGTTTTCGTAGCGATACTTTCCTACAATTTAACTGTGCGTAAATCGTATTTTTGACGTGTCCATTACTTAAATTGCATAATTTGTGGGCTGTCATTATAAATGAGATGCTTAATCTCATACGAAGTAAATTTCCTCGAACGTGAAAAGAGACAGGATACAAATGACCTCCATATCCACAGCTAGATGTCATATTTTAGGTCAATGCCAATAAACGTTCTGAGTTTTGGATGACTTTTGCTTCGACAAAAAAATATAAATTTACTCTACAACAGAAATGATAATGGAATTGGCTTATACCTGATACCTAGTCCTTAAATTTGCTGTTAAACTCGTTTCCGTGATCACAGGTTCTCCTAGTTTACACATGACGTAACTAGAGATATTTTCTCTCACAATCATGTGTAAAAACGCAGTAACGCGGAAGCCGAAGTTTCTCGTTTCTGCGGTCAACAGAAACTCCGTACATCCAATACACATGGCTAATTTTTTTAAATGCTTCTCTAGTGCAGAACTGCATGTGACCAAGGTTCGTGCAAGTGTGTGTGTGAGATGACACCTATTTGATATAGCGAGACGACAACTTATCCCTTGCAAGAAAGCTTTTATATGACATGAAGCTTGATCGAAATAAAAAGTGATACAGTTGCAGGAGATTTCATAAACAAGATCTTATTAGCAACGCTAAGAAATATTTCTACTCATTTGCTAGTGTTTCAAGGGAAACTTATTTCCGCAGATCATGAAAATTCGTTTCAGAAGGCGCGGCATTTGCGGGCCTTATATTAAAATGTCTTCTGACATTGACATGATCATAACTGAAATGATTTTGCAAGTCCTGTGTCTATTCAAAGCCCAATGAATTTTACCTTCCGTAATATTTTATTAAATTCCACTAAGTGGCAATCTGAATGTGTTCATGTTGAGAGTGACTTGTGAACACCAGTGTTGGAACATATTTGTTGACGTCCATTGTGGGACCTTTTCTTGAATAGCTAGCAGTATATATTAATATGGAATTGGAGCTAACGACGTGTAAGGATGTTTTATTCGTTACGGAGCGTTAGAGGAGAAGTTATCACACAATTTGTGGAGTGCATTATCTGCATTCATACTCCATGCTTTGCTGAGTGCAATATAGAGTGAGAAGACCATTAAAACCGGATCACGATTCTTTCTTTTGTCTCGTGGCCTGTTGATATTCTCGTTCTTGTCACATATACGCTGTGCATATTTATAATTCAGGACTGGTCTACACTGTAAATGTTAAAAGATGTGTCAGAACTAAAAGCCAAGCGTGCACAGACCATTTTTGTAAACATGAGTTTACGCGGGCTATTACAAGTGTAGATTAACACAAAATTTATTCTTTGTTGAGGTAGATGACTGACTTTTTCTTCCAATGAATAGTGCAGTAGTTTCACGAGTCAAAGGCTTGCATGTCGGTGGTAGAACCGAGTGCATAGCATCAGCTGTTGACTTCGAAAATTGGAATTAGGTTACACCTGTACACACTGTAGCAGAATATGATTTAAGCCTAACAAAAACTAGTAATATAAGTTGGGTTATTAATAGAACATTGGAAAGTGTTTGTCTACGAAAGAAATGACTTGCTAAACAGCTCCACGGTCTACAGAGTAATACTGTTAAAGTTGTCATGTTGGATCAGCTAAGAACTTAAAGCATATACGAACGACATTGTTTGTTTCACGGTAGACGAAAAAAATAAAAATCTTCAAAAATCTCGGATGACACAGACTCTGAGAATGACGTATATCGTGAGATCCTACTGTTTCACTAACCATATTTCGGGGCAGAATTTTTTAAGGCGCAAATCATTTGCTCCAGTATAGACTGTGAAAATCAGATTTTAAAACAAAAGCTTGGATACAAGCAGTCAGTGTTCAAATGGTTCAAATGGCTCTGAGCACTATGGAACTTGACATCTGTGGTCATTAGTCCCCTAGAACTTAGAACTACTTAAACCTAGCTAACCTAAGGACATCACACACATCCATGCCCGAGGCAGGATTCGAACCTGCGACCGGAGCGGCCACGCGGTTCCAGACTGAAGCGCCTACAACCGCACGGCCACACCGGCAGTCAGTGTTCACACACTGCATTCGTGACAGACATGAATAGGTTAAATGTGTGGTAAGATATAAAGCACCATCTTCCAAGCACTTTGTAATAGTATACTGACTATAGGCGTAGACGATGAAATTGTAACACAAGCATGTTGAGTTTGATAACGTTTGAATCATCCTGTAGTCGGAGACTCTTTCAGCCAGCTTAATAAAAATTGGTATATGAAATTGGCATGGGCAGTCGGGAAGCTACACTTGCGGGCAGTTCCGCATCTGTTTACGTAGTGTGGCTGCTCCCTACAGGGGAGAGGAGATTCCCGGCTATGGTGATAAATGTTTGCTGTCGCCTAAGTCGGTGTCAACAAACAGAACGAGGGGCACAGCAATCTCACGGTGAAATATTGCCCTGCTGACAGGGGCCTACACGTCACAGGGATGTTTCCACTCGTTTCTGCCTAGCCATCCTCCCTCGCTTCTAGCTGTCGCTTGCAGAAACGTGGCGAAATTCTCGCGCGGTATATGCTTTTAGCCTGCTACCAGTTTCGACATGACAATGTCACTATCCCCCTCGAGAAAATCGAGTGATGAGATAGTTGAATATACAAAAACAAAATTTATCTGGCATCATTCTATTTCAATATCCGTTCTCTGAAAAATCCTGTCCAATTAGAGATTATCATATAACTGTCCGCGGTGTCTTTTTGGAAGATGTATTGTCACATTTGTAGATGCCCGAGGGGCAGAGCTGTTTGTGTCTTAGAAACTATGCGATATGAAAAGCACTCAATAATCATTAATATTTTAGACTACCAGCATTTCAGCTATAAACGATTCGAGTAAAATACTGACTTCATCAAGTTTTATAACAACATAACTCCATTACGTTACTTGCTAACACTCTACTACCCACAAAAATTTTACAGATGTCCTGTTTTAGGGCAGACACCTTTTCCGTTTAAAGAGCTATTTCGTTCAGTAAAGACGTAGGTATAACACCTTAAAAATGAACAGAAAATGCAAACGTAATTTTAAAAATAACTGTCTACAACGTAAACATTCTCCAGTAAGGAAAATGGTAGAATGTATAATTTACAAATTGATGTATATAAATTCCATTTGATTCTCGACATAATGCATTAATTTATTTACAACCAAACATTTTTGTGTTGTATAAATGGTTCACCGATATCCAACCAAATCCTTTGCATTTGCTCCCTACAACAACATCAAAATGTCTTGACATCTCTTCACGCAATTACTATGTCTGTGTTTCCACTCCAACTTCTTAATTTTCTAACCACTAAAACTGAGTTGATAACGTGTTTCATGTATACTTCAGCATGTATACATCGTATCGTATCTTCTCAACTTGGGCGTGGAATACTGGTTTAAGCCGGTACACTTGCTTTCCAGCATCTTATTCCAATGTAAATTGATTTTTCCCGTGGGCTGAACAAGCAAATGCAGCTAATTTATTCACCATCAAGTGCACACTTATGATCCTTCGTCACTGTTTGCAACAGCCATTCTCCAATTTTAGACGCTAACAGCTGTCGTTCTACATATTAAAATATCTCCTCTTGTTGATTCTTTGTTTATATTTCTCTTGCTTGTCGCATTTTCTGTATACGTTGCATATGAACCGTTCACCTTTAACGAACCATTTTTTTGTTTCTATAGTTGTTTTTAGTTCTCTCCTCATGTATATCTCCTCAGGCCGTCTACTATTGTTGTTATCGCATTTAAAACTAGCTCTTAACGACTATCCAATTACGCGAAGGCAAGAGAAATAATACCCAAGTATTCTACTTACATTAACTTCTTTTATTTTCTATTTTCTTGCATCGAGATGTAAAGTCCTGCTCAAACCTGGTTGAATTCTGCGTGGGTATACATCACAGAACTTTAATGAACATGCTGAATTTGAACCAAACTTATATCTATTGTGGAAGAAAATGATACATCTATCCTACCATACAATATGCATTACATATCTATAGGCCTTTTCCTCTCGTCTAACTGCAGTCCTCTATCAGTTTACTGTTCTGACGAAAGACGAGGAGTTTCTTCTCACTGGAAAAAACTCTGTTCCCCATGTATTCTGTTTTATGTTTGATTTTTAGTATGTTTTATTTGATTAACACCCACTTATGTTGATTTAGTTCCACCTGTGTGAGGTTCGTCATTCAGCACTAATGAAGAGTAAACATTTAGTGAACAGTCCTCACATAAATATTCGCAAAGGAGCATTGCAGGACTGTTTGGCTTCCGAAAAGTGTAGATAATTTCTATTTTGTGCACGAAATCGTCAACTCAGCTGGAAAACGGTAAAGGTAACAACCCTCAATCGTGACGCGAGAATTTCATAAATGACCATTATTTATTGAATATTACACATCAGATTACAGTTTGTTTATTGCTTTTTTTGTTTATTGCTTTTGTGAAATGTCGATTGATGTGTGTCTTTTGATACCACCATTAAAAAGGTTGTTGTTGTTGTGGTCTTCAGTCCTGAGACTAGTTTGATGCAGCTCTCTATGCTACTCTATGCTGTGCAAGCTTCTTCATCTCCCAGCAACCTACATCCTTCTGAATCTGCTTAGTGTATTCATCTCTAGGTCTCCCTCTACGATTTTTATCCTCCACGCTGCCCTCCAATGCTAAATTTTTGATCCCTTGGTGCCTCAGAACGTGTCATAGTAGCCGGTCCCTTCTTCTAGTCAAGTTGTGCCACAAACTTCTCTTCTTCCCAATCCTATTCAATACCTCCTCATTAGTTACGCGATCTACCCATCTAATCTTCAGCATCCCTCTGTAGCACCACATTTCGAAAGCTTCTATTCTCTTCTTTTCCAAACTATTTATCGTCCATGTTTCACTTCCATACATGGCTACACTCCATACAAATACTTTCAGAAACGACATCCTGACACTTAAATCAATCCTCGATGTTAACAAATTTCTCTTCTTCAGAAACGCTTTCCTTGCCATTGCCAGTCTACATTTTATATCCTCTCTAATTCGACCATCATCAGTTATTTTGCTCTCCAAATAGCAAAACTCCTTTACTACTTTAAGTGTCTCGTTTCCTAATCTAATTCCCTCAACATCACCCGAGTTAACTCGACTACATTGCATTATCCTCGTTTTGCTTTTGTTGATGTTCATCTTATATCCTCCTTTGAAGACACTGTCCATTCCGTTCAACTGCTCTTCCAGGTGCTTTGCTGTCTCTGACAGAATTACAATGTCATCGGCGAACCTCAAAGCTTTTATTTTATTTTATTTTATTTTTTGTTTACGTGGATTGTAATAGCTACTCCGAATTTTTCTTTTGTTTCCTTTAGTGCTTGCTCAGTATACAGATGAATAACATTGGGGAGAGGCTACAACCCTGTCTCACTCCCTTCCCAACCGCTGCTTCCCTTTCATGCCCCTCGACTCTTATAACTGCCATCCGGTTTCTGTACAAATTGTAAATAGCTTTTCAAAAATGGTTCAAATGGCTCTGAGCACTATGGGACACAACTTCTAAGGTTATCAGTCCCCTAGAACTTAGAACTACTTAAACCTAACTAACCTAAGGACATCACACACATCCACGCCCGAGGGAGGATTCGAACCAGTGTGTAGCGCCTAGAACCGCTCGGCCATCCCGGCGGGCTAAATAGCTTTTCGCACCCTGTATTTAACCCCTGCCACCTTTAGAATTATATATTGGATTATTATATTGGATTATAAATTTCCCAGCACGTTTCCGAGAACCTACTACTCGTACTACCTATGCTGTGATTTAGATTCTGTTATTCCTTCTTTCTTGAAAAATGGCTCTGAGCACTATGGGACTCAACTGCTGAGGTCATTAGTCCCCTAGAACTTAGAACGAGTTAAACCTAACTAACCTAAGGACATCACAAACATCCATGCCCGAGGCAGGATTCGAACCTGCGACCGTAGCGGTTTTGCGGTTCCAGACTGCAGCACCTTTAACCGCACGGCCACTTCGGCCGGCCCTTCTTTCTTGAGAATAATTAAAGGCACTAGACGCTCGTTGACTGCAATGCAAAGCCTAGCCCTGAGCGTGTAGTGCGGTCCACCAGCCACGTGCGCCACTTTGATGCCCACGACGCTCACAGTGTGACTGCTGGGTGCGAGTGGCTCTTGTGCGGTGCCGCTGACACTTGACTGGTGACGGTGAGGCGGCGCCGGCGAATAAACTGCAAGCGCGGCGTAGCGCAGCGTAGCGAAAGCGCCGGTGGCGCCGGCCGGGCATTAGCAGGATTGGGCGCGGCAGACGCGGCTAAATACCACTTGAGCCGCTGATTTATTGGCCAATAGCCGGCCGGCGACGGCCCCGCTCGCTTGTCTCCAGTGCCTGCAAACTCCGGCGGCACTATTTCCAAAACAGCTGACACTTTATTCGGGGGGGGGGGGGGGGGAGCGATTTATTTGATAGGATTAGAGCCCTGACGGCTTTATCCGCATTAAAACGCGCTGGAAATATACACCGGCGGGGGACGCGCTTACGGGCTTGTTGGGCGTCATAACGAAGGGGGACACCGCATGGCGACGTCAATACACTTTAACGGATGACAGAGTCACTGAAAGAAACCTTTACAGGGCAGGCGCAGTAACGAGCTGCTACTAAACCGCTGCTAGAAATAGGTTTCCTTACTTCAGCAGCAAATCAGTCAAGTACACGGCTTATAACACCCTAGCAGCTAAACGGCTGATAATGACCAAATTTTCCATTCTGCACAAAGCTCTCAGGAAAAAATACGAAATCTTCAGATTCTGTTGCTACTCAGTAGCATCAAAAAATGTTCAAAAGTGTGTGAAATCTTACTGGACTTTAGTGCTAAGGTCATCAGTCCCTAAGCTTACACACTACTTAACCTAAATTATCCCAGGGACAAACACACGCACCCATGCCCGAGGGAGGACTCGAACCTCCGCCGGGACCAGCCGCACAATCCATGACGGCAGCGCCCAGACCGCTCGGCTAATCCCGCGCGGCAGTAGCATCACTTGCTGCACTTTTGCTCTGCGTATTTTGCCTATCTCGCTCCGGCACTGACATCTTTAGCAACGTTTCGTTAGGTAGTTCTCCAGCAAACCGAGTCAAAAGGTTACGTATATCTTGAGAGGAGAACTGGCATATTCTACCCATTCGCATGACACACACAGTGACTTGCCCGAGTGGCTAGTCCCACGCCACAGCCACGTTTCCAAACTGATAACAAAGCTGGGGAATACGCAGAGATATATTCTGGACCACAGAAACCTCCGTCAGTGTCTCAGTTTGGATTTGGAACTAATTAGAATCACTTATTGTATCTCCTCCATGCAGCGTTGCTAGTTGCTTGAATAAATAGATGTAAATACCAGACAGAGGGCTCTTGTGACATAACTTCTAAAAGAACTTTTATAAATTAATGAATGCAACTGTACTCCTTATCTGTTCACTCAAATATAGGCGTGCCGCCGTTTACCAAAGTTTGCTTCAGGCGAATGCATGCTGGTTCCTGTAAACGTGAAACTAAGTTTTCTTGATCAGATGAATCAAATCCAAAGCTACGTTCTGCGAGAATACAAAATCCGGTTAAAAATTTGCAGTGCGTTAGAAAAAAATGGTCAAATGCGTGTGAAATCTTATGGGACTGAACTGCTAAGGTCATCAGTCCCTAAGCTTACACACTACTTAACCTAAATTATCCTAAGGACAAGCTCGAGGGAGGACTCGAACCTCCGCCGGGACCAACCGCACAGAGTGCGTTAGAACCTGATGGGATCCAACAGAATCAGTCTCTTACAATCCGCGTGTTTCGTGAACAAATCCGGTTAAAAATTTACAGTGCCTTACAACCTGACGAGAAACAACAGTATCAATCTACTAGAACGCGCGCTTTTCGCGAACAAAAGAAATTTGTCTGGAAATCGCACAACTTTTCCTGATCCAGCGTTAATTATTCTATTTTCTCTTCTTCCTTTACTTTCATGTCAATTGCGCACTTTGTTTTCATGTCAATTGCACATAAACTACAATGATCTGGTCAGATTGTAGAAAGTGCCGCTTCTGTTCTTAATTGAAACGCTGAGACACTTGGCGGTGCAGCAGCATATATAATTGCTTAATTTTAGGAATCAAATGTCTTTCTCAAGTATTTCTAAGAGGAAATTACTCCTTAATAAGTTTAGTTTATCGATCGATCACTTTTATCCATAAATATCAAGTGAAAAATCTTTCTTCGTATCAAAAATAAATAATGGCTAACACTCTTATTTTGTTGAACTTCTGACATGGTGTTAATCCGGTATGGTGATGAAATGATGTCGTCACTAATTTATAAGATACCTTTTATAAACTCATGACCAATGTCACACAGCAAATCACTACATTTTGAGAAATAAAGGATTAAGTAGGGCAGCGTACAGCAACTGTTGAATCTGCTAGACGTTCCCGGCATTCTGTCTCCGTGAGATCTGTAGCAGATAAGACTTTCGGAGAGGTTTGGTCAGAAAATAAGCTTCCTGATTGCAGAAGTGTGAGTATGCTCCACTATTCAGGCTTTTCAGGAATTTAATAGTCCCAAATAATTTTAGTAACGTGTTTAGGCACTTTTTTCACTGGATCTGAATTTAATGGGTTCCTCATCCACAAGCCACAGTCCGTCTCTAAAAGATGTCCCTCCAAGCGATACAACAACAATAAAATCTAACTTGACTAAGGCCATACATGAAAAATCGTGAATGTGATTTTCTGTATGCACAGTAACGAGCGTCGGTTGTTTCTACCACACGTCACGTGTATTTAGCATCAGCTTACGCATTGTTAGGTCATATTTTCAACAAATTAAGTATTTTGTGACCTTCAACGAAGTGCAAAATTCGGTTATGAACCTAGAATACCCGCAGTTAAAAGAAAGAAACTAGATCCGAAAATTCTGAATGCAAGGTATTTTAGTAGCATCTGTTTTAGCGAATATCAAATATCGATCTCCACATCATCTGCTTCTGTGCATTTCCAGTGCATTATCTCTTCCAAACTTTCGAGAGATTGAACCATAATGTCACAAATTTTTATACAATAATTCATATTTTACTAGCTTCGAGAGCGCGCTATTTCATCGTTTGGTAATAATTCGAATAAACTCTTCACATAGTTGTTATGACAGTTTATACTTCAAAACTTTGCACCTTGTTTATTTCTTGCAGAACAAAATGACTGTGTGATTAAAATTTTCACGTTAAAAGAAAAGACTTGAAAGGAAAGCTTTACAAGTCTGTGGTGGGGCCTGCCATGCTGTATAGTGCAGAAACTTGGCCAATTACAAAAGTCCAAGAGATAAAGATGGAAGTGGCAGAGATGAGAATGTTAAGGTGGATGAGTGGGGTGACAGGGAAAGGATAGACTATGGAATGAGTACATCAGGGGAACAGTGAAAGTGGGACCCATTAGGAAGAAGATCCAAGAAAGTAGGCTAAGATAGTACGGACATGTGCAGATAAGAGGGGAGTGCAACGTATGGAGAAGAGTTAAAGAATTAGAAATGGAAGGATCAAGGAGAAGAGGAAGACCGAGTTGAGATGTAAAGACAAGGTATCAGGGGACCTACGGGAGAAAGGATGGCTCAGATAAGAAGCAGTGAATAGGCATTTATGGAAGAGAAGGATCCAGCAAGGCAACGCCGACCCCACATGACTTGGAAAAAGGCTGAGATGATGATGATGATTATGACGATGATGATGTAGTGAAAAATGTTACGTCTACACGTATCCATCACTGAAGTGCATAATGATGTGGACGGATCCAGTTTGTTGAATTTCTTATGTACATCTTTTTTATATCAGAAGATGTTTAGTTACATGTAGTTAACAAAGTAGCTCTAAAGGTAATGATTAAAATATGTGTGATGTTCTGAAAAATAGCTTCAGGCAATCAACGGACTTAGTTACTTAAGAGCTGTTAACCTATTGACAGAGAAGAGAAAGCCAGGAAACACATCTGCAATGATCAGCGAGGTACACGATCCATTCCATCATAAAGGACAGCTTAACGGTCCTCAGTGAAAAGTACTGTTTGTCTCGATCATTACTGCACCGCTCACCTATTCGGGAATCCGTTTCGTTTTATAAAGGTTTGCGTAAGTAACTCTTTTTCCAGGGTATGTAACGTGCCGAAAATATAAGAAGATCAAACCACTTAATTGTGTCACTGAGAAGGTAAAACTGCAAACTTAACCATTTATTTGCAATTTCGTCTCCTCTAACTTTCACCCAAACTCCTTTGACTCATACCCCTAAATTTATCTTCTCTAATTTTGTCCTAAGCTCTCTTTCATTTATCCCTTTCCTTTCACCCCGATATTGTCCTCTTTTCTCTGCCGGTAGCGACTATGGATCCAGTTTTAGTCATCGTTAACTAGGATTTAACATTTCAGTAAATTTTCACTCTGCAATGGAATGCATGCTGACATGCAGCTTCCTGGAACATTAAAATTGTGTGCCGGACTGAGACTGGAACTGGGGACCTTTGACTTTAGCGGACAAGCTTTATACCGACTGAGCGATTCAAGCGCGATTCAGCATCCGTCCTCACACTTTTACGTCCGGCGGTGCCTTTCTCCCACCTTCCAAACTTCACTGAATTTACTGCATACCTTGCTGGACTAGCACTTCTGGAAGAATGGACAAGATGGAGAATGACTCAGCCACAGCCTAGGAATTGTTTTCAGAATTACTAGTCCTCTGCAACTGCACTATGCCAGAAGAATGAACTTCTGACGGCGTATTTCAATTGAGCAGTTAGCACCTGTCTCCTGATGTAAAAGAAACGCTGCGAAAAACAAATGTCAGGTGTAAAAACTACCTTCGTTGACGTCCAGGTATATCAGAGAGGAAGGATCAGTCGATCTAAAGCGGCAGGAGCAAGAGGAAGAGCAGTGACTTACATGTCAGCTGGGTTTACCGGTGACGTAGAGCCTGTTGGCACAGATGCAGGCAGGGCTGGAGCCGGTAACGGGTCGTGTCGTGGCCGCTGCAAGCGCACGCAGGGGTCACCTGCCCCAGCACCCCTCTCCCCCCACCCCTCCCTCCCCTTACAACAAGCGTGACGGGTGTTCAGCGGGCCAGCAGCAGCTGCCGGCTAGCGAGTCCCAGCACGCGCCGCTCTGGTCATTGGCTTCAGTCTATTTGCCCTGCCCGCACCGCTGAAGCCGCGGGCATCTGCACAGAAGCGACCACACGCCCGGCTACCGTGTCTCCACGGAGAACACGGCAGTGCTTGCCACCAGCACACACGAAAATGGATTGCTGTCATACGAAGAGAGCTCTCTGCGGAGAATGAGCTAAGCTGGTCACAATCGTGCGCCACTGCCCGTAAGAAGGAGTGTACCAGTTCGAATCTCGCTCCGGCACGGAATGTCACACACTATCCTCTGCAGGTCGCACTTACTCTGTGTTAGTCAAGTACAACTGCTGTCAAGGATTCTTGTGAACTGAGCGTACCCTTATCGACTCCCAGGTGTGGAAGTAGTTTTCATCGCCAGTATTTGCTCACCTAGGGCAAAAAAAGATCCCTATCGCCTTGCTAAAATTCTGATCAAAAGAGTTATCAATTAAAAAATAAGTTTTTCTGTTCAATGTCATAGAGATGGTATGAGGGTAGTGTACTGTTGGACTGTAATGTGGTCGTCAGCTGGGAACTTAAAGCTCTACGGTTTATTCGTTCTATTCGTGAGGAGTATGGTGTGTAATGGCACAAGATTTCATCCTCAGCTCCTTTCGCTCATTACCACCAACAATATTAACACGGTTACATTGAACATACAGCTCTCGTACTATGCAAAAGAGAGGAGTCAGAACTGTTTAGCGCATGTTGGTACCGTTGTGGGTGCTAATGGAAATGAAAACAAGTACACACGCACTGCCAATACGAATAACCCCGGTAGGGCACAGAACTTAACTTCCCAGGAGACAGGCTATCAGCTGTCTCTGAGTCTCTGCCCACCATACAATGCAGAGCTGATTTCTACTTAATCCAGGTCACTGATTCACCGAGTGGATACGAATTATGCAGCAATACATATCCTGCTGCATCTGGCCAAATAATAGTGTTTATAATTGAAAGAAAACAGTCCTCGATCACTATTTTTAAAGAATTAACCGGGTTTCAACACTGCTAGGAGTGTCTTCCTCAGAATTTAAATCAGAGAATGGTCTATAACATGGTCACAGAATTATGACTAAAAACATATGATACAGAGTATAAGTACGGAATCATCGTGATTGACTGGCAGTTTACAGAGATCTTTCACGACCTCTGTCCCGCCTTCTTGCCACCTCTCCCTAACACCAAAATCGACTACAGTCGATTAGCGGTGGGAAGGCTCCTGGACCAGAAGAGTAAGATTCTACAGAGATAATGCGAAAGAAATTGCTCCCTTCCTAGCAGCAATTTATCGAAGGACGCCGGAGCAACGAAGGGTACCTCCGGACTGGAAAATACCGAAGGTCACTGCCGGTTTTAAGAAAGATTGTAGAACAGCTGTATATCATTATAGACCTATATCGCTGACGTCGATATATTGTAGAATTATGGAGCATTTTTTATGCTCATGTCTTATGAATTTTTTGGGAAATGGAAATCTCCCCTATGAAAATCAACATGGACTCCGCAAACAGAGATGTTGCGAATGTGTGTATGTGTGTGTGTGTGTGTGTGTGTGTGTGTGTGTGTCATGGACTCCGCAAACAGAGATGTTGCGAATGTGTGTGTGTGTGTGTGTGTGTGTGTGTGTGTGTGTGTGTGTGTGTGTGTGTGTCCACCCATCATATCTGGGCATCTCTACAGAATCGTAGCATAAAATATAAGAAACATAAAGAGAAAACGAAAGATAAAATACAAACATTTAATGGCGAACTGATAGAACTGACATCCACAAAGTGGAGCGCCAATGCAAACGTACTCCGTTCCGCAACATCCGCCACCTTCTTTTCGGTTGCTCAGAATGGATGCCCACTTCGGCACACTAGAAAAACAGACGCGGTCCTAAACGGTTCCTGCAAGAAGCTGAGACCTTCTAGAATGGACCATTTACAATTACTTTCGGGTATTACCCCACCAAATGTCAGAAAATCATTCCTGAGTTTGAAGTAAATGAAAAAAAAAAAAAACAGATGAATGGCCAGTGTCACCCGCTACACAACCTTCAGTCCATGCCCAACCAACTGAAACTTCCATAAAATCATCATGGTAAGAGGATGCCCTTAACACGGAGGAAGCTCTATCCCGGAGCTCCGACATAGACGGGCGACATTGGAAAAAGCTGAACCTAATTCATATCGTCACAGGGCGATCAAAACAACGTATGAAAAGATGGCGCTTTAAGACACTGACAAGCTTGAGTGTAGTGTAATACAACCAGTGCAACCCTTTCTAAAATGCCGTTTAGTGGATGCACAAAGAAGAGTGTACTCAAGAGGATGTCCTGAATTATTCCAAGACAGCTGCTGCTTAGACCGAATCGATTATTTATTTCTGTATCTGACTAGCATCTTCTTACTTAAGCATACATATTTTACATTTTAAATTACGTACTTGGCTTTTTTGAGTTGCTATGTACAATGTGATGTAGTTCGTACACGAGCAAATAATCTAGGGAGCAATGTCAGAAGCTCTACGAGGCAGTTTGCAGATGATACTGTTGTCTACAAAAGGTAATAACGTCAGAAGATTATACAGAACTGCAGGAAGCTTTGCAGAGGATTGACATATGGTGCAAGGATTGGCAATTGATCCTGAATATAAATAAACGTAACATATATCGCACACATACAATTACGCTAACGGCGACCAATTGCTGGAAACAATACCTCAGTCTCTAGGAATAACATCCTTACTGACTTTTGAGTACGTAAGACATGGCAGGAAAATCAGATACCAGACTGACATTCAAAGGAAGGATTTTAGGGAAATGTTATTCATCCACTTACAAAACAGTTTTTCGACCGAGTTTTGACTATTGGTCATCAGTCTGGGACCTTACCAGGCTGGATTAATACAACAGATAGATATGAACCAAAGAAGAGCGGCGTATTTCGTCACCGGTTCGTTTAGTCACAGCGAGAGCTTTACGGAGATGCTCACCAAACTCCAGTGGCAGACGCTACAAGAGAGGCGTTGAGCATCACGAAGAGATTTACTGTTGAGATTCCCTGAGAGTACGTTTCGGGAACAGTCGTACATTTTGCTTCCTCCCACATACATCTCGTGAAGACCAGATGGAGAAAGTTAGAGAAATTAGAGCTAATACGGAGGTCTACCGACAATCTTTCTTCCTACGCGCCTAGTAGGGAAGGCGTGATCAAAAAGTTTCATCGGAAGCAGTCTCCGCCACACACCTACAGGTGGCTTGCGGAGAGTAGATGTAAGTTCGATGACACGTGCCAGTTAACAAGCTTCTTTTGGTGCGCCTCGATGGTTGGTTGGTTTGGGGGAGGAGACCAAACAGAGAGGTCGTCGGTCCCATCGGATTACGGAAGGGTGAGGAAGGAAGTCGGTCGAGCCTTTCGAAAAGAACCATCCTGGCATTTTCCTGAAGCGATTTAGAGAAATCCCGGAAAACATAAATAAGGATGGCCGAACGAGGGTTTGAACCGTCGTCCTTGCGAATGCGAGTCCAGTGTGCTAACCACTGCGCCACCTCTCTCGGTGGTGCGCCTGTTTGCGTCAGCTTTTTCGGTCTTCGCGCGAGTACGTCACAGAGAGCTGGTGAGGGTGTCCCATGCTGATCCCGCATCCCGCAGGCTGGCCGACAGCTGACACGTGCCGAGCCTGATCAGCTGCTGCCTGCTGCCGCTGCGCCCCTATTGAGCCTGGATCCCCTCGCCGGTGTCGCACCTGGACACGTGTCTCCACCCATCCCCGTTACAACAGTTTCTGATGGCATCTGTTTTCTCAACAGAAGTGATGACAATCGGTTCGCGCGGGAATGTTCAATACAAACTCTAGAGGCCAGTAATGTAATGCACTGCCTAATGATTTAGTAACCGAACGTGTCCATACAAATTATGTAGTCGAGTCCAGCAAATTGAAGACGAATGGTAGATCTAGTAGATTCCATAGAAATGGAAAGGCTGCTAAATTTTCCGCGGCTATAAATAATGTGTATATAATCATTTTTTTTCTACGTCCGGAGAAGGGTCTTTATCGATGTGTTTGCATTATTCTAGAAGCAGTATCCTTGATTTGTTATAGCAGCTATTGTATGAGTTCTGTTGTTGAAGCGCTGAGGAAGATCCCGGTCATGGTCTTGTTCAAGAAACCATCCCAGTATTCGCTTGAAGTGATACGGAGAAACTGCAGTATTCCCGAGTGCGGATGCAGTGTTGTAACAGATGCCCATTACTTCCATTTATGTAGGTATTACTGTGTGTTTCCACGACCAAACGAAATGATTTTCGGGACAGTTTGTATATCAGAGGTCACCTAGAATTTCTTTGGAATCATATTGCAAATTTCAGTCGGTGAATACGATCTCCACTTTCACTCGTCTGATTAAGTGCAGAGTCCGCACAGAGGGGTCTTCTAGCAGCCGTGTACCGTAAGTCTCTAGACGAACGGAAGGTTCCAAATGATTGGAAAAGAGCACAGGTAGTTCCAGTTTTCAAGAAGGATCGTCGAGCAGATGCACAAAACTATAGGCCTATATCTCTGACATCGATCTGTTGTAGAATTTTAGAACATGTTTTTTGCTTGCGTATTATGTCATTTCTGGAAACCCAGAATCTAGTCTGTAGGAATCAACATGGATTCCTGAAACAGCGATCGTGTGAGACCCAATTCGCTTTAATTGTTCATGAAACCCAGAAAACATTAGATACAGGCTCCCAGGTAGATGCCATTTTCCTTGACTTCCGGAAGGCGTTCTATACAGTTCCGCACTGTCGCCTGATAAACAAAGTAAGAGCCTACGGAATATCAGACCAGCTGAGTGGCTGGATTGAAGAGTTTTTAACAAACAGAACACAGCATGTTGTTCTCAATGGAGGAGAGACGTCTACAGACGTTTAAGTAACCTCTGGCGTGCCACAGGAGAGTGTTACGGGACCATTGCTTTTCACAATATATATAAATGACCTAGTAGATAGTGTCGGAACCGCGTCCGGCCATCCTGATTTCCCTAAATCGCTCCAGGCAAATGCCGGGATGGTTCCTTTCAAAGGGCACGGCCGACTTCCTTCCCCGTCCTTCCCTAATCCGATGAGACCGATGACCTCGCTGTTGGTCTCCTTCCACAAAAACAACCAAGTGTCGGAGGTTCCATGCGGATTTTCAAAAAATGGTTCAAATGGCTCTGAGCACTATGGGACCCAACTTCTGAGGTCATCAGTCCCCTAGAACTTGGAACTACTTAAACCTAACTAACCTAAGGAAATGACACACATCCATGCCCGAGACAGGATTCAAACCTGCGACCGTAGCGGTCTCGCGGTTCCAGACTGTAGCGCCTAGAACCGCACGGCCATTCCGGCCGGCTGTGGCTTTTCGCGGATGATACTGTTGTATACGGAGAAGTTGCAGCATTAGAAAATTGCTGCGAAATGCAGGAACATCTACAGCCGATAGGCACTTGGTGCAGGGAGTGGCAACTGACCCTTAACATAGACAAATTTAATGTATTGTGAATACATAGAAAGAAGGATCCTTTATTGTATGATTATATGATAGCGGAACAAACACTGGTAGCAGTTACTGCTGTAAAATATCTGGGAGTATGCGTGCGGAACGATTTGAAGTGGAATGATCATATAAAAGTAATTGTTGATAAGGCGGGTGCCAGGTTGAGATTCATTGGGAGAGTCCTCGGAAAATGTAGTCCATCAACAAAGGAGTTGGCCTACAATACACTCGTTCGACCTATAATCGAGTATTGGTCATCAGTGTGGGATCCGTACCTGGCGGGTTGACAGAGGAGATAGAGAAGATCCAAAGAAGAGCGGCGCGTTTCGTCACAGGGTTATTTGGTAAGCGTGATAGAGTTACGGAGATGTTTAGCAAACTTAAGTGGCAGACTCTGCAAGAGAGACGCTCTGCATCGCGGTGTAGCTTGCAGTCCAGGTTTCGAGAGGGTGCGTTTCTGGATGAGGTATCGAATATATTGCTTCCCCTTACTTATACCTACCGAGGAGATCACGAACGTAAAATTAGAGAGTTTCGGACGCGCACGGAGGCTTTCCGGCAGTCGTTCTTCCTGCCAGCCGTACGCGACTGGAACAGGAAAGGGAGGTAATGATAGTGGCACGGAAAGTGCCCTCCGCCAAACACCGTTGGGTGGCTTGCGGAGTGTAGATGTAGTTGTACAAGCTACGTATGAAAGGTCGACGTGCAATGGAACGGCACGCAGTGACGTCCATGCGCACCAGCTTCCGTGTATCGGCTGTCTTTTGGCGGCAGTACCAGCCCGCCCCGAGGGGAGGAGAGTGAAACCCCAGACGGAGTTGGCGGGCGTCGGCCCCAGACGCGGGCCACGCGACCACACAGCCGGCGGCCGGGCAGACAGACAGACAGTGGCCTGGTGGGGCGGGGCGGCCACCTGAGCAGACGGCCCGGCCGACCCTTGGCGGAAGCTCTGTTAGGTCAGCTGCGCGCGCTTCCGCCACACCTAACGGGACGCTGCGCCCGCGCCCTGGACAATGCGGTCCACCTCTGGCAGCATCACCTTTCCGTTAGTTTCCCTCTCAGCCCTGCGACCCGTGTCAATGCAATGACGCCAAAGAAATGACAACAATCGGTGACGTTTCACACTCTATCCGTTTCTCAAGCACAATTCGAAGTGAAAATGTCTCGTATGGTTGTCCAATAATTGTTAGAGTACAGGTCGACGGCATCACCATCAAAGCGAATGGAAACTTGATAAACAACAAGCCGGAAGTCGAAAACATTTTGACTAATCATTTTTAATGTTGTAGAGAAAATAAGATCTAAATGTTCATTAGAAGAAGCAAGGCAGTTAATGGAAGAGGCCTTACCCACACCATTTGATACAATTGAAATTCCACCCACCTATCCTTCTGAAATTAGGAAGATAATAAACTCTCTCCAGAATAAAAGCTCACGTGGAATTGATGGCATTTCCAGCACGATAACAAAAGCTTGTTCCCAAGAAATAAGTGGGATTCTTAGCCACATATGTAATAGTTCTCTGAAGCAGGGTATTTTCCCAGATAGACTGAAGTATGCCATTGATAAAGCACTGCATAAAAAAAGGGGATACGTCTGATGTCAACAACTACCGCCCAATCTCTCTTCTGACTGCCTTATCCAAAATTCTTGAAAAAGTAATGTATTGTACAGTAGCTTCACACCTTTGTAAGAATAAAGTTTTAACAAAATGTCAGTTTGGTTTCCAAAAGGGGTTTTCAACGGAAAGCGCTATATATACTTTCACTAATGAAATATTAAATGCTCTGAGTAACCGGAAGTCACCCGTTGGGATTTCTTGTGATCTATCAAAGCCTTTTGATTGTGTAAATCATGGAATACTTCTAGATAAGCTCATGTACTGTGGTATGAATGGAACAGTGCTCAAATGGTTTAAATCATACCTAACTGGAAGAGTGCAGAAAGTTGAAATAAGAAGTTCACATAATATGCAAAAAACTGGTGATTTCTCAAACTGGGAACAATCAAGAATGGGGTGCCGCAAGGTTCGGTCTTGGGTCCTCTGCTGTTCTTAATATATATTAATGACCTGCCATTCTATATTCACGAAGATGCAAAGCTGGTACTTTTTGCTGATGATACAAGTATAGCTAGCACACCCAACAGACAAGAATTAACTGGTGATATTGTAAACGATGTTTTCCACAAAATCATTAAGTGGTTCTGTGCAAATGGGCTCTCATCAAACTTTGACAAAACACAGTATATACAGTTCAACACAGTAAATGGAATGACACCATTAATAAATATAGACTTCGATCAGAAATCGGTAGCTAAGATAAAATACTCTAAATTTCTAGGTGTATGCATTGATGAGGGGTTGAACTGGAAAAAACACACTGAGGATCTACTGAAACGTTTGAGTTCAGCTACTTATGCTATTAGGGTCATTGCAAATTTTGGCGATATACATCTCAGTAAATTAGCTTACCACGCCTATTTTCATTCTCTGCTATCGTATGGCATCATATTCTGGGGTAACCCGTCATTGAGTAAAAGAGTGTTCATTGCACATTACTTAGCATATTTTGGCTATCGATCTTACAGACAAGAAGCCTCAAGGCTAGTAGTAGATGGTTCCTGATAATGCCGAAGTCATGCCAACATACAGAGTAAGATGCGCATGCGCCATAGATATTACAGTCCGGAAATCAGTGCCAGCTACATATACGATTTTTGCTTCAAACTTACGTTGCAACGTAAAGTCGCGCAGGAGTCCTGTGACAATAATGTAAACAAGTATGCCACTGCTGAATAGGTCGCTAGAATTTCTGGTCACTTTCTGTTCAAATATTCTTATTTTTTGACGCGTTCCGGGCACAGCCTATCCTCCAAACATCAAAAAGAAATGTCTTCGTACAGGGTATGGAGCCACGTGTGTCAGCCCTCAGCATCAGAACTCAACAGCTAGAGTTGTGTTTCGATAATGTGACTCCGTACTCTGTATGAAGATTTTTTTATGTTCTGATGATTCGCAGTGCCCGAAACGTGTCAATAAGTAAAAAACTTTTGTATAGCATTTGACCAGTTATTCTAACGCC